>NC_067140.1:14701245-15006245 GCF_903995435.1 Acomys russatus | reverse complement strand
GTAATTAGGAAACAATGTCCTCTACTCCTTCTGTGTAGTTGGTGGTGGCAATGTACCGATTAATCTCAGCCTCCACTATAGCTGTGGCCAGGTGGCCTACTTGAGACTCTGTCCTCTGGGCACAGGAATTGTTGGAAAGACCACAGGGCTCCCGTGGGCTCTGTACTGCCAACACAGGAGGCTCCTCTGTCAGCATGGCGGCTGTCCAACAGAAGTGGCCTCTCATGGGAGTCTGATGGCCGCTGAATGAGTGAGTACCAGTGTCCTCGGAGCTATTTGAGAAGAACGGGCTGGGGACTGTGCTGCAGAGTGGCTTCTCCCTGAGGGAGGGATGCAGTGCAGTCTAGGCTGAGCTGCCCAGCAGAGCAGCAGCCACAGCCACCCTACAGTCACTTTTTCTTTCGGCTTCAATCTAAGATAGTCCAGCCTTCCATCGCGGGAGCTGCACCTTGGGGACTTGGAAGCCACAGCAAATGGAGGTGGCTAGTGCAGAGCAGGGCACTGAGTTACTTCAGAGCTTGAGGGGATGGCACCCTCAACTCCAAGGGATCATATTCCAGGTTTGTGCTCTAAATACTTCTGGTCTCTGGCTCAGGCCATTTCCTGCCACTTGTTCACACGAGCAAACATGAGCTCTGAATCTCGCTTTCCTCAAACCTGGGTGCCAGCAGCCTGACCCCTTTCTTCTTGTAATCCAGCAACAACTGTTCATTGTTTATATGCACCGATCACTGGGCATCAAGGACACAACAGGGTGCCTCGCTGCTGTGTATTACAGTCTCATCCCACTTGCATGCTGATGGGACCAGCATGGGATGTATTCCACGGAAAGGAACAAAGGGACTTAGCTGTCAGGAGCGGTGAGCACCATAAAGACAGTCTGGCAGCTGACTGGGGACAGTGCGAGGCCTGGTGCGGGGGAACAGATGGGATGTCCTGATCCATGGTACTCAGGACTGGGTTCCGGCGCACCAAGGCTTGGGATACCCTAGGCCCCATCTCTGCCTCTGCTGTGAATTCTCCATCGATGTTAGCCAGGCCTTCGCTCATCTTAGGTCCCTGTGTTGCCATGTGAATAGCCCCGGAGCTGCTGATTTTTCATTAGTCAGCTACGAGCTAGGGAGTTGGCCATGAAACCAAACTGTCGGGTTTGTGAGCACCATTTAAAAAAAAGGACGATGGCACAAGTGGAAAATAACTGTGTTGCACAAAGTATGCTCAGTACCCAGCTCCGTGATCTGTGCATGTGTGTGTGCGCACACATACACACTGAGTCACGGGGACATTTAATTTCCTATGGTCTCATGATGCCGAAGCCCAGGCACTAGGTCACCTGTCTGGGCCTTCGCACTTAACTTGCTCCGCATCCCTCTCCCTTCACCCTCAGGACCAGACAGTGTAACAACACACCCAGAGCAGAGTGGAAATTGAATCAGGGAGTGTGTTCCATCGCCTACATTTTTATTACTCCCCAAATGCAGAAACCACATTAAGGCCGAGTTTAGAAGGCTGGAGCATGGCAAGTCAGCCTGGTATTTCCTGGAGATCTCTCCTCACACTTCCAAGCACTCTGGCGGGAAACTCCAGGCCCCCCACCCCCGCCGCCACCGCACCCCGCTCCACTTGGGGAGAATGGCTTCCTGGCCAGCTTTGTTCCAGGGGTGCCCTGATGTTCTAATACAGTCATTCTCTCACTCACTTCAGTCCCTCACCAGATGTTCTTTTCTTCTTTCTTTCTTTCTTTATTTATTTTTGGTTTTTCCGAGTTAGGGTTTCTCTATGTAGCCTTGGCTGTCCTGGACTCCCTTTGTAGACTAGGCTGACCTCAAACTCACAGTGATCCGCCTGCCTCTGGCTCCCGAGTGCTGGGATTAAAGGTGTGGCACCACCACTGCCCGGCTCCTGACCTTCATTTCTCGAGTGCCTCTGATGGCCCTGACACCAGCTGGCGCAGAGACCCCCGCCATAGTTGAAGCACAGGGGTAGGGTGGGGGTGGGGGTGAAGATGAATCTGCGGTGGCCTCCAGGTGTCGATGGGACATGAACAAAACAAGATGATGGAGGGGGGAGGATGGCAAGAAAATAGAGCGTAAGGGCATAGTATCCAGGTGACCTTCTTGAGAAGTGACATCCAGCCTGAAACTTGAGTGGCCAGAAGGAATCAGACGCTGAGAGGCAGTGCAGAGGCCCTGTGGCTGGCACCCTTGTTCCTTCCCCTAGGCTTTGTAGTAGCCTCACCCACCTTCCAGCTCCTATGACGTGATAGTGAGTTTTGTAGTGACACAACCCAATGTCCCATCTCCCTCTTCACCTGTGACCTTTGAGACAAGTGTCATCCAGCTGGTTGTTCATGCCCATTTTCTAGATGCAGAATTGGAAGCTGAGAGCAGGTGTCTCACCCAGGGTCAGGTGGCTTCTATGGTGCTAGGGCCATGGGGATAATCTGAACTGTGACTATGACACCTGGGATGGGGTATAGCAGGGTTCTACCAGGAACAGCTGCCTTACCTCCCCCTACTCAGTCACCGGGCATCATATTTCTCTTCTTTGCCTGTTCTGAGTGACGAACAGTGGCTGCTGGATCCGGACCCACAAGAACCTCAAAACTGCACTCCAGGACAGTGTTCATTCACTCAAGCTACCTAGAGGCCCCGACGCGTGCCAGTCCCACGCCAGGCACCACGCTTCAGCAGAGGGCAGGTCCACCCTGTGGAGCTGGCATCACCACAGAAGCCATAGTCAGAGGCGCTAAGAATTGTATGGAAGAGGCAAGGTCAGGAGTCCCACAGGGAGACCATCAAGACTGGCAGATCCGGACACGGTGGGCGAGGGGCTACACACACTGATGCGCCAAGCAAGGACAGTGCATACAGAGAACCTAGACCCACTGTCCAGATGTAGCCCTGGTGGTCAGCTGATTCTCCACGTGGGACTGCCGCTTAACCTCTCACACGCACCTCAGTGCCCACAATTTGATCACTTCCCCCTTGGCAGAATGGCCTTGTGGGCACACAGAGGAAGGGGAAGCAGGCTATGCTGATGAGACCTGATAGGCTGTAGCCAGACAGTGGGGGAGGAGGGTCCCCCATCAGAGGTCTAGGGGAGGGGAATAGGGCAGAAGAGGGAGGCAGGGTGGGAATAGAAAACAAGAGCGAGGGGATAACAGTCCAGATGTAATGTGAATAAAGTACACAACACACACACACACACACACACACACACACACACACACACACAGTGTGTGTTGGGAAATCTGGCAGGGGATGAGAAGAGCTGCAGGCTTGGGAAGCAGTTAGTGAAGTCATCCATCGCTCCACCTCACCTCACGCTCTAAGTGTCAGCTCCAAGGGAAGCCTTCCCCAGGCACCTGGCATGCTGCCTGCCCTGCTGACCCCTCCCCCACCTGGCCCCCCACAGTGCTCATGCTTTGCTCCCTCTGAGCTTCCGGCTTCTGCTCTGTCATGTCCTCCATCCCAGGTCAAATCCCAAGCCCACTCAAAACCTGCATCCACACCCGGCTTCCCGCCTGCTGGCACACTGCATGGGGCCTGACTGTCCGTGCTGCCCTTTTTGGAGTATCAGCCCTCAAGGACAGGAGCTTCAGTCTCTTTGTTCTCTGCCATATTCCAGCAGCTAGAGAAATAACTAACTGGCCGCATAGCAGGTGCTCCTGGCAGAATAAATATTCACACACACACACACACACACACACACACACACACACACACAGAGAGAGAGACAGAGACAGAGACAGAGACAGAGACAGACAGAGAGAGAGAGAGACAGAGAGAGAGAGAGCATTTAGCAAAAGGAAATGCTTTAAATGATTCCTGAGCAGACCATGAGACAGCTCCGTAAGCAGAGACACTTGCTGCCAAGCCTGATGACCTGAGTTTGATGCTCAGCATCCACATGGTAGGAGAGAAGTGACTCCCATGAGTTGTCCTGTGATGTCCATACACATGTATGCATATATACATACACATAGGTAGATGACAGATAGATAGATAGATGACAGATAGATAGATAGATGACAGATAGATATGATAGATGGTAGATATATAGATGATAGATAGATGATTGATAGATAAGCAATAGATAGATGGATAGATAGATGGATAGATAGATAGATAGATAGATGGATGAGCAATAGAGAGATACATACATTTTAAACACTTTCTGGGGCCCTCTGGTCATAGGATCATGTGCCTATGTATTTGCATTCTGGTCCTCTCCCAAGTCCATTCCCTTCCTTGTCCTTGGCTGGATCCTACAAGGATCCTACATGTATCCTATAAATGTTTCTACACCAGCCAGGAATTAGTTTTGCAACATGAAGGAGTAAACAAGTAACCAGTTTTAAAGGTGCCATGCTGAGCGCTGACCCTCGAGCCCTCACCATGCTGTTCTCCCTAGCTTAGATGCCCAGGCCATCAGCCACACTGGTCCTTCTAGCCTGCTGCACAAGGAGACCAGAGTCCAGGGCGGGCCTTGCTGTCCTGTTGACTCCTCTCCCACCCCATGGCTGGTCCCTCTACCCAAAAGCAGAGAGAAGGGAGCAGAGTCTCAGACTTCTTGCTTCTCCCTTCTCCCAAGCCCAGGAGGGCCTTCCCACAAAGCAACCCCCCTCACCTCCCCTTCTTGCTGCGTCCTTCACACACTCCAGGGGTTTTCCTGCCACTGGGGCTTCCCTAGACTCCCTGCTGTCAGCTTTCTGGTCTCCACCATTGCCTGCTCTCAGGAGCCCTCGTGGGCGGACACCCCTAGGAATTCCATTTGGGGAATAGGCAATGATGATGTGATCTGTCCTAGGGGCACAGCCAAGTTAACACGTGTGGGTTGGCAAGATGTGTCCCACTTTACAGACATCGTTAGGGACTAAAGACATATGAAGGGCTTGTCTCACACAGGCGAAGTGTGATGTGACGACCCAGGCTACAAAGTGCTAGTACCGGAGGCTACACTCCTGTCAGGAAACTAATGGAAACAGTTTCAACTCCAGAAAGGACAGGAGATAAGTATTCGGTGCTCCTGTGTGCTAATTAGCCCTCGGAAGTCAGGCTGTGGACAAGATGGCTTTTTGTTGTTCTGCTTTTGTGTGTTTTCCTCATTTTCTTGAAGGCGCCCTATTCCTTTTTTAAGGAAGCGCTGTAACTCACGCAAAGTCCCCTTGCGTCCTCTGCTGGTCATATTGTGGAACTGCAGTACTGCGCTTGCCTGGTGGGGTAGGGGCTGGGAACAAAGCAGGTTTTCCTTCCATCAGAAGCAGACTACAAGAGGGACTGTGACAGATCCTCACCCCCAAATACTTCAAATTATCCTGAGTCTTATCACACTCATCTGAAGCTTCTAACTAGATACACCCGAAAACTCCACTTTCAGCTTAGGGGCCTCTCCTGGCTACCCTTTGATGACCTAGGAGGTACCCGGGTAGAGCCTAGCAGTGTGGTCCACTGTGGCCTCATGTCTTCAGACATAGCATGTAACTGTTTCGTGCCTCGGTTTCTTCATCATACAAGGCAAGTCATTAGGCAGGAGTTCTCCTGTAAGCGCTGGCGACATTATGGGATGTTCTGTGTGCCTGCCCTGGGCAAATCTGACTTCACTTCTAGCCTCTACCCACTAAGGACTGCCACATCACCACACTCCAGCCATGCCCCCAAAGGGACCCCAGAATTTCCAAGCAGCCCTGGAGTTATGGCAGTACTGCCCTGGTTGAGAAACTGTGATGTTTGAGAAACAGCTGGAAAAAAGACTTGAGGGGTGATCTGCTCTGATCCCACCACAAGGGGTCACAGGGACCCTGCATTGACTGGTTTCATGTCAACTTGACACATGCTAAGATCAAAAGAAAATTCCTCCATAAGATCAGACTGTATACACGTGTAGGACATTGGTTCCCAGCCTTCCTAATGCTGTGACCCTTTAATGCAATTCCTCATGTTGTGGTGACCCCCTAACTATTAAATTATTTGTTTGGCACTTCATAACTGTAATTTTGCTACTGTTATGAATAATAATGAAAATATCTGGGGTGGTTTTTTTTTTTTTTTTGTGGTCTTAGGTACTCCAAAAGGGGTCAAAACCTACAGGTTGAGAACAGCTGCTGTGGGACATCTTCTTAATCAGGGATTGATGGGAGAGGGTCCAGCCCATGGTGGGTGGGTGGGGGGGCACCCCTGATCTGGTAGTCCTGGGTTCTATGAGAAAGCAGGCTGAGCAAGGCATGAGGAGCAAGCCAGCCAGTAAGCAGCACCCCTCCACGGCCTCTGCATCAGCTCCTGCCTCCAGGTTCCTGCCCTGCTTGAGTTCCTGTCCTGACTGCTTTGGTGATGAAGTGTGAGAGAAACAACCCCTTTCTTCCTCAAGTTGCTTTGGTCATGGTGTTTCATCACAGCAATAGTAACCCTAACCGAGATAGAGGCTGACTTCTCCCTCCCTATGTACCCCACCCCAGGCTATCACTACCCTCGCAAAGGCCACCCCATAAGCATTCCTTTGGCTAGGGACCCACACACACACTGCACAGGTGAATGAACAACCTCCTGAGAATCCCTTTCACTGGCCTGCTGCGTCTGCTGTGCTTGGCGCTGTCTTGGGCCTCCCCCATGGAGGGGACCAGTCTTCAATTACCATAGAAAAACAAGAGCAGAAAGGGTCATGAGCATCAAAGAAGAAGAGAAGTACAGAGAGAATTGTGTCAAGCACGTGCTGGTAAGGGGGCGGATGGGGGGACCTCAGCACAGCAGGGCACAGAGACAGCTAGGAAAGCTAAGCCCTGCCCCATGCCCTGGCCTGTGGGTGTCCCACTCGGGCACTTAAAAGAGGATATGGCACAGCTAAGTCTCCATGGCCTTGCAGTATAGCACAGAGTGTAGGGAGAAGATGTGGAGTCCCGCTGTGGTTTCTGACCTCCTTGCTTCCTGGGGAGAAAGACTTTTCTATCCCCAAAGCCCAGAGCTTAGGGACCAGAGGGTGTGTCTAAGGGCTGACATCTAAGGTGGGGAGGGCGGCCTATACTGGAAGGTGACCTGCTCTGCCAGTGCTGAGTTCATCTCTGTTCAGGCCAGGCACTGTGATGAAATGCTCGTGACCTGGCTGAAGGGTGTGTCTCCATGGTAAATCATTGCCTCGAACGTGTAAGGCCCCGGGTGCAATTCCCAGGACTTCAAAAACAAACAAACAAACAAACAAACAAGCCAAATAAACCAAATCAAACCAATCAACCAACAACAACAACAAAATAAATAGGGATGAAAGATGACTTGGTTGGTAAACCACTTACCTCACAAGTGTGAAGACACAAATTCAACCCCAGAATCTTTGTAAAAAAGTACACTACACACTTAAAAACCCAGCTTGGGGAAGCAGGGACAGGAGGATGCCAGCCAGTGTGGTCTAACTAGTGAGCTCCAGGCCAATAGGATATCCTATCTCAAAGGTGGTAGACAGCATTCCGAGTATGACACCCAGATTTTCCTCTGGCCTATACACACACACACACACACACACACACACACACACACGTGCATTAACACCGTGCGTGATAATGCTGTGCACTAGCCTCTAGCTGTTTATTTGTTTATCTGGCAGGTGATTTTGAACACTTACTGTTGGCATATAAGCATCCTGCCGCTAGGTTGCTTAGCAACCTTTGACATCATCACCTGCTGGCCACTAGGTGTGGGCCTGTCACGCTCTTACTGTGTCTCTCTTACTCTTACTCTGTCTCTCTGTCTCTGTCCCCTGGGCGTCTCTCCCTCTTCCTTCTCTCCCCATGCCTCTGTAACGAACCTCTCCACATCAGCTCTGTTGCGCCTCACTATTTATTTTTAAATCCTAACACTCAGTGTGTACCTATTTGATGACTACCTACTATGTGCTGGGTTATTTTCTTGATGGTAGAAAATCAGTAACGAGGAAACAGCAGATACGGAGATACAGAGCAACAGAGGCTCATCCCTCTGAAAACCGTGAGCGCTTTCTTAGCAGATGAAGTGTACACTTGCTGCGTGACTCCACAACCTCACCCCTGGGTGTGCGACCCGGAAATAAAAACCCAGGTTCTACACAAAGAAGGACCACAGCTTGGTTATCATCGCCATGAGCTAAAACCGCCCCCCACCGTCTACCGCATGGTCCCTCAGCTGGGAAAAGGGAAGACGCTATGGCCCATCCTGGGAGGGACCTGTGACTCAGCAATAAGAGGAACGTGGGGCCCACAGACCACTGGGCAAGGCTGCGGTGCAACGGAGCTCAGCTAGGCAGAGGAAGATGGTCTCAAAAGGCCGTGGTCACTTCTACAACCTTGAAGGAAAAGCAAAGCCAGAGCAAGCTCAAAACAAGCCAAACCAAAGCACCTGGAGAGAACAAAGAAGAGACCTGGGCCAGGGCAGGGTGGGGGATGGGGGGCCACTGAGTATCACTCTGATAAGACACTGTTTCTGTTTTAATTCCATTTAGGGTGTGGGGGTATATGTGTGTGAGATGTGTCTGTGTGGTATGTGGTGTCTGTGTAGGACCTGTGTGTGTGTGTGTGTGTGTGTGTGTGTGTGTGTGTGTGTGTGTGTGTGGTGTCTGTGCAGGATGTGTCTCTATGTGTGTGTTGTCTGTGTGTGGGAGGGTGCCTTTGTGGGGTGTGTGTGTGTGTGTGTGGTCTGTGTAGGATGTGTCTGTGTCTATGTAGGATCTCTCTCTCTCTCTCTCTCTTTGTGTGTGTGTGTGCGCGTGTGCGTGTGTGTGCCCACACGCACTGCAGTGCACATGTGGAAGGTACAGGACAATTTTCAGGAGCGGGTTTTCCCTTTCCACCATGGAGTTCCTGGGGCTTGAACTCAGGTCATTAAGCTTAGAAGCAAGGTCCCATGCTAAGCAGTTCCACTGGCCCACTGCTTCCAAATGCATGTACCTTCTCCCCAGCAAAGAGCTTCCCAAGCTCACCAGGTGAAGGGTCCTTCTTGTGTTAGTAATCTCGGTGACGTTGGAGCTTTCTCCTTCTCTCGCTCATTTCCCTCCTTGTGGGTCTTACTATAGAACAACAAACTCGAGCCTCCACTGACCTCTAAGAGACCCCCACGAGTCTCACTAGCTGTGCCCTGTAGGTCCCTGCTCCAGGCCCCCTGGCATGGCTGAAGACACAAGCAAGCCTGGGTATCCAATTGTCTCCGGACCTGGCAGGCATTCAGAAAATGAGATCCGACATGACCATCAAGGCTGGTAGACTGGGTCTAGATGGTACGAGGATTCTCTTATTACCCACAGGGGGCCTGCATGATTTTGCTCATCATCTGAGCTCTCAACGCCACTTCCTCCAAGGATCCTGCTGCTGGGAGTGCTTGGGGCTCCCTCTTGTGTTAATGTGGTGTAATAGCATCTCGGCTGTTTCAGCTCAGTGTGTGGATTTGCCAATAATGTCCACAGAAATCTAAACACTGCACCTCAGTTCTGGTATCATGCTTTTCTTTGGAAAAAAAATTATGCAAAGCCACTGTGAATAAAAATAAAAACAACTCAAACACGCAGAGACCCAAATAGGAATGTCATCTCTCTCTCCTTCTATCCCCTAAGATGTGAATAGTGCCCTCCATGTTGGACAGTCCACAGCCTGCCGAACCTTGTATCATGGCCCTGGTGTGGGTATATATTCAAATATACCTGTAGAATAAGTTCTTAGAAGTGGTGGGTGTGTGTGTGTGTGTGTGTGTGTGTGTGTGTGTGTGTGTGTGTGTGTGTGTGTGCCTGTCCAAGGGGTGGTGGAATCATACTACCAATGCAGTGTCATTGTTCCTTGCATGCAATAAATATCGCAGGTAGTGAGCATTTGATTTCATCCTCAAAACAAAGGCTTTCATGGCATTTTAAGAATTAGCCTTGGATTCATTGTTACTGTCTTGACTTTGCTACTCCTAATTTAATCTCATTAGCCCAGGATGTGGAGGGTGGAAGGCTCATTGGCCAATGGCAGCATGAGCTGGTCCCTCAGGAAGTTGTTGTGGGGGGGGAGGGACATGGGGGAACCAAGAGAGGATGGTGTCTAAGTGGCACACATGATCCTGTTTCTGTGCAGTTTACAAATGCTCTTGAGTTGCTGCATTGTGTGAGTTTGGGAATGAAGGGGAGATGTGCAGGTATTTCCTGTGTCTGAGTTGATGCAGGCTCAAGAGCACAGCTGCCTGCAGGACCAGCAGGACAGGCAGAGCAAAGGGTGTTGGGTGGGGACAGAGAAGTGAAGGTACCAGGATGTGTGAATGGGAGATCTTCCTGCTTCTCATTTGGCTGAAACCCAAAGACCAAGGAAAGCTCAATGGGTAGCCAGGATCCTGCCCTCCACCCATGTTGGAAGCACAGATGGATGGATGGATGGATGGATGGATGGATGGATGGATGGATCGGTGGGTGGATGAATGGCTGAGTGGATGGATGGGTGGGTGGGTGAGTGGATGTGTTAGTGGATGGATGGATGAATGAATGAATGGCTTTGACAGCCTTAGCCTAGCACCACTCTGCAGAGTCTGGAAATAACTCAAGAGGACCGGCTGCTTTGGGGTCTGCTCTAGCAAAAGCACTCAGGTTGCTACGTATCTCCTGCCACCCGCACGTCCTGCCCAAAGCGATAGAGATGTCACTACTCTCTATTAGAGCCAAGGCTGAGGGAACTCTATTGTATCCTGTTACAGACCAGCAACTACAAGACAGGTGAAACCGTCCAAGTGCTTACTCACAGGCCTGTATTATAAACACAAGCATCTTTTTTTCTTATGAACGAGCTCTTTGGCACCTTGAAGGACAGCGGACAGACCTGTGTGCCTGCTTGCCTTGAGTGAAGAGCTGTTGGCCATGCAGCCTCTTCAGTGACAACCAGTCAGACAGCTCTGTAGCAGTTTTAAATGTTTTCTGGTCGCTCTGGGACATCTCCACTCCATCTGCAAAGTCCACTGTCACCACAGTTACTGCCGAATCCACAACTGCATCTGGAGGCCTTGATGCAGTCATGACTGCTCCAGGCAAATCGTGCTGGCTTTGAACAATCGCACCCAGTGTGGAACAGTCTCGGTGGATTCCAGATGAGCCTGCTCACCCTGCAGCTGGTCTCACTCAGGACAGGCAGGTTGTACCTCCATAGTGACTCAACAAAAAGCCCATGATGGGTTCACTGTGAAGATGTTGTCTTAGTTAGAGTTTCTGTTGCTGCAATGAACCACCATGACTAACAGCAACTTGGGGAGGAAAGGGGTTTTTTGGCTTACACTTCCACATCAGTGTCCAGCATCCAAGGAAGTCATGGCAGGAACTCAAGACAGGAACCTGGAGGCAGGAACTGAAGGAGATGCCATGGCGGAACACAGCTTACTGGCTTGCTCCTCATAGCTTGCTCAGCCTGTGTTCTTATACAACCCAAGGCCACCTGCCCATTTGGACCCTTTCACAGCAGTCATTAGTCAAGGCCACACCCCCACAGACTTGCCTCCAGGCCAATCTTAGGCAAGCATTTTCTCAATTAAGAGTCCCTCTTCCCAGATATGTCTAGGTTTGTGTTAAGTTGACCAAAAAAAAAAAAAAAAAAAAAAAAAAACAACAACAACAACAACAACAACAAAACAAACCCCAACCAGGAAAGCTGTGAATGGTGCATCTGTTCACCAGGTAGAAGGGAAGCGATGCTCAAGCAAGGTTGGGATTGATGCAATTCGAATCCTGCACCATTGTGCCATTCCCCTTTTCTGGCTCTGTAAGCAGCCTGTTTCTTGATCTCCTTGGAGTGACTAAGAGACTTCTTGTCCATGCACTGCCTGTCTAGTGTTGCGGCATCAGGCCCAATTAGGGTTTCTCCCGAGAGGACTTTTGTCTACTTTTGATGTTTACCACTGGTGGAGCAGGCTGAGCTAGGTGCTGGAAAATGAATCAAACCCCAGGACTTCTGGTTCTTTGAGGAAACTGCTAAGCGTTCCAAAGAGTGATGGAGAAACTACACGAAGTGAGGACAAACCGTGGTGTTAGTATCCAGAAGGTGATAGACCGTGGGCAACCAGAGGCTGTGGAGGGGAGTAGCTGGGCAGAGGGAGGGTGGGAGTCAAAGCTACAGGGCAACAAGCCTCTTTCCTACAAGAGAAAAAGGTACCAGCGGTTAAAGAGCCAAAGCTGAAGGGCTATGTTGTTGCTCTAAGCCTCTGGATTTGAGAGCTTAGAGCTATGAGCCTCTGGCTGTCAAGATACATCCTTCTGTTTTGCAAGTCCAGCTTATGGGTCAAGGCTGTTAATACTAAGAAAGCTGCATGCAAGGTGGGTCACATATGTAATATTATTTGGAAGGCTGAGGCAGGAGGATTGCCAAGTAGTTCCAGACCAATCTGGGCTAGAGAGAGTAAGGTCTTGTCTGGCAGGGAGGAAGTTGGGAGGGAGAGAGAATAGGGGAAGGTGGGAGGGAGGGAAGGAAGAAGATTTAGCCTATCTGCATTTTCTATCCAGAAAGGAGAGAGAAAAAAAGCTGGTCATGTAAAACCAATGCATGCTCAGAAAATTCTAAGCATTAGAGACAGTAGCTGCTTAGCCTCTGCAGTACAATGGATTGCTGATCTGACTGGGCCAAAAATGTGTGTTTCTTCCAAACTCTGGTTCTGAGCCTCTAGAAGCAGTTGGCTCTGGGTCAGCTGACAGTCCCAGTAGACTACTGCCCCAAAGAGTGACAAACCCAAGCAAGTGTCAGACCATGCCTGCCTGGGACCTGCAGGCAAATTTGAGAGTGACTAGCCAGAGGAGAAACAACCCCTAAATCTTAGGAAGTATGTTTGCATCTTTCTGACTCTACTTTTTCAATATGTACTGTGTTTTTCCAGTGTATAAGATGACCCCCAGCTTTAAAGTTTAAAGTTTAAAGTTGGAGGTCATCTTATACACCAGAAAGTATGGTAGAACTCATAGCCCCGTGAACAACCCCACAGCCAAGGAAAAGCACAGGGACCAGGGCTGGTAATTCCTGCAGACCCACTTGCTATGGAACAAGATCTCCTGGCTGGACACCTCAGAAGTTTGTTCATGTTTCAGATTAAACCGTCTTCAAATTTTAACTCACTGATCAAATCAGGAATCCCGCATCCTCAGTGCCCCAGCGTGGGAAAACTTGAAGTGCTGCTTATAGCCTAAGATGCTGGTAACGGCAGTGAGGGAGTGATGCAACCGCTAAAAATGTAGCAATTTGTTATGTACCCAGCTCAGTCCCAGCATACAGCAATGAATGTGAAACTCAAGTTCAGAACAGTTGCCAAATTCTCCCTCCCCAGAAGTTGACATTTGATTGACATATGGATCCAGAGAAAGCTTTTTTTTTTTTTTTTTTTTTTTTTTTGTTTTTGTTTTTATCATATCTCAGTAACCACCAGTCCAGACTGTCAAACCCAGAGATTTAGGGTGGCGTCTGGCCCACAAGTCTGAAGAACTTGACAACTTCACAGGGCTGAACGCAGGGGAGATACACAGAGAGAGAAAGCAGAAATGCATAGATGCGGGCAAGAAAGAAAATGAAAACATTTTGTTTCTGCTGGCAGACTCAGTCTTTGCCAGGAAAACTGGAATGTTGACTTAGCGCACATGTAACTCAGGTTTCTACACAAACAGAAGAAACAGCCAGATGATGGGAGAAATTGCTGACTCTGCGCTTGATCTTGGCTAGAACACGGGTTTTTGAACTCAGCCTCATGGGAAACTGGGCATGGTGAGGAGCACCTTTGATCCCAGCGCTCGGGAGGCAGAGGCAGATAGATCTCTGTGAGCTTGAAGCCAACCTGGTCTACACAAGCGAGTTTCAGGACAGCCAAGGCTAAATAGAGGAACCCTGTCTCAAAAAGATAACAATAACAACAACAAAAAGAAGGAAGAGAAAGAAAGCCCCTTGGGTGGAACATTTCTGTATTTCTGTATTTATTTATTTATTTATTTATTTATTTATTTATTTATTTATTTATTTATTTATGTCTCATTACGTATCCCTGCCTGTCCTAGAACTCACTGTGTAGACCAGGCTGTCCTAGAAATCATAGCGTTCTACCATTGCCTTCCAAGTGTTGAGATGAAAGGCAGATGCTACCATGCTGTCTCTTTTGTCTTCATTTTTAACTGGCTTGATTTATCGTCACAGACAAAGGAAGAAGTGAGCAGACACTAAATGTTCTCTGTAACATGCAGGACTAAGAGCAGTCCTATCCCTTTAAATTCTAGAGTGTTCAGTGTTTCCAAAAGTGTAGAAAAATTAAATTTAAAAAAAGATTTGGGGGCTGGAGAGATGGCTCAGTAGTCAAGAGCTCTTGTTGCTTTTGCAGAGGACCCGGGGTTCAGTTCCCAGCACCCACACGGCAGCTCACAACTACCTGTAACTCCAACTCCAAGCAAGCAGATGCTTCTTGTGATCCACGGAGACCAGAACGCGTGCGCACGCACACACACACACACACACACACCATGTTGTTACTTCAGCCTTTTGTCTTTCTTAGTCTCTGTCACAAACTCCTCTCTGATCTATTATCATCTATCAGTCTGTTGTCTGTCTTCTCTTACCTATCTATCGCCTATGCAGTATTCAGTACCTATCAATAATTTTTTTCCTTACTCCATTCCTTTTTCTGTCCCTCTTTGCCGTATCCTTCATCTCCTTTTCTATTTCTTATGGATCAATCACTCAGCCAGAATATCACAATACGTACAGGGACCTTATCTAGGTCAGAACTCGGCCCTAGGGCCTAGAACGATGCTTGATACTTAATAGACGAAGAATGTGCATTTGTGCAGAAATATTAATTACCACGTACGTTTTTGTTCAAAATAATTTATTTTAAAACACATGTATTTGTGGATAACCATTGAGATGTAACAAGAATAAATTAATAATAAAAAATTAAAAAAAAAACACATGTATTTGTGTAGGAAAACAAAAAAGGGCA
The DNA here is from genome assembly GCF_903995435.1 of Acomys russatus. Taxonomy (NCBI): domain Eukaryota; kingdom Metazoa; phylum Chordata; class Mammalia; order Rodentia; family Muridae; genus Acomys; species Acomys russatus. The sequence goes on along the minus strand of NC_067140.1, from coordinate 14,991,315 downwards.
TTCTGTAAGCAGCTGGCGTGCAGTTGGGGGCTAGGGGATGGACACACACTCCAGAAGGTAAGGTAGATATCAGGGGTCCCCCCTCTATCGAGGCATGAGCAAGTATCTGCTGAGCTGACCAGAGCGGAGGAGTTTTCGCAACATACCAGTTACACACAGAAGGCACCTTTGAGTTTTATTTATACAACTGCCGCTTGACCCAGCGGTTCTCAATTCCAGAAAAATCAACCAAACAATAAACCGAACCCCGGTCTTCGGTGTTCCCTACCCTCTGGAATGCAAAGATAGAGCCAGGGTCAGGGTCTTTATAGTGAAAACATTGAGTCAGAACCAATAAAATGAACAGTACCTTCCTCCATCTCCGTCAGACACGCAGGAGGATGACGCAGCACGATCCGGCAACACAGAGGAGGGAGAAATGCAGCGGAAGAGAAACTAGGAAGTGGTGACATGAGTTTGGTTCTTGTATTTACCTATTTATTTAGTTGGACAAAATCCTCTCGCCTCCCTAGTCCTGGGGTGACAGGCATGTGCCACCATGCCTCACAGGAGGTGATAATGTTTGAGTACTGACTGCTATAATTACATTATTATAAATTAAAACATTTTTAAATAATGGCAGTGCTTAGCCACCAGTCTGAAGAAATCTTGACTCTGTGGCAGTCGGCTCTGGGGAGCCAGCGCAGGCAGAATCCAGCATGCCACTGGCCATGAATGAAATATCTAGAAATAGAGAGCAAGGTCAACCGGGCCAGGCCTGGGAACCGGAAGGGTGTGGCTGACAGTGCGGGTGAGGCCAGCTACCCAGCGTCTCGGAACCAACTCTGTCTTACTGATGGCCGCCTTATGTGACCTCTGACCTGAGCCACTTGCTTGCCTCCGGCTGAATGACCCTTTACAATGCCCCAAAGGAAGAGCCCTGTGTAACACCAGGAGCAGAAGGCCCCAGGGTTCACTGAAGACCCTCCAGAAAGGGACGGGGGTTCACTGAAGACGGAGTAAGTCGATACATCCCGAGGGGCACAACTGTGCTTGAGGAAGCGACAACTGCCAGCACCTGGGTGAGTCCCTCCAAACCCCTCCCTTCCTGCAAAGGCCCCCTACTGTATCCTGGGAGCTCCTGGGTTCCTAGGCTGTTAGGTTCCTAGCACTTGTCACATGTTGGGGCCCAGAGCCATGTGGCTGGGCCCTTGCTCAGTGCTTACGTCCCTGCTCGGAGACTTCCATCCCTGTGCTATGAGACGAGATCTTAGGAGGAGTCTAGTCAAGGCTTCCATGGGACACACAGGGGGAAACTGAGGCCAGGGGTCATAAAGCCATTTTAGCGACAGCCTGTTGTCCCCCAGTCCGAGTCCCAGCACCTGGTGACTATCCTGGGCAAGTGGAAGCAGGTGACAAAAACAGGCTCCCTGTCACTAAGGCCCTGGCAAGTTGACAAGGAAGAACAGAGACTCGCGGCCCCTGCTGGTCCTGGCTGATGGCAGGAGGCACTTCCTTCCTAGGTTACCTGAGAAGCACTTGGTCACAACACCACAGAGGATGTCATTATAAACATGGCAGACAAGCCAATTCTATGAGGAAACTGAGGCATGGAGCTAGATTTTTCCAGAGCCCTTGGAGTCTCACACTTAAAATGAGGAGTTTGGGGTTCATCTCATCCCAGCAACCTCCAGGGCAGGGGTCACTGCAAAAGGAAACCTAGACCATGAGTTCCAGGCCCCAGCAGGCAGGGAGCCAAAGATGGGCTGCCGAAACCAATGCCCCAGCATCTTCCGAGCCGACAAACCCCTCAGGAGGCTGAGAAGACCTCCAGGCGATGGTACTGGATAGCGCTGAGGTTCTGCTTACGGCCAAAGCGCAGAGGGAACCTGCCAAGGAAACCGTACAATCAGAGAGCAGCAGGCATGGGGCCTTCCCCGGGCAGGAAGCAGTGGGCGTACGTTACTGCCCTCACCTTGTTCTGCCCCTTCCTGATTCATTTCTAACATGCATCCCTGTTCTCCAGCCTGCATAACTCCTCTAGGCTTTTACTGTGCCTCCATCTGAGTCATTGTGTCCTTTAAACTCAGAGCCAGACCCTTCCATGCCCCTGTGAGGACCTGTGTAATGCTCTGCCTAACACCACCAGCCACGATGGCCTCCAGTGCCTCTTTCTCCAAATGCCAGAACGGCCATTGCTCCAGCCAGGACCTTTGCGCGTGCTCGTCTCTCCTCCAAGAACATTCTCCTGGAGCTCTGAAGCCACTGGCCTTCTCTCCCGACTCAGGGACATCGGCTGCCCTTGAACTCCATTTTGATCATCCATAGAGCTGTGTCACCGAAGACCTGCTTGCCACTGTTCCAGGCCCCAGGAGAAAAAAGTACTGAATGCCACAGGACATCCCCCTACCCCCCAGCCAGGGTCACCATCTGGAGAATTCTCAGTACACCTGTGTGAAACAGCCCAACACCAGCACCTTAGCTGGAGCCACTGTACCACGCCCACCTCAGCAGTCTGTCTTCAGGAGGAACAGCCTACCCCCTCAGTCCACCGCCGCTCCCTGTACCTGGTTCCTCTCAGCTGCAGGCTGGCTCAATATTACAATGACACACACACACACACACACACACACACACACACACACACACACACACACACACACACACAAACCCTTCAAGCCATCCCAGAAATAGAACAGGCAGCCAGAAACTACAAGAAACATAAGGGCATTTTCTCATCACCACAAAATCCTGAGTCCCCTTCTTGTGCTCCTGCCCCCCTCCGCCCCTCCTTTTCTGCCAGGATGCTAAGATTCTGAAATCCTGTTCATGACCTCCAGACCCAAAGTGGTCTAGCTCCATCAACCTGATCTGATCTTCCCCCCTCCTGCCTCCCTCTTCCAGTCCCGCGGGATCCCTTGCTCCTTGCCCAGGTCAGACAGGCTCCCTCCTCAGTGCTTTTGAAGCAGCTACTCCCTCCAGCTGGGAGGCTCCTCCCCTCATCTTTGCGTGGCTGCCCTCACTCCTTGCTGACTGAACTTGCACCTGCTCGGAAAGGTCTTCCCTCTAACTGAGCCATGACCCTAGATCCGCTCTGTCCCTCTCTGTGCTAGTCTGGCCTCCCAGCAAGATGCGCTGCTTGATTCTTCTTCTCATTAAATACCATCTGTTTAGACTACTCTTTTTTAAAAGATTTATTTATTATGTATACAGTGTTCTGTCTGCGAGTACACTTGCACACCAGAAGAGGGCACCAGATCTCATTATAGATGGTTGTGGGCCACCATGTGGTTCCTGGGAATTGAACTCAGGACCTTTGGAAGAGCAGCCAGTGCTCTTAACCGCTGAGCCATCTCTCCAGCCCCAAGACCACTCTTTTTAAATAGTCTGTTAGCTTACTTTCTGCCCCTTCCCAACTTGAGCAGCAGTTCATTGAGGACAGCACCTTGTCACCCTTGACCTCTGCTACGTTCCCAAAGGCCCCAACCTCCGCCCGGGACGTAGCTGCAAGGACTTCACAGAAACGCCCGGTGGAGCACGGACTAAGCCCACAGCTGGGTTATTTTCCCCAAAGTTCATGACTCTAAGATTCTATGTAGATCCCAGTTCTCTGCAGTTTTGTAATTCATTTTCAATTCCTTGGGAGAGCCTGGCATGGTGGCCCCCACTGGCAGTCCTAACAGTCAAGAGTCTGAGACAGAGCTGGGCATGGTGGCAGTGCACGCCTTTATTCCCAGCACTTGGGAGGCAGAGGCAGGCAGATCGCTGTGAGTTCGAGGCCAGCCTGGTCTATAAAGTGAGTCCAGGATAGCCAAGGCTACACAGAGAAACCCTGTATTGAAAAACAAAAACAAAACAAAATAAAACAACAACAAAAAACCAAAACAACAACAAAGATTCTGAGAGAGGCAGCTTGCAAGTATGAGGTTGGCTTGAGCTACACAGCAAGACTCAGGTTAATGTGCACTATATGGCGGGACCCTATCTCAAAACAAAAGCCAGGTCTGGGATGGAGCTCAGTGGTAGAGTGCTTACACATGGCTACACGTGCTTATACATGGTTACACGTGCAGAGGCCCAGGCTTGATCCTTTCACCATACACACAAATCCAGGAGCTGGACCTTAAAGTCGATGCAGTGCCACTCTCTGATTACACAAAATAGCTGAGGGAAAACGGCTCAGGGGCAGTGGCAGCAAGGCAGGAAATGTGAGCCTCTGCTTAAAGGAAGAGGAGGCTGAGGTCCTGAGGGGCTCTGTTTTTTGAGGCACCATCCCAGCCCCTGGCCACTCCCCCACCCGCACCCCCACCGCGTACCTGCTCATCCGAAACTGCTGCTCTATCTCAGCCAGTGACTGTCCCTTTGTTTCAGGAACAAGTAAGTAGATGAAGGCCAGGCCAAGGACAGCAGTCAGCCCATAGAGCAGGAAGGTCCAGGCCAAGCCTATGGCACCTTGGGACACAAAAGTCGGGAGTATGGGTCAAGAGCTGAGCACCGGCTCTTGAGGCCTAAGCCACCCAGCAGGTCCTAGGTGTAGAGCCACAGTTCACCCACACAAGGGCCAGGAATGGGCAGTTTGCAGAACAGCTAACAAACACTCAGGTAAGGACCTAAAAGCCAGAGTATGACTGTCTATCCCTGAGACTCGAGCCACCAACACAGCGAGGGCACCTTGCATGGAAGGAAAGGTCCCTCAGAGTCAGAACACCTGAGTGGAGGTGCCGCCAGCTGCAGGGACCATGATGACGGTGTCTCCAGAGCTTCTGCTCCGGAAGGGTCACTTTGCAAATTAAGCTACAGTTGGCCTAGCCTGGACCTGAGCCAGGAGGACAGATAGTCAAGAGCCACTGCTCCGACTTAGAGCAGAAGGCTCTACCCAGAGCTAAAGACCACATCAGAGATGGCCCCAGGGGCCTCTAAAGTCACTGGGCCCATGACAGGGAGAGGGAGCTTGAAGGAAAGGACTCTGTAGACAGAGAAGCCAAGTTCCTTGTGGGCACCGTTCCATCGGCCTCCCTGAGCAGTGGGCACCCTGGGTTGGGTCTGTAGGGCCAGGCTCCAGTCCTCTGACACCTGGATGGACTCAGGAGTTACACATTTCCCCATCTGTGAAATGAGACAAGAGGGTCCCTCCTCTTTCCCCTCCCTCCCTCCCCTCGTCTTTATCCATCCCACACAGCAATGTCTGAAGACAGAGGCAGCAGTGAGACCAACGTGTGGGTGGCTTCTCCAAAAATGTCCCCCACAGCCCCATGAGCTAGCCAGGGAAGCACTTGACCAGGGGAGTAGAAAAGTAACCCAGTTCTAGGAAGGACTCAGGGTCAAGGAGCGCTCACTGGGTATCACAATAGCACCAGCCACTGGCTGTAGGAGGGGCAAGTGGTCTTGTTGAGCCAATGAGAGCAGGGCCCAGAACTTGGGCGGCATCTAATGAGAAAGAATGAAAGACAGATCCTATGGTGGGAAAAGCCAGGACTGGTTCTGCCCGAAGCCACCCCCTCCATCCCCCACTCATTTAGGTGACTTGAGATGAAATACTCCCCTTTGGCTTTCAACCTGGACTGCATCAGGCTTCATGGCACTGTGACCCAGCAAATTAGGGAGCTTTAGCTCTGAAGAAAACTGTCCCTGGGTCCAGCTAGACCCACGTGGCTCGGGATGAGGCCAGATCACTCACCAATGAGGTCAAGGAAGGAGAGGCTGATGAAGAGGTTGGCTGCCCAGTTGAAGCTGCTGCAGAAAGCGAAGGCCCTGCCTCGGATCTCTTCCGGGTAGATCTCACTAAGGACCAGCCAGGTTACTGTGGGTGAGAGCAAGAGACGTTCTGGGCTCCCATGAGCTGGGCAGGCCACGTCCCACCCTCATTGGCTGCGCCCTTGTGTCATACTCTTGGCCCCAGAGTCTCCCCGCTGCACACCCGCTTGTCCCTGCAAGAATCCCGTGAGTAGCCACCGTCTCAGGTTCCTGGGAGACAGGACATTCAGAGTCAAGAGCGGAAAGGGTCCTAGGCACGCTGGAACATCTGGGTTTTGTCTGGCTCATTACATCTTTTTCAATCCAGCCCTTCTGATGGAGCCACTCAGAGACAGATCCAAGGTCCCTGATCCAAGGGACCTGAAGTTTAAAATTTGGTGTTGGGGCTATGGGGTTAAAAACTTGCAAGGGCAGTTGCATTGCAAGGCTGTTGGGGAGACCCTCAATAACAAGCAAGAAGCCCTGGAGCCTCAGTCTCCTGCCGCTAAAGCTCCAGGGTCCCTAGACCGATAAGGCCCACTCAAAGGGACAGAGACTCTGGATTTTCTTACCTAGTAATCCCTCCTACCTGGTCCAAATCCAAAGGAGAAGGCGCTCACATAGACCATCATGCAAAGCAGCGCAGACCAGCATAGCAGGGTATGCTCAAGGATGGGACTGGAGGGCACTGAAGAGGCGGTATTCAGAGCTGGGTCCAGCATAGCTGGTCCCAGGGACACTGTGATAACTGGGTGGGGCTTGGTTCTCTCAGTGGTTGACAGGGCTGGTTGTCCTTGCTCCCCACTGGTTTGTAGCACTGGTGGTAGAGATGAACGCACAAGCAGACCCAAGCTTTGAGGTAGGTCCATCTGCTGGCTGCTGTTGGATGTGGTCAGGCAGCTAGGGCCTGAGTCCAGGGACACAGCAAAGCTGACTAGGCCTATGCCACTGACAGACAAGGCCATGAGAGCACATCCAGAAAGAAGAAGGGCTCTACGGCCTGCACGGTCTACCAGCCCCGTGGCAGTCAGGGTGGCAGCCACCTTCACGGTACCAAGCCCCACAGAAGCCAGCACGGCTGAGGAGCCCCCTTGGAAGCCAACGGAATGGAAAATGGTGGAGGCATAATATAGCACGTTGGGCTGTCCCGTTAGCTGCTGGAAGAGCACCAGTCCCAGGCCCACTACAGTCCGGCTCTGCATACTGTTCTGGGCCCTGAAGAGGTCCAGAAAGGTGTACCGTGGCTTCCCCAGGCCCAGTTTGCTGGCCTCCCCTCTCTGGAGTGGGATGAGATCTTGATGAGCTGCTGTTCCCTCTGCACCAGCAGGGAGGAAGAGGAGGCTGAGCGACTGCAGGAGAGCAGGTGCAACCGCCCAGCCAAACATGTGCCTCCAGCCCCAAGGGCTGCCAGCCAGGACATAGTTGAGGGCATAAGAGAACAGGATGCCTATGGTGATGCCGACCTCATAGAGGGACACCAGCACACCCCGATGCCGTGGCCCTACCAACTCTGACACGTAGATACAGCAAGCCATGGAAGACAGTGAGATGGCGAATCCAACAGATGAGCGGCCCAGGAGCAGCCAGGGCAGGGAGCTAGCCAGACCCAGAATCAGGCTGCCAGCCAGCAGCACCACATTGCTCCCCAGGATGGCTCGTCTCCTGCCATAGCAGTCAATGAGGAATCCTCCAACCAGGGACGCGAAGAGAGCACCCAAGAGCAGACTGCCCACCACGAGCTCCTGTTCCAGGCAACTCAGCCCGAAGTCCAGCTGCAGGGGGAGCAGGGCACCGGATATGACAGCCAGCTCATAGCCAAAGGTCAGGCCACCCAGCAGAGACACGGAGGCACAGAGTGGGAGGGCAGGTGGGCGATGGCCTGGAAAACAAAAGTGACAGGGCACACTGACTCTTACAGAGGGTCCGTGCATCACATCCTTCCTTCTGTCTGTCAGCCTTCCATCTATCCAGCTGTGTATTGTTCAACCACCTGCCCTTCCTTCCTTCCTTCTTTTTTTTCTATTTATCCATCCATCCCTCAATCTAGCCATTAGTCTGTCTGCACATCCAATTATTCAACTGCTTATCCTCCCTTCACTTCCTCTCCTTTCTTTCTTCCATCATCTGTCCATCCATCTACTCATCTATCTGCCCAATCAGCCAGCCAGACATCTGTCTACTCTCCCTCCTTCATCCCTTCCCTCCTCCCCCATCCATCTGCCGACACATACTTCCACCCATGCATCCATCCATCCATCCATCCTTCCAGCCATCTTTCTTTCCCGCCCCTTCCTCCCACCAGCATACAAACGCATCCATCTCTCTTTTCCTTTCTTCTTATGTTTACCAGCCCATCCAGTCATCCATCTATCTACCCATCCATCCATCTTGCACCGATCCTCCCAACCATTCATTTATCTCTGCATTTACCCCTTAACTTGACCAGCCATCCATTGATTTATTGATGCATCTACCCACAGATCCATCCGTTTCCCACCCATCTTCATATCCCATCCATTGTCATGGACACCCAGCCATCCAGCATCTACCGCATGCTGGATGTGCTCTCAAGGCTGGCACTGCAGTGATGTTGTCCATGACTTGGCACCCAACCAGACGGATGCTTAAAAAAAAGAATCATATAAAACTATATGTTCCTGTGAGACATAGCTAGGCCGAGAGCCCAGCAGGCTGTAGGTTAAGGCAGGAGGACTACAACAAGTTTGAGGCCAGGCTGGTCTACACAGCAAACCCCTGTCTCAAAACACAAAGGATTAGCAGAGAAGGAAGAGGAATAAGATAAAAATAGCCATTTACAGGGAACAGAAAGGCCACATGCCCAAGACTGTGGGATGTAGTCAAAGAGGCAGCCAGATGATTTTCATCAGAAACCCCCAAAATAACCTGACAATAAATTAGTTCGCCAAGTAAGGAATGAGAGAACCTGTAAGAAAAAATAGCCCCAAGGAACAAGTGGAATTCATGAATTTAAAATCAGATGTTAATGAAGTGGTGGGCAGTGGGAGAATCCAGAGTTACTGGTCACTAAGCCTTGAGGGTTTGCACAGGGTGGGAAAAAAAAAAAAAAAGACCCAGAAATACAAACACCAGGGATTATAAAGGGACAGTGAGGAGAGAGAGACTGGAGAAAAACAGAGCAGTGACCCAGTGTTTGTCAGCCATGATCTCCCCACCCCAGCTCACACATCCTCAAGATTGGTAGGCTCCTCCCTTTAATCATGAAGGGACACCCCACCTTCTGATCCCCAAGTTTCCAGACCACTTGACCCAAACCAGTTAGAACTGGATGCTTTCCAGGCTAGCCTAACAGTTCCTGCTTCACAAAGATCAATTTAAACGTATCAGCCAAGCTCTCTGCATTTGCCCGCTCTTGTCCTGTACTCACTCAAGACACTGTTTTTTGTTGCCAAGCCTGCCTTTCACAGATGGATTAAGCTTGGGGCTGCTGTACTGTTTCCCCTACATATCCATTTGCTGCCATCTGACAGCCGTGCTGTCTAAGAGAATGTTCTAGAACATAGAAACTTGTGCACCTGTGCTGCTGCGTACAGTAGTAACCAACCGTGTGCGGACACACGAATGGCAGACAATGTGATGGGTGGGTCTCAGGTTTCATTAATTTACTCGGGGAAAACAGTCTCTTAGTGCCCATGACCTTCCGAATAAAATCTCTTCTATTATTAACAGTAATATTAATAACTCGTGTGTTTGATGATTGCCACGTTGGTGTTAGAGTTGTACAGGTCATTCTCATGTTTTAATTCACACATTTAAGCTTAGTTATTTCTGGAAGCATCTAGAAGCAGCCAGCAGCCTCTACCACCCCACCCCGACTCCAGACAAGGAGAACTCTGGGAACACGATAGCCAGATTTACTGAGAGCAGTCTCTGGTCCAGGTACTGCTTTGATCACCAAGCTTAATAGGCCATTCGTGTCTTGCCACAACTTTATGAAGTGTGCTTCAGTATTACCTGTAAGGGACTAAACTCATGACCAGAATGGGGATGAGCCATCATCAGCGTCAAAGCGAGCCCATCGATGCAGGTAGTTAACACATGCTCGAGTGTTGCAATCGTGTTCTGACCTCTCACTCCTGCCTCTCATCAGCTGTCAGACAATTTTTATGAAGAGGCAAAATGCTAGTGGTGGAAAAGTTACCGCGATTTCCACCTTCTTCCTAGCCCTACACCCAACATCCCTGCCATTCCTCATTCCTGTTCCTGATGAAGGAAGCACTCCCAAAGTTGCTACCTGGTGCACTGCTGTTACCTCCCAAGTGAGGTCCTGAGGTGTTCAGTCTCAGAGGTTCTATCAGGGCACATGAGGTGACTGCTTTGGCTTATGTATGAACTGAGCCCACAAAGAGCTGGTGTTGTTGAGAGGCTTGATCCCTGCTAGTAGCGTTATTTGGAAGGTTCTAGAAACATTAGAATGTGCGGCCTATTTGGAGGAAGTTGCTGTCTCTTCTCTACTCTCTTCTTCCATTGCACCATGAGGTGAAAGGACCTCCCCACTCGATGCTTTCTCCTCCAGGCCATCCTGCCTTCATGCAGTGGACCAAGAAACTGTGGACCAAACACGCTGAAACTGTAAGGTGAAAATAAGCCTTGCCTACTTTCAAGTTGTTCTCTTGGGTATTTGGGTTGCAGCTGTGGAAAGTAACTGATAAAGGATATTAGTACCAGAAGTGGGCTTGTTGCTGTGGCTATACCAGGTCCTGAGGTCCTTAAACCTATGGAACTGGTTTGGGGAGGCGGGAGGGGACGTTTAGAGATATGGACTAAGGAAGCCCAGAAAGCTATTATCAGGGCTTGGTGAGTGTGTCCAGTAGGCACTCAGAAGAGCAGAACACCCACAGGAGTTCAGGCAGTGATGGCCAGGCCTATGAGGCTTCAGAGAGGAATAAAAACTCTATCCAGAACTGGACTATAGGCCATCTGTTACACTTCAACATAGCATCTGTGTACAATTTGTCCACATCCTGAGACTCTGTTGGGGGAAGTCTTACTTTAGGCTCAGCGAGATGGTGTAAAAGTAGGTGAAAACACTTGCTGACAACAATTGGAGTGTGGGTCCTAGAAGCCACAGAAAGCCAGATGTGGTTATCAGATCCGTTATCACAGCATCCCTCTGGGACTCCTCTGGCAATGTGGAAAGCAGAGACAGCAGAATCCACACCCCCGCCAGCAGTGGGGGGCGGGGGAGCTATCCTGGAGCTCACAGAGCAACAAAATAGCCAGAGAGACCCTGCTGAGGTGGTAGGAAGAGAACAGATCGCCAAAGGCTGTTTGCTCCCAGACCTCCATATGCACAGCATGGAATGTGTACTCCTGTGCTCCACTTCCCATCCGCCTGTATACATCACCACCACAACCACCACCCTTCTCTCTCACACACAGAGGATTTTTTTAGAAGTGATTTTCAAACAACTAAGCTGAATGAAAATCTCAAGGTAGTCCAGCATTCAGGCTGTGACACAGCCATTGCTAGCTGCTTTTTGCCAGGTTTACAATGAGAGTTGGGAGCAAGAGCAGAGCAGCCTAGTTTGAGAAGCCTGCGCAAAGTTTGGGCCGAGGAAGGCAAGGTCTCTGAAGAGATTCACACTATTAAAAATAAGCCAAAACAAGCCAAGCCCCATGCCCCTCAAGAAAAGCCAAGCACACTGTATTGGGACAAAAGGTAAGACGCTTTGTGGGTATCTGAGAAATCCACCAAGTCCCATGCATTGTGGCAATAAAACTATACATTTAATTAAAAGACTATCCTTGGTGAGGAGAGAGCCTCTGGCCCAGAGCCACCTAAGGAGTAGTTTTCTCTAGGTTTATATCACGATGATTATCTGGCCAGGGACTGTAAAGGCCACTGCAGCAATGAACTCCAGGGGACCTGTGGCTACCTCAGGAAGTTAAAGCTCCCAAACCATCCACCAAGGAAAGCCACAGAGGAGCCAGCTCAGAAGGAAGCGCGTGGTCTTTAGTCTCTCAGTTGCCAGAGACAGGTAGATCAAGACCATGCAAGCGCCTGGTGACACCATGAGTCCCAGGTGCCAGCACAGATCTCCAGGAAGTACTGACTAACTACCTGCCTTTGTGAGCCTGGTTCTCACTTTGGCCCAGTTTTCCCTTGCTTTTCTCCTGTTCCTCTCTTTTAGGATGAGGACATTTATTCTCTGACCCGGCTCCAAGAATGAACCTTCTGAAGCTCTTTATCTACAAACAGGATAAACAGCCATCTCACTGTCAGTGTTAACTGCTGTGCCCCCACCGGACAGCCTAGGGACAACTCCGCCCACCTACTACCACAGCTTAACACCTCCAGCTCCCCTGTCATTTGGAATGACATCCAAAGTCCTCTTCACAGCCCACAGAGCCCTGTCAATCTGTCCCCTACTCACCTCTCAGCCCCCCTCCCCTTCTTCTCTGAGCCTCTGAGCCCCTGGCTTGGACCCCACGGTGTGTTCCTGCCACCTGGAAGCTCTTCCCCCAGTTTCAGGTAGACCTTAGACCCCCACCCCCACCCCGCAGCACCCTCCCACCACACCCCACACCGCATGCTACCCAGGGAACACAGCTCCTGGCTTTCCTCACCCTGTGTGTTCCGCAGCCTCTTGCCCACTGCCTGTTCCCCAGCTCCTCATCTCCTGAGATTGAGAACACAGTCTCCCTTGTTTTCTGGGTGTCCCAGCCCCTGGGTGTGGTCTCAGCTACATGTCCACTGAAGAATGAGTAACCGACTGTCCCTTTGAGTTTCTGAATTCAGAACAGATAACAAAAATCCTGGTCCCCTGCAGTGGCAGACATGTCCTCCTGGCTGGAACGCCTGCATCAGTGGACCTGTCTTCTCTCACTGGAGTCAAACCCAGCACAAGTGTTCTGTTTAAGTGTTCTGTCAGTGCCCTGGTCTAGGCCAGAACCCAGCACTGAGGTGCTTAGCAGTGTCCCGGCTAGCTAGGCTTCTGGGTAGATGGCCCAGTCTGCAGAACTGGAGTGCCCCCCTGAGCTGTCCGCAGAGCCTCCAGGAGCCTCAGCACTCCAAAGCCATTCTTTCTGAGGAACTACCCCAAAGTTCCATCTGCAGAATCCTCTCACTGGAGATCCTAGGGGCTCCCTCCGGCTAAGCCACTCCCCAGGAAGGTGAATGGGCAGGGAGAGGAGGCGCCTTCCTTAGCGCGGGGTCGGGGGACTGGGGGTGGGGGGTAGCCCCGGCCTGCAGCTTCCCCAGCCCTGAGCTCCGGCAGCGGCAAAGACTTACCCATAGCTAGCGAGTGGCGCTGGAGTGGGCTGGGCACCGGACCCTGCACGTCTTGGTCAAGTCGCCGCTGTAGCAGTGGCCTACAAACTTTTCCCAAAGCTGGGGCCTGCGCCCTCCCTCTGCCACGCTGGCCAGCCAGGCTTCAGGCTGGGGGGCGGGACAGAGGGGAGCCCGGTACCGCCCCCAACAGCCAATGCTGTGGCCGCCCTGCTGCCTGAGAAGGGAACTTCAAATTTCCCAGGAGGGATTGTCATTCTACAAACAGTTTACACAGTTCACTGTGGCCCACCCTTCATTGGCCTTCCCAGTGTACACACACAGACACACACACACACACACACACACACACACACACACACACACACACTGTGTGCCAGGCTTCTCCCATGTACACACACCCACAGACACACAGACACACACATACACACACACACACAGATCCTGTGCCAGGTTTCTCCCATGTGTACACAACACCGCCACCATGCCACCCCTGCCCCCTGTACCTCTAACATCCCAGGCATTCAACACTCTTCCTGTGGCACTTGCAAGCCACAGAACACTAGCCTAGACTTGGGGTGGCCCAGGGAACAAGGCAGACACGCCCCTTGTTGCTAAGGAGCTTCTTCTAACACGAAAAATGAGCTAAAGGCGTCAGAAGAGCCCCGCTGCACAAGGAAGGGCAGGGGAGAACACTGGGCGCCGAGCCAGACTGTGGGGGACAGCTGGGGCTGCGTTGGCCTAAGGACAGGAAACTTCAGCTGGGGCCTGACGGACCAGGCCCTGGGAACAGCAAAGGAGTCAGTAGGGGACAAAGGAGCATCGAAAGTGAAAGCTGGGGGTCTGGAACCTAGGGGCTCAGAGAGGTCAAGTGAAGAGGAGTGCACGGGCCAGGGAGACCTTTGGGCAGTGTCAGGAACGTGGGGATGCCGTTTTGTTTTGCTTTAGTGCTGGGAGTTGAGTTTAAGACTTCCTGTGTGCTAGGCGAGTGCTCTGCAGCAGAGTATATCCCCAGTCCAGGAAAGAGGAGTTGGGTTCTGATGAAAACAGGATCAAGGGTGGGAGCTGGGCAGCTGGCACAGGAGAGATGAGGCTGTTTTGGGTCAGTGTCTGGGATGGGGACAAGTAGGCAAATCTGACTTGGTAAGGACTGGAGGGGGCATGCCGTGGGGTTGGGCGGAGGACTCTAGGGTTCTGTGCTTGCTGGCCGTACAGCTTTGGGCATCCATGTGCATTCAGGAGGTGTCTGGCTCTGCACCTACGCTGGGGACAATGCCACCAATTCTCACTCTGTGACCCCAGGTGGGCTCAGCATTCTAGTGAGCGCAGCCTTCCCCAGCCTCTCATGTGTTCACGCACAGTTTGCAAAGAGCCCTGGTGTGAGCAGTTTGAAAAACGTGACTCCGAATCCTTCACTCTCTCCTTAGTGTATGTACCCCAGGCCATGGCATGGAGCAGCAAGCTGGGTGACTGCTGGGCTGTGACAGCAGGACACTGGGACCCTGAGCCTCCAAGTGAGTCTGCCTGACTGGGTGTTACAGCGGCACACACACACACACACACACACACACACACACACACACGTGTAACGCTGGCAACTTGGAAGTGAAGCAGGAAGATTGAGGGCAGCTTAGGCTACATGTCTCATAAAGATGATGGTGACGGCAATGACAAGGCCCAGCTGTCAGCCATGCTGTAACGAAGCCCATACTAACAAGAGTGACAGGAAGGTGGCATCAGTATTCAGTCCTAGCTAGCTTCTGGGTCATCTCGAAGCCAAGCTCTGTAGGATGATCCCAGCCCCCAGGAGCCCCATCCAGCCAGGCCTTAGATAGTTTGAAGCAGTGAGGGTTGGGATTTGACCCCCCCACACACACTCCCCACCCCCCCAAATCCCATGCAGGAGAATAATGAATGCAAGGTTTTCGATCAAATTCTATGACAATTGATAACTGGACTGAAAACTGAAACCGTGGAGTAAAATTACTTGTGATAATTATTCAACACTGTTGGTGTTTTACCTTTCTGTTAACCTCACCATAGAAGGTAGAAATTACTACAATCTACACCATTTGGGACACACACACACACACACACACACACACACACACACACACAACTGAGGCCAAGGGAGATGGCACACTTATTGGAGTCAAGCCTGGATACTTTTGCAATGCCCTGACCAAAATAACCAACAGAATTGGCTTACAGGAGAGAAGGTTTGTTTGGCTCATGGCCTTAGGGGGATTTCAGTTCACCACAGCAGGAAAGGCATGGCGGAGTTCATACTGGCAAAAACCCATGTCACAGACAAGTCACATCACGAAGGAAGCGGAGGGCTCTGGGCCAAAGTGAGTGGTGGGACTAACCTTCAAAGGCCCCTAGCAAACTATCTCCACCAGCCAAGCTTCATCCCTAGTCTCCACAGCCACCAAAAAACAGCCAGCAAGTCAGACATTTGACTCACAGGAACCTGTGGGGGCATTTAGGATGCAAAGTATTGCGTCCTGTTCCTGGGAACTGGAGTATCCTGCTGTGGCACTTTCAACCATCCATCCATTCTGCCTCGTGGCCAGTCCCATGCGGTGGGCTCTACCTTCCTGTGTGGAACTGTCACCATCACCAGTTCAGCAGGGGCTGCTCTGCTCCTGTGGCATCATCCATAGAAGTTGTGTGACTGGACCAGCCTACATGTTTTTGGGTTCCGTGGCTCGCTTTATGCAGGAGGCATGTATGCCTACCTGCCACCGTGCTTGTCTCTTCATTTGCCCCTCCCAAGGAGGAAGCACCTTTCAAATGCATCCCAAAGCTCCCTGCCCGCTGGCATTCGAGGCCTAGGGCTACTCGCTTCCCTGGCTTCTCTGCCAGGTGTGATAGAGACCTAGAGCTAGGCTTCTCACAAGTGGAAGATGGACAAACTGCCATTTGCAGTCTGGGTATACAAGCTGGCAGTGTCAGCCTCACTCTTGGTATCCTAGCCACGTAACCATTCTCGCTGACCAAGCCACTTGCCGCAGTGTGAGGTGCCCTATGGAGCCGGACGCCTGCCTCTCCCACACACACACCCCGCCAGGCCTCCAGGGCAAGGCTCTACTGGACCAGTGTTGATGCCCACAGGTGCTAACCCGTGGGGCCTGCGCGCCTTAGATCAGCTGCCTGTGAAGGACCAAACCTCAGCCAGGACCGTGGTGTGCTCGGGCCTCCTCCCCCAACCCTTCTGCCTGCCTGCCTGCCTGATGAATCCTTGCTCTCAAAGTTTGCCACTCTGTACACACCATAAGGGGATTAATTTTGCTTTAATCATTAAGTTTGCAGTAATGTGTTATGGGATGATATACAGCTAGGATGTATTTCATCACTATTGATCACCTCAACTGAAAAAAGGAGAAAATCACCTAAAAGGAAAAACTATGGGCCAGCTGTGTCTACATACACAACTGGGGGGGGGGGGGTTGGCGGGTATATGCAGCAGCAGGCATGCAAACCTGTATGGCCTTGGACACACTACAAATCTGATTTATTTATTGTGTCTCCCCACAAAAAAACCTGAAGCCATGTGAACAGGAACTTTTAAAACGCCTCTTGCATTTTATTCCCTGCTCCAGCATGCGATTCAGAACAGAATTTCAGGGTTCTGCCCTGTACACAATGATCAGTGACAGCCGTTGAGGAATGTTGCCTTCCTTCTAGTCACCTAAGTACCAGCTTAGAAAGTTTCCTGGTGTTGACCCATAAAGAAGACCACAGTCAAAGTGAGACAGGCAGAGGGACCTAACCCTCCCCAGGGGCACTGAGGCAGGGGCTAAGTACCATTAAGCATTGTTAAATACTGCTCAGTGCTGTAGAGACTTAGTTTTGATATGAGATTTCTTTACGTTTCTATTGTAAGCACTGTCTAATTTTTTGTTGCTGTTGTTTGTCTGTTTGGGGATTTTTTTTGTTTGTTTTTGTTTTTATTTTTTTTCTAGTGAGTAAAAACCATTCTGAGCAGGCCATTCAGGGCTGTGAGTGGCAGCAGACAGGTCCCTCCCTCAGACCTTAAGCCTGGCAGAGGAGCCATTAGCTGAGCAGTCACTTCTCTGGCAAGTGACCGCGTTGCACTGATGACAGGCTGGCTGTTTTTGGTCACGTTATGGTCACTCCGAGGACACTCACTGCAGCGAAGCCAGGACTCCTGCCCTGGGAGGCCTTGTTCCAGTCAGGACTGCTCCAGATGTCCTGCCGCAACTGCTGCTGAAGGCAGAACGTAGATTTCTGTATTCTCCCTCAAAATGGGACAGGGAACCCTTCCCCAGTAATTCAGAACTCCAGAGGTGGTGAGGAAGACATGGGGGAGACGACAGGGGCCAGTAGAAATACAGAGAAGGTCATGAAGAGCTAGGATGAGGGACTACGGCCCTACTTCTGGAAGAGTTCCTGGGAGCTGCTGAGTCCTGAGGATGAGGGTCACAAAGCATCCCAAGGGCCAAGGTTCCCAAAGCCGCAGGCTAACATTGCGGTAAGAGCTGAGGGCTGCTGCCCAAGGCTCCAGTAGCCACAGCCACTCTGGGAGCTGAGTCTCCTGACACCTGATAGTATAGAATAAAATATGCTTTCCCAGTGGGAAACCACTCCAACGTTTAGAGATTAATAAAGAAGAAAAAAAAAACCTTTAATAATAGCACTCACCTGATTCTTACATTCTGGCCTCAAGCCACACTTTTTTTTTTTTTTTTTTTTTTTGTTTTGTGTGTGTGTGTGTGTGTGTGTGTGTGGTTTTGTTTGTTTGTTTGTTTTTTGAGACAGGTTCTTTCTGTGTTCGCCTTGGCTGTCCTAGACTGGCTTTGTAGACCAGACTGGCCTCGAACTCACAGCAATTCACCCCTCTGCCTCCCGAGTACTGGGATTAAAGACGTGAGCCACTATGCCTGGCTCACACTTTCAACAATTTAAACAAGCTACCAAAGCTATTTCCTAAAGTCGTCAGTGTTGCTTATTCAAATATTTCCCCATAAGAGAACCTGGATTTGATGACCCACTGAAGTCTGTCCTGGTGTGAGGTCCCCTGAGTGGCACGTTCTTTGATATGAAAATGGCCCTAACGGGCAGTTGTAAGTCAGGCTTGTCCTCTTTTGTTATGGGAACGGAGCCTACCTGGAGGTCAATCTTAGTGAACAAGCCTTAACATAAGCATAAACTTCTATTATGGCACAAGACTGTTTCTAGCAAGCCTGGTTAGTTCACTACTTCACTTCTATATATTGAGGTTATATATTGTTGAGGTTATATTGAGGACTGGGCTAAGTTCTATCTCAATTAATCTAATTGTGCTAACTTTATGTACACTCACAGGCTAGAGTCATCGGAGAGGAGGGAGCCTCAGTTGAGAATTGCCTCCATAAGACTGAGCTGCAGGCAAGCCTGTATGGGCATTTTCTTAATTAGTGATTATTGTGGGACAGCCCAGTTTATGTGGGTAGTGCCACCCCTGGGGTGGTGGCCCTGGGTTCTATAAGAAAGCAGGCTGAGCAAGCCAGTAGACCGCAAAGTGAGCCAGGCAAAGGGAACCAACCCTCCCAGGGCACCTAGGCAGGGGCTAAGTACTATTAAGCATCGTCTGCAAGTTGCTATGGCAGAGGGCTCCTGGATCCTTTTTGTTTTTGTTTGTGTTTGTTTGTTTGGTTGGTTGGTTGGTGTGTTTTTTGCTTTTTTGGGTTTTGTGTGTGTGTGTGTGTGTGTGTGTGTGTGTGTGTTTTGGCTTTGGCTTTTGTTGTTCAGGAAGAAGGGCAGAAAGCTGAGAGATGCCAGGCTAAGTTACCAACAATGAAAAGAGAAGAGGTACCAAACTTTTTTCCATAGAGTTGAGAGCAGCTGGAACTCAGAACTCATTAGCTCCCTCTGGAAAGAGTCCACCTCTGTGAATTAGCAATAACTTAATTCAAAAGAATGGTGGACAGGGCTTTACTTACTGAAGCCTACACTGACATAACTGACCCAAAACTTAGGTTTTTTGTTTTGGTTTGGTTTTGTTTTTGTTTTGGGGGTTTGTTTTTGTTTTTGTTAACTTTTGAATTTTACTTGAGACTTCTCTGGATTATGGCTGCAATTGAGATAAAACATTTGTTCAGGGCGGTGGTGGCACACACCCTTAATCTTTAAACACAATGTGGAAAAAAAAAAAAAAAGCAGGCTGATCTCTGTGAGTTCTAGGCATGATCCCTTGCTGATAAGTAACTTGCAGAGACAACCTAGGATTTAAAATGACAATTTTTTCCATTAAATTTCCTAAGTAAGTTCCTTTTTCTTAATAATAGATTATATGTCCTTATACACATCAATTTTAGGTTTATGTAAGGAAAAATGTCACTGCTCTAAAAAGGCCAGCCAGTCTCCTTAAAAGTGGAGCTTCCCTTGGGAGCTGGTGCCAAAGGGTTATTGGCCTAAGATACACATTCTGCTTGTCTATGGAAGAACCAGGGTTGGATGGGGAGACAAACATGCAAGCTGCGCGCCTCCCACATGGAGAAGCCTTTGTATGCTGAGTTGAGGTGTCACTGCTCTGGCAGCCGGCTTATCTCTCTAAACCTGAGCTACTTTCACAGAGGACAGGTGGCAGTCACACCAGATGCAAAAAGACTCAGAGGACTTACAGGTAACAAAGGACACCTCAGTTTAGTTAAGTCCCAAAAACTCAAAGACGACAATTCATATACATAAAAGTGTAAGCTTAATGCCTCTTCTCTTGCTCAGGGCAACCACCGGCTTGTCTCTAAAATGGGATACATTTTTTCAGGAGACAGGTAGCGGCCTGGCCTATCCATCAGGCGCCACAGAGCCTAGAGAAGGACATTTAGAACCATACAATCTTCTTTTGATTTCAATTAAATAATGATTGTATGTAATTTGGTAATGGTAATATTATGCTTCCTCTTTGAAGGAGGTCGAAATCAAATAGACCTGGAGGAAAGAAAGACTGCTAACTTAAGTCAGTCTATATGTACAGGAACCAGCCTTGATCGTTCCGGGCATCCTGTGTACCTCATGCATTTATAGTTTTAGGACTGTACAATGCTTGTGAGAAATTATATATTTTCAGAAGAACAGAACTGGATACTGAGGCTGCATCAGCCCCGACAGGACTCATCCTCCAGCATGCTGAGATGCTGACATCCTGCATTCTTCATGTTCCATCCACAAGTGCTTCCATTGCTGCTCATCAGCAGAACAGAACAGCTCCCAGGACAGCTTTGAAGAAAACTCCTGATTAAGCCTGGAATTTTCTAATATTTAGGGACTAGACCACAAAATGCTATCTCTAACTTGTTTAACCATTTTCCCATCTTTATTTGGGCCCCTACATAGGTATTATTTGCCTCAAATCAGCCTGAAGAAGACTTAAAAAGAGAAAGATGTCCCATTTCCCTTAAAGGGGGTTGGGTAAAGTTTTGGGCTATGGATGTTTATTTTCATTGGGAATTAGTTATGCTATTATTGGTCTTATTCAGAGAGAGAACAAGACTGGACTCATGGATTTTTCTCTGATAATATAGAAATATATGGGGATGATAGGACAAAAGGTAGATTATTGAATCCACTCTCCAACTTAAGGCCTTAATTGTTACTCACAAGGCTATTTTTAATTCATTGGTATAGAATATTATATATTGATGTAAAATAAGTTTATTTTTAATTCATTGTACTATTCAATTTTATGACAAGAATATATACCCTAGGTTCAATAGATCGATCAAATAGAATATTTAGATAAGGTCTTCAAGAACCTCAGAGACCTACAGAATATGGCATTTGAAGAATTTTTTTTTACTATTTTGAGGATTCTTTGACAATGAGACAGGTTGACTCCTGGCAACACCCAGCCTGCCTCAAAGAAGGTAATGAGCATTGAGGAATCTCCTTATGGAGATGGCTTCAGGTATAGCAAACCAGCCACCAGGCAAAAATGTCCTTGTTTTCTGCCACAGACAGAATTCTGCCTGAAATAGGCAAGCTTGGATGCAGGTGGAGCTGACAGCCAAACTCTGCCAAGGCAGGGTAGGCCAGTCCTCAATAGTCCCTGCTTCACAAATATGTCTGTCAGATATACTGGACCAGAAGGCTGAAGATGATGCTCCAACATGTTGGAGAGTTTTGGGTGACTGTTCAGACAGCAAAGTGTCCCTGTCATTTTTTCATTTTGGAAGCTGTTAACCTGCACTTCCTGTTTACTCAGGTAATTAACTTTATTCCTTTTCAAGTCTCTGATGGGACATGAGAATAACATGAATATAACGGTTGCTTTGTGGTTCTTGTGTATGTATATTGTATATTGTTGTAATACTATAAATGTATAGGTAAAAGGATTTTTTTATTATTAGACTAAAAAGGGGAATTGTGGAGGAATGTCTTGAGTGGATGTAACAACTGTTAATAAAGCACTGTTTAGCCAATCAGCGGGGCAGGAGGACGGGAAGTGGAAGGCGGGACTTCCAGGGGAGGTGGGAGGAGCCTAGAGGAGTTGACAGCTGACAGTTAAGAGTTGATGGTTAACAGTTGACAGAGAGTTGGAGGAGAGAAGCTGCCCGAGAAGTACCAGATTGGCAAGTGCTTGGGATATATGTAGTTTATGAAGAGTAGTTTATTTTAGTTTATTGTTAGATTAGTAGCAGTTTAGATTCTGCCCTGCATAGTGCTTACAGCTTTGAATTACCTTTCAGTCTCTTTGTGTCAGTTACTGGCTTCCTAGGCCGAACAGATACATTTTATTATAACACAACAGGAACAGAGAGTGACACTGGGCCTGGCTTGAGCAACTGAAGCCTTAAAGCCCACCCCCAGTGACATACTTCCTCCAACAAGGCCACGCCTCCTAATAGTGCAACTCCCTATGAGCCTGTGGGGGCCATTTTCATTCATACTCCCACAGCAGTGTTAGAATTCTAGCAAGGATGAAACACACGAGCTAGGAGCGCCACATGTACAGAGCTAGCTGTGAGGTGAGCTCTCACAGCTGCTAGTGACAGTCCCTGTCCTGGACCCAGTCACTGTTTGCTGCAGGCCTTCAGCCCATTTCCCTTCCTCTTCCTGAACATTTCCACATTCTTGGGACCCCTCCCCATGATAGAAGACACTGGCTGTCTGTAGTATTGGCTCTTGTTCTCAGCAGGACACTTGCCGCTCCTGGAGGCATGTGGCTGGCCAACCCACTTCTCACCAGCAGGCTCTCGCCCCTACCACACTCCTTTCTGACATTTCTTGGGATGAGGCATGAATACACATGGCTGGTGTTCAAACTTGCGCCTGACTACCGGAAATAACCAAGTGAAGAGGGTTCTTGCCAACCACCCCTCTGGGCTTCCTGCTCCCCTGTGGCAGCTGTGGCCCAGCCTGTCTCCCACCACTCCAGGCAACACATTTTCTCACTCGGTGCCTTTAAGGTCTCCACCCTCAGCTCTAACTACCTTTTCAGCACCCAGGTACACAGAAGCCTTCAATGCCACCTCATTATTTGGCAGAAAGAAAGAAAGAAAGAAAGGAAAAGAAAAGCCACAGCAGGGCATGGTGGCACATGCTTTTAGTCCCAGCACTGGGGAGGCAGAGGCAGGTAGATCTCTGTGAGTTCCAGGCCAGCCTGGTCTACAAAGCAAGTCGAGGACAGCCAAGAACTACAAGGGAAATCCTGTCTCGAAAAACTGAAGAAAAAAAAAAGTCACAAAAAAAGATAAAATTATTTTTAAAAGGTCAAAGTTTGAATTTAAATACTACCCCCCCACCCCCACCTCCCATACCCAGTATCACTGAGGTCTGCAGTCTCCTGCTTCAGACTCTGAGCGATGGGATCACAGATATGCTCTGCCCCTCTCTCCTTTTCCTCCCCCATCCCTAAGACATTCTGCTCCAGCCCCCACCTCTGTTGCTGCGGGGGGGCGGGGGGGAGAGTGGAAACCACACAATCCTCTGCCTGGCCACTTGTTACACAGTGGGAAGTGGGCGTCAATCAAGCAGTCGCACGGCCAAAACCAAAGGGAATCCGAGACAGGGCTGGGAACTGGAAAACCTGGGCTGATAATATCGGACTCCTTCTCCTCAGAGAGGCCAGGGGAAGTGACCCTGGACTTGAGGATAAAGGTTGTCTATGGGGTTCTAGGTGATGAGGAGGGTCTGAAAGCCACGCCCACTCCCCACCCCACCCCCACCCGCCAATGAAACAGCAGGTGCAAAGGCTCTGGGCAGAGGGAGTATGGCGCGGGGAGGGGAGACTCTAGAGAGGGAGGGTCTATAAGAGCTCCTGGGTTGAATTAAGGTTTAGGTCTTTATCCTCGGCTCTGTAAGGAGTCTTTGAAAGGTTTGATGCTGGTTTAAAGAGCTAACCCAGTCTGACGCAGCAAGCCTGGCTCTAGTCAGCGCCTTTGCATAGAAGATTTCTAAGGCAAGGGTTCAGATGGCTTTGGTCACCATAGAGATGGTCCTGTGGACACAAACAATTATATAACGTAGCTACAAACTTGAGCACTGGGGGTTACAAATGGAACCGGTTCTCGGTAAGGTTTGCTGGAAAACAAATTCTGCCCACACAAAGGGTCTGATGTATGAAAGAGACCCGTCGTGAGTATGAACAAAAGGCAGGGACCACAGAGCCAGGATGCTGGTGCCATAGCAACCCCGGACCAAAGGGTTCTCCTCTGGTTTTTTGGTTTGGTTTTTTAAAAATGTTTGTGAATGCTCTAGCTGCATGTACACCTGATGGCCAGAAGAGGGCACCAGATCACATTATAGGTGATTGTGAGCCACCATGTGGTGGTGGGGAATTGAACTCAGGACCTCTGGAAGAGCAGCCAGTGCTCTTAACCACTGAGCCATCTCTCCAGCCCCATTTTCTGTATTTTCAACAGGGCTCCAAGGGTTGTGAGGCAGGGGCAGGGAGGTCAGAGGTCATGTGTAGGGGGCCCCTGTCCACCAGCATCGCGGTTTCAGCCTATTTAATTCTGATAAGCCCTCACCCCAGCAGAAGCAGGCACCCTCATTTTGAAAATGAGGAAACCACAACTCAAAGGGATGGTGCTGGCTGCTGATGCTAGACACTAGTGATGTCGCTGGGTAGAAAACTCGGTCTAGCCTCTTCCTCCCTCCGGGCTTACAGAGCATGTTTCCATAGATTGAAGAGGGAAGATCACGAGTTCGAAGCTAACTTAAGCTACACCGTGAGCCCCTGTCTCCAAAAAAGAAGAAAAAAAGAAAAAGGAAAGAAAGAGATGGGCCGTAACAGAAAGGAGCAGAACGTCCACAAGACAGTTTTCCCCAAAGGACCTTCAACTTGGAGACAGGTCCCAAAGCCTGAGCTTCACCAACGAGCTTCCAGAGAAAGCCGAAAAGTGAGAAGCTGTTAACCGAGTGTTGCCGAGCGCTCACGGAGATAGACGAAGAGCTGCGGGAAGAGCCAAGTCGCGCGTCCGGAGAGGATCGGCTGAGCACGGAAAGGTCGGAAGGCGGAACCACTCCCACAAGGCGAAAGTGTGCTAGGGGCGCAGTTTCCCTGCCGGAAGAGGCCGGAGGATTTCCGAAGCGAGCGGAAGCGCCTGCCAGAGTCTGAAGGAGCCGAAGGGATGGCTGGCGTGTCCCGGGAGCCGGAGGCGGAGGGGGAGGCCGAGGCGCTGGCTGCGGC
Source organism: Acomys russatus (assembly GCF_903995435.1). Classification (NCBI taxonomy): domain Eukaryota; kingdom Metazoa; phylum Chordata; class Mammalia; order Rodentia; family Muridae; genus Acomys; species Acomys russatus. Next base: position 14,966,695 of record NC_067140.1, on the reverse strand, counting down.
GCGCGAGCGGAGCCGCCTCTTGCTGAGCGGCCTGGAGCTGGTGCAGCAGGGCGCCGAGGCTCGCGTCTTCCGCGGCCGCTTCCTGGGCCGCGCGGCCGTGGTGAAGCACCGCTTCCCCAAGGGCTACCGGCACCCGGCGCTGGAGGCGCGGCTCGGCCGGCGGCGGACGGTGCAGGAGGCGCGCGCGCTGCTCCGCTGCCGCCGCGCGGGTGAGGCGGACGGGACGGGGCGCGGGAAGACGGACGGGTCGGGACCGGACGGACCGGCTTCCGAGTTCCGGGGGACGGGACGGGTCAGCAATGCTTAAGGACTTAAGGCGTCGCGCGGGACGCCATTCGGCTTGGTTCCGCAGCTGTCTCTCAACTTGTGGTCTAGCGCCCAGAGCCTCAGTTTCCCCATTTCCCCGGCTCCCGCCTACCGTCCTCTTTCCATTTGATAGTTGGAAGCACTGGGTGTACTGACAGGCGCGTGTGTGGAGCCAGGCTCTCTGGATTCATTTTCTCCTCGCGCTGCTTCCCGAATGGCCCTTGAGCGAGTTGTTTGGCCCCAGTTTCCGTGTGTGTAATGGGAGTCCCAGGGATGTTGTGACCATTAAAGGAGGCATATGTGTCACATGTTTGTATGCTGACATAGCGTTCAATAAACGTCTGGTTTCATTGTGTCAATTAAAACCATTGTATCTTTAGAAACCATTTAACTCCTTACAAAACAAACAAATAACAACGACAAAAAACTGTCCTCCAGAGAAACTGAGGCACAAAGAGGGAAAGTGCCCAAGGTTCCTCAGCTACCAGGAGGCCTTGTCTGTGGCCCAGGCAGACAATACTTTCTTGCCCTGGCAGCATTTATGGAGTTAGAGTATTCATATTTTCTATTTCACCTTCTTTTATAAGTTTTACCAGAGGGCGATGGTGGCTACCTGGAATCTCATTGACAGGTCTCTAGTTTCTAGAAATTGTCCTGAACGTGGTTGACATTCAGGAGAGACTCCTGGAGTTCACTGGAGGTATTGTTACCACGTTACAGTTGTGGAAACTGAGGCATAGAATATCTAACGGGACCTTGAGTTTCACAACCACTAAGGCGGGAGCTGGGATTTGAACCCACGCAGCATAGAGTCTGAGATGACACACGCTTAGCCTCCTGCCTGCATCCCTGTCAGGTAGAAACTGCTCAGACTGGAAGATGCTTTCCGTCTGGCTTCCTGTTTTGTTTGTTTCTTTTTTTTAGGGGGTAGCAATGAATTCCAGCCCTAAGGAGGCTTGAGAAAGGAGGAGCAAGCTTTGACAGTTCCAGACTCAGCCTGGGCTGGTCTCAGGCAGTAGTCCGGAAGGCCTTAAGCAGGGCAAGCTTCTGGATGAGTTGTCTCGTTCCCCACAGTATTCCTAAACCCTGTTCCAAAGCCAGCAGATTGGGACTGCGTCCCGCTGTGCAGCTGAAGCCTGCCTTCCTACAGAGCGCGCACTAACGCGGGTGTCCATTGCAGGGATCGCTGCCCCGGTTGTCTTCTTTGTGGACTATGCTTCCAACTGCTTGTATATGGAAGAAATCCAAGACTCCATGACTGTTCGGGATTATATTCAATCCACTATGGAGACTGAAAAGGACCCACAGGGCCTCCTGGGCTTGGCCAGGAGAATCGGTCAGGTTCTGGCTGGAATGCACGACCAGGACCTCATTCACGGGGACCTCACCACCTCCAACATGCTCCTGAAGCGGCCCCCGGAGCAGCTGCACATCGTGCTCATCGACTTTGGCCTGAGCTTCGTGTCAGGACTGCCAGAAGACAAAGGCGTCGACCTCTATGTCCTGGAGAAGGCCTTCCTCAGCACCCACCCCAACACCGAGCCTGTGTTCGAGGCCTTTCTGAAGAGCTATGGCGCCTCGTCCAAGAAGTCCAGTCCGGTGCTGAAGAAGTTAGATGAGGTGCGCCTGAGAGGGCGAAAGCGGTCCATGGTCGGGTAGCACAGCGCTGTGATGCCTGGCTCACGGCGAAGAATGCTGTGGGTGCGGCTGGACCCCAGCAAGGCTGTGGGGTCGTTAAGTGGTCTGTGATCGTGCTGTGCCACCATCGTCTGTGGCTCACTGTTCTCAGGGGTTTATTGTATATAAGGTTTGTTCTAGGCAGAACTGGGTGAGTAGCCCAGGCTGGCCTCGAACTATGTAATTGCGGATAACCTTGAACTTCTGTATCCATTGGAGTATAAGTGTGTGCACACGCCCCTCCCCCAAATACACATACATATAATTACACATCGAATAAATTCTTAAAATATTCTTGAGAGTTGTAGTATAAGGATGAAAAATATAGTACTTCAACATTTCCTTTTATAGGGAAGCAGGCTTACAGCTTCCAGCCAGCTGGGACACACGGCATTTGTGCTGCTCTGCATCCGCAGGTCTTGAAGCTCATGTAGGTAGGGAAAGGAGATGGCTTATACCTCAGGCAGTGGGAGGCAGAGCAAAGACGGTGAGGGGTCTTGTGAAGTTGGTAAGTTGGGTCTACAGAGGCTGAAAACGGGTTGTTGTGTTGTTTTTTGTTTGGTTAAAGATTTATTTATTTTACATAGATCGGTGTTCTATCTGCATGTACACCTGCACACCAGAAAAGGGCACCAGATCTCATTTATAGATGGTTGTGAGCCACCTTGTGGTTGCTGGGAATTGAACTTGGGACCTCTGGAAGAGCAGACAGGGTTCTTAATCGCTAAGCCTGACAACTGAGTTCCCATAAGACCCAGACTGTGCTCCATTTACTACAGCTGCTGCCACCTGAGGGCCCTGCATGTGACAGATGGCCAGGACAGGGTGAAGATGTCCCTTCCTAGGGAGCTGTTACTAGTACAGATTAACACGGCCTGCTCTGCTCACAGCATGCCACTGTGCCAGGAGCTTTCATAGCCAGTTGTGAAGCACCTCTCAGGACGTCCTCACTATAGTTGGGTGGTGGGCTAGACACAGGGAGCCGGCCCAGGAACACAGGGAGCAAGAGGTGCTCTAACCAGACTCCAGAGCTGCCGTTCTTTACCTGAGTTTTGTTTTCTTGTGTGTGAAAAAAAGTCTAAAACTACCCCAAGCTCTCCTCAAGTTTGCGTGTGTGAGCCACCACCCTGGCTTTCCACTGATTTGACAAGAAGTGAGACGCTGCCTGTGACTGAGTCTAAGACATTGATATTTGTGTAACATGTTCAAAGTCTTCTAAGGGCCAGAGGAGCTAGCAGTAACTTTTTCAACATTACTGAGAAGGCCTGGCCTCAGTTTCCTCGTACACAGCTAGGGTGGTCGCGTGAGGAAAAACGCCTGTCCGATGAACACACGCATCAGGTTCTTGGACCTGCTCATTAGCTCACCACTGACCCCTCAGCTGAGCAGATACCACTTCTGATCATCACCCTGGCAGACACTTCCCTGATCACTCTGTGCCACAAACAAGAAAATGGGTGGCTCTTCCTGCCCTAATTTGTCACCCATTCTCTCACCCTCACCTAGGAGTTGCGTGAGCACTTTGGATGGACCATGGGGCTGCCCCAGCAATGGGAAAGTCCCTTTGACTGCCCTGGGGCCCCAGAGCACTGCTGAACACTAGAATTTCCTACCCTCTGGCCTTGCATTCCTCTACACTCAGCAGACAGATGGACACTTTTTTGAGAGGAATTTTTAAAAGTTTACATTTGGGGATGGTGTGGGGTGCACTACTGCATGTGGAAGTCAGGGGACAGCTTGGCCCTCCTTCCTCCATGGGGGTCCTGCCTATTGAACTTGCGTCTTCAGGCTTGGCAGCAGGCGCACTTAACTGTTGAGCCATCTTACTGGACCCTTTCCAACCTGTGCTGCTCTAACATTAGGAAATTTCCTGGCTTTCCAACTTTCTCCTTGCTTGTGGCTGAGGGCCTGGACACCACCCTCCTGCACCTCTGGGCCTCATGTCCTCATCTGGAAAGAGATCAGGCAGGGTACCTCATTGTATTGGCTTAGGTCCCCACTGCTATGCAGGCTTCTGAGTCACGCCACACAGGAGAGGGTTAGGAGAGGCAAGCCCAGAGGTGGACCAGCAACACCCTCAGCTAGCCCTAAAGCTATGCAGCCAGATAGTTGTCAGAGATGTCCCAAGATGGGGCAGGGTGGCCAGGATTTTGGTATCCCACATCACAGACTCTCCATTGGGCCTTCCCAGAGTGGAGCAGGAGCTCGGGCAAGGCTACCGCCCACAGGTGGGAGACCCACATATCCAGTGGTTTGACTGCTGGAGGCTGGCTGCTGTCCCTCCCTGAAACCCCAGTCCTTCCTTAAAGGGGAGCTGAGTCAAACACCAGTATGCACGACAAACACAGATGACACCATTCATGTGGAACATGGCCAGAAGGCTAGGCACACCACAGTGAGCAAGTGTTGTCATGAAGCCACTCAAGTGGTCTTGTTTATGGAAACTAAAGACAGGCTGTGACAGTCCATTGTAAACTGAGTAGCTTGCCAGTTGGTTCCTGCTTTCCTCACCAGAGAAGCTGCATTTCTAATAAGTTCTGAGGAGAAGCAAGGGATGCCAAGAGGAAAGCTGGAAATGCATGCTGGGAAGGCAGGAGACAGCTATCGGTAGCATCTTCCAGATGAGGAAGTTGAGTCAGCTTTCCCCTCAGCTGCCTACAGAGCCAACCCCAGCGCCACTGCACAACGCACCATTTGTCTGGGAACTCGTTAAAGGAGGGTCAGGCTAGTCCTGGAAGGAGGGGTGTGGTGTGTGCATATTGGCTGGGCCATGAGGCTCGAGGGCAAATCTGTAAAGATGCCTTCTGGAGAGGATTTGGTTGTGATAGAGTACAGTAAGAATTCTCTCCCTGTCCAGACTCCAACATACCCCCCTCAACAAGTTCTGCTTTTATTTGTTTGGGGGGATGGGCAGGGTTTGAGGCAGAGTCACACTACGTAGCTCTGGCTGTCCTGGAACTCACTATGTAGACCGCTGTGGCCCTGAACTCATAGCGATCTGCCTGCACCTGGCTCCTGAATGCAGGGATTAAAGGTATGTGCCACCATGTTCAGCAAAAACTCCTGTTTTTAAAACGTGGTGATGACTGGTGGTTCAGCAGCCTTCTTGTCATCATGAGGCCACAACAAAGGTAAGGAGTCAAGAAGAGGCAACCGATGGTGTGCAGAGGCAGATGGGGAGCAAACCTGTCCTCTGCCATTTGGCTTCATCCCAGCCCCGCTCCCCATCTCACTGCACATGGAAGTGGACATCTGCTTATTACATAAAGGCCACTGTCAGCAAGTTTTTGGTTACCATATTTTTCAGGCCATAAGATGCACTCCCCCTCCAAAGTAAGTGTGTGTGTGTGTGTGTGTGTATGTGAAATTAGGGTACACTTTAATGTCCCATTGTTTTTACTGTTTTTCTTGTTTCACTGCTCTAAAAACTGTGTGCGTCTTATAGTCTGAAAAATATGGTACCTGATATCCAAAGAATTTGAACCCAAGCAGAGACCTTGCAGGCCTGAGGAGCCATGCTTGTCTCTAGCACCTGATGATGCCTTGCTTGGTCATGTTGGGGCTTCCGGAAACATGGTCTTGTCCGTTTAAATCAGAGTCCGGGGCAATGGAAGACCACTCCAGACCTGTTCTGGACTCGGATCATTCCTACAGAAGGCCTGGCCCATTCTGTTTCCAGCTGCCTCTGTGAGCTTGGAAAGTTGCAGGTTTCCTTAGGCCTCAGTTTCCCCACCTATGAGGTGAAGCATTTGGTGTGGGACAGACATTGCCACACCTGCAGACCTGGCTGGACCCATGATGTCTTCAGATGCCAATGTTGGGTGGTTGCAGAAATCGAGGGGTCTGACTCTTCTGGAAACAGCATCAGGAGGGAGCCTTGTGGGCCTGTTCTCTCTTGCCTCTCTTTGAGGGGGCTGTATGCTCTCCTTACCACCTCTCTTCACTGTCCTTCATTCAGCCTACTCCTGGGCCCAACAATCCCACCACACTATCCTCACAGAGTGTGAGAGGGGAGGGAAGCCTCCCTATCTTGGAATTCTTTCTCTGTGTGTCACTGCCCCCAGGAGCCTTTGAGAGCCCCAGAGAAGAAGGTCTGCAGGCCTTCCTGGGCTTCCCTGGGCACCTCTTAGCATGCCTCAGATCACCTCACAGTCCTACACACGCTCGGCATGGCAGCCCCGACCCTGGGCCCTTATGAGGAAAGCTTTAATTGTCAACACAACCTAGTATCAGTTGGGCAGAAAGCCTCAGTGAGGGATATGTCTCATGGGTCAGGCTGTGGCCATGTCTGGGCTAGGGTCTGTCATAGTTCATTGATGTGGGGAGATGCAGCCCACTATGGGCAGCACCATTCCCTTGGCAGGGGACATGTACTAAATAAGAATGGAGGAATCCAGCGGAGAGCAAGCATGCACACATTTCCTCTCTCTGTTCTTAACTGTTGGTGTGCTGTGACTAGCTGCCCCAACCTCTTGCCACTGGGAATTCCCTGAAATAATACACTATAGCCTGGAACTGTAGCTGAAATAAGCCCCCTCTCCCCTAAGCTGCTTACAGAATTGAAACAAGATAACACTCCTGTGACTCTGTCTTCAGCCCTGGGCCGTCAGACCAGCATCTTAGGAAGGACAGTGACTTGGCTGCTTCTGGAAGGATGGGCAAGCTCTGTTTCCTGTGCTTGATGGTGGTTGATCACAGACCATGCATTCTGTGTTACATTGCTACCAAAACTTGTGAGGAAGTGAACAGGAGACATACTGCTGCTTACTGGAGAGTATCAAGGAGTATGTGAGCCTTCTTCCCACTGGCCAAAACACACACACGCACACGCACAGGCACATGCGTGCGCGCGCACACACACACTCATGCATGCATATACACACACGCCTGCATATATATACATACATTCACATGTATACATATTTATATACATAATCACACACATGCATATTAAAACATTCAAATATATATACACATACATATGTTCACATACATGCATATATATACACATATACATATACACATAAACACACAACACACATACAAGTATGTCACGTACATACACATATAAACACATACATACCACACATACATACACACATAATATGCATACACAGAGAGACCTGTACAAATACAGAGGCCCCATCTACCCACCAACTTCCCTGCTGGAGGCAAAGCAGAATGTAATCCTGGCCTGGGGTTTGGAACAAAAATCAATGAGAATGCTGGGGGTCTGATACGATCAAAGGCCACGTGTGTGAAGCCTCCTTGTCTGCCAGGAACCAGAGTACAGCCCTCCCCAGAGGAAGGAAAGCCCGAAGGATGAGCCGCTGGGCCGCTGGGCTGCTCAGCTGCTAGGCTGCTAGGGGACTATGAATCCCAGCCCCCACCTGAGGGCTCTGCTGGGACCTGCCTCAAAGCCAATATTGCTGTTGGCGCCTCCAAGCAATGTCACACTGGGAGATGCTGACAGTGGCACAGGGGAGGAGCAGGGCGGAGCAAGCCTGGGAAGGAAAGTCTAAGCAGTGGCCAGTACCCCCTCCCTCCTTCCTGCTTGGTTTCTTTGCAGCATTAAGCACTGTGGGGCTTGCAGCACAGTCCCAGGTTTGGTCTTCTTTCTTCTTTTTTGCCCCCACTCCTCTCTCTTTTTAAAGCAGGGTCTCAATATGTAGCCCAGGCTAGCCTTAAACTTGTGACTCTCCTGCCTCAGGTCTCCAGGTGCTGTCCGATTAATCTGGCATCCATTTCCAGTATGAAGTTCTTCAACACAATTTCACCAATGGCAGACAGAGTCCCACCAGAAAGCCCAGGCATTCCTTTCTCTGATGTCAAAGCATGGTAGCATGACAGATGCCTTGAGTCACATCTAGTTTTGCCTGTGTTTCATGGCAGCCTGGCTCAAGAGGTCTGTTGGGACAGTATGGCCAAGGGTGAGCAGCACAGCCCTGAGGCACAACCAGCATCTCTGAGCTTCAGTCTCCTGCTCTGTGAAGAGGGCAATAGAGGCCACATGGGAGGCCATGGGCACACAAAAGGACAGGAGCCAGGCAGCACTGAGCATGGCCCTCGGCCTGCCTCCTGTCTACCCTAACAGGGAAGACAGAGCTGCTCTGGGTGTCCCCTGGCTGCCGGCTGGCTCTGGAAATAAGCTCCCGGGTTCACTACTATAAAGTTATTGTTACATGCACTTGGACCTCAGGGAGTGGGTCAGTTTGTATCCACCCACCCACCTCAGCCTGGAAGATCCAAAGTGCCCTTTGTAGGCCTGGCCCCCACTCAGGTTGTCTGTTGCCTTTGATGATGCCGGCCTGGGCAGCATAGGGTCATGGGAGGAGGTTTCATCACAGCCTGGGACAGGTCCACCGGGAAGTCACTTGGCCCTGGGATTTACAGGAATGCTATGCTTGCCTAGGTTGGGAGATGAGCCTGGGACCTCTTTTTTTTTTTTTTTTAAGAATATTTATTTATTATTATGTATACAGTACTCTATCTGCATGTATGCATGCCTGCAGGCCAGAGGAGGGCATCAGATCACATGATAGATGGTTGTGAGCCACCATGTGGTTGCTGGGAATTGAACTCAGGACCCTTGGAAGAGCAGTCAGTGCTCTTAACCTCTGAGCCATCTCTCCAGCCCTGAGCCTGGGAGCTCTTGTCAGGCACTTCACCCTCTCAAGGCTTCCCTGGGCTGCAAGTTCACTGTGGCTCTGCTCTCTACACCTTGAGGTATTTGGTCTCTTCTTCTATATTCCTTGACATTGTAGACATAAGTAGATTTTATTTAAAGGGGGGTGCTTTAAAAAGTCACAGATGAAATGAATTTTTAAAAACTCACCTGCCCCAAGTCAAAGGTAACTGCAAGAATGAGCGACTATACCACCATCTGATTCTGGCAAGAGACCAAAGTCTTCAGCTCCAATTCTAGTTCTAGAATTAATCTAGGTTCTCAAGAGCCTGAGGTAGGAGGATTACCATAAGTTCAACACCGGCCTGATCTACAAATCTCAATCAGAAAGGTCTCTGCCAGTGTGAACCTAAGGACTGAACTTGCTCCCTAGCACCTACATTATGAGCCAGGCACATTGGTGTGCCCTTGCAGTCCTAGAGCTGGGAGGCAGAGACAGGGAGATCCCTTATGCCAGCCGACCTGGCCTGACTGGTGAGCCTCCAGTCCCAGTCAGACACCTTTCACAAAACTTAAAGAGCGATTGAGCAAGATACCCAGTGTCAGCCTCTTCCCTTCACATGCACACACATGTGCGCACACACCTGCTACCACTTCCTCCCCACAGACTTGTGCACTCAACGTTCAAAGCAGCACTGTTCCTATCAGCCAAAAACGCCAATAGTCTCAATGTCCCTCAACTGATGAATGACTGATAAAATGTTGTTTTACACGATGAAATACTATTTAACAATGAAAAGGAGCAAAGTGCCAGTGCATGCTAAGACAGGGATACCTATGGAGACTCTGTTGAGTGGGGATGCAGACAGCAAAGGGCCCACACCATCTGCTTCTATTGATGCTAGCCGTTCAGAACGGGTGGCGCTCTAGAGCCGGAAGCAGGTCCTCAGTTGCCAGGGGCCACGGGGTGACCGTTCATGGTGTGGAGCTTCATGGTGGAGGCAAGAGCACCTCTAAATCCTCAGGGGTTCCCAGATGCAACCAAGGTTGGGAACCAGCCTGCTGGACATTTCAAGGATGCTGAAGGCGGGGATCATCCTGAAGGGTGAGCACACACATGTAGAAGTTTGCAGTACCTGCAAGAGCCTGCCATGGAGAGACACATGCTGGCTGCAATGGTTGTGTCCCATGTTGTCACCAACATCAGTAATCTCATACCAAAGAAAGGCACACGTCACTGTCCTTTGGAGCCTGTGCTTCTGGAACACCTTGAGGAGAGTGCTAAGCACAGGAGTTCAACTGACTTATATAACATGCTTTTCATGTAATTTTTCATATAATTTTTCCACCCCTCTCATGTTTTATGTGAGTCCTGATACTTATGGTCCCAATGTAATACACACTATGTAGTTAGTCATTACACTATATCTTCTAAAGAATAACAAGAAAAAACCCCTGCATATTCCGAGAACAGGTTTAATATTTGGAATATTTGCTCCTTATGGGTGGTTGAATGGGGACATCATGAGCCCTTGAGTATAGAGGGCCAGCCACACTGAGGGACACGGCTGCATGGGTGTGGCATGTGCACCTGGCCTATACTACTGTGCTTCAAGTCCCCATTTTGTGTCCTTGGATAAGTTCATTGAGCTCTTTGTACCTGTTTCGCCCTCTGCAAAATGAGGCATGTGAAGACCAATTTGCGGTGGACTGGGCCCTCCTACATCAATTAACAATCAAGACAACCCCTCACAGACATGCCCACAGGCCAGTTTTGATCTGGGAAAATCCCTCAAATGAGAACTCCCTTTTTAGGTGACTCTAAGTTGCGTCAAGTTGACAGTTAAAGGTGAGTGTGATAGTTCCCTCCCACACCCACATGTAGTTACATGTTTCCATAAGCTGACTCTTATATGGCTCAAACAATAAATATACAGAAATCCCCTTGTGACAAAACTCACGAGTACCTTGACACCACAACTCAAGTTCGTACTCTACTTTCTAAATTTTACTTTTTCTTTTCTTTCCCTTTCTTTCTTTTCTTTGGGGGAGGTCATAGGGGTGTGAGGGGGAGAGGGACAGGGTGTCATAGAGCCCAGCCTAGCCTTAAGCTTATCCTGTAGCTAAGGCTGGCCTTGAACTCCTGATCCACCTGCTTCTACCTCCCAAGCCCTGGGAGTACAGGTATATGTGCACATAACAGCCCAGCTTTTACTTCATTTCCTACTAGAATGTTGCTAGAGTCTAATTTTATGCCTTCCCAGATACAGTGTTAATACACACACACACACACACACTACCACCACCACCACCACCATCACCACTACCACCACCACCACTTCCACCACCGTCACCATCACCACCACCTCCATCACCACCATCACCACCACCACCATCACCACCACCACCACCATCACCACTACCACCACCACCACCATCACCACCATCACCACCACCACCATCACCACCACCATTACCACCACCACCACCACCATCACCACTATCACCACAATCACCACCACCACCACCATTACCACCACCACCATCACCACCATCACCACCACCACCATCACCACCACGATCACCACCATCACCACCACGATCACCACCATCACCACCACGATCACCACCATCACCACCACGATCACCACCATCACCACCACGATCACCACCACCACCACCACCACCACCATCACCACCACCACCACCATCACCACCACCACCACCACCACCACCACCACCACCACCACCACCACCACCACCACCACCACCATCACCACCACCACCACCATCACCACCACCACGATCACCACCACCACCACCACCATCACCACCATCACCATCACCACCATCACCACCACCACCACCTCCACCACCACCACCATCACCACCACCACCTCCACCACCACTTCCACCACCATCACCACCACCTCCACCACCACCACCACCACCACCACCACCACCACCATCACCACCACCACCATCACCACCACCACTTCCACCACTACCACCACCACCATCACCACCACCGTCACCACCACCATCACCTCCATCACCACCATCACCACCACCACCACCACTACCACCACCACCACCACCACTACCAGGTTGAGCCTAGTCCTATACTCCTACACCATTCAAGCTTGAGTAACAGATACCTCCTTTTTCACCCCGAGACAGGCTGTTGCTGGGCAGACCAAGCTGGCCTTGAATTCTCCATCTGTTAACCCCCACCCCAGCCTCACAAGTTCTGGGACTGTAGGCACCTGCCATCACACCTGGCTCCTTTTCTTGGTGCAGTCTTACCCAGCCACACGAGATGCTATGAAATTCCTATATTCTATGCAGCAATATTGAACATTAATTTTTGGCAGTGCTGGCTGTCTGGCTAATATAGAAGGTACAAGATATTATTCAGGGCCCAGAGAGATGGACTTAGCTCTTAAAAGCTAAGGCTCCCAACCAAGAGAATCTGCTTCCACTCTACCATCCCAACTCCACCAAGAAAGAGGCTTTCACTCTTCTACAGAGACCCGCCAACATGGGCTGCATTTGCACCACAACTGTAAAGAAGATGGCCCCAGGTCAACTCGCTTGGGTAATGCCTTGCACACCAACAAGCACATGCACGAGGAGATCGCAAGAAACTCCGCAACAAGATAGCTGGCTGTGTCATGCATCTGATGAAGCGATTCAGAGAGGTCCTGTGAAAGGTATCTCTATCAAATTTCAGGAAGAAGAGAGAGAGAAGAGAAACAATTATGTTCCTGAGGTCTCAGCCCTAGACCAGGAGATCTTTGAGGTAGATCCTGACTCCAAGGAAACGCTGAGGCTTCTGGACTTTGGCAGCCTCTCCAACCTGGAGGTCACTCAGCTACAGTTGGGATGAATTTCATAATACCATGTCGAGCCATTTAAATCTGTTCTCTTATATTTTCCATAGACCCGAAAACAAGTTTGAAGAAAAAAAAAAAAAAAAAAAAAAAAAAAAAAAGAGCTTTCTGGTCTTCAAAATAACCAGTGAAAACAACTTGTAGAGAGCCAAAGACATAAAGTCTGAAGTAAATAGTGTTTTTCACACCTCTATGTGTGTGGTTTGTGTGCATGTGTATATGTGTGTGTAAGCCTGTGTGTATGGGTGCATGTGCACATGTGTGCATGTGTGTGAAAGCCTGAGATAGACACTGAGAGGCTTCCTCCATCACTCTCTACCTTATTCACTGAGACGCGGTCTCTCACTTGACCCCAGAGCTCACCCACATGGCTGGTCTTCCTTTGGGTATCCCCCGTCCCTACATTCTAAGCCCTGGAATTACAGGAACGAACCCATGTGGTGTTTATGTGGGTTCTGGGGATCTGAACTCTGGCCCTCAAGTTCACAAAGCAAATGCTTTATCCGCTGAGCCAGCCACCTAAGGCACTACATTTTAGCAGAAATGGCAAGATCATTGCAACGGAGAAAAGTCCCTGCCGCTCCAGTTCCAGACCAGCTGCCCAAGAGCAAGAACTGCATCCCATGCAGGTGAGGAGCTGGCCATGTGCCACAGTCCCAGATTGGCAGGGACAGAGGCCACTTACGAAGGAGGTCTGCATCTGCCTGCTGCCCAGCATCGTGGGTTTCACCATGCACAACAAGACACCAAAGGGAGGGGATGGAGTGAACGAGGAGTCCTGGGGAGGAAAGGGCCTCCCTGAAGAGCAAGGAACTGCAGGCATGAGGGCAAGGAGACCTGAGAACTGAGAGGGGAGGCTGAGGTGATGCACACTCACCCATGACACTCAATGAGTCCGAGAAACTAAGAAGCATCCTTGCTCCCAAGAAGTCCAGACTGGGGTTACCAGAGATTGAATGAAGTGTGAGGTGTCTAAGAGTTAGCCATGCCTGGCATATTAGGCCTTCAAAACTGTGTGGGTGGGGTCACAACCCTCCTGCTACCAGATGATTGACAGCAGCACTCACTACAAGACTCTTCCAGCCCCAAGATATGAGGTGGCCCTGGTGGGAAGAGGTCACCTCCCAACAACCACAAAACCCCATGGTAACTCCGCTTTACATAAGGGAGACACTGGCTGCCATTCCCAACACAGGCGCTAGGAGCCAAATAGCTCTGGCTGCCCCCATGCACTTGCTCTCAGAGCATTTGAAGCCAGAGGCAGTTGAGACCACACAGAGACTGAGGCCCAAGAAGGCCAAGTGTCCCCTCCTGAAGGGAAATGTGATGGACACCATTCTCTCCTGACCTTGCACACACTGCATTCAAAGATTAACAGACGGGATTGTGGGATGGGAGAGCTAGCTCTGTTAGTAATGATCTTAAAGAGGATCAGAGTTCAGTTCTCAGCACCCATGCCAGGCAGCTCATGACCAAACCACCTGTTACTCCAGTTCCAGGGGATCTGATGGCTTCTTCTGGGTGCTGCAGACACTTATGTGGCAGATACTCACACAGACAAGTGAGACTCTGCTGGTTAAAGTAGAAGCCTAGATTCTCCAGAGAGCCATTTTGCTATCCATCTAGAGCGAACCCCCATTTCCCAGCAGGATCCTCACTCCACCTGATCTCGTGACCCCAGATCTTGTGAGGAGAGTCACATAGTCCTAATGCATGACCTCATGCATGAGGACTGAGCCCTGCCACAGGTGGATACAGTGAAGGACAACTTACGAAAACCAAACACAGGATATTTAGGGTACCTAGACTGGAACACACAGAGGGAAAGGGCAAGAAGATGTGGAAGGATTTGAAATTTGCATGCTAATACGAAGCACTCTAACACCAAGGGCTCAAACACCAAGGATTCTGATACCAAGGGCTCTAACATCAAGCACTCTATCACCAAGGGCTCTAACACCGAGCACTCTATCACCAAGGGCTCTAACACCAAGCACTCTATCACCAAGGGCTCTAACACCGAGCACTCTAACATTTCATGCTCTAACACCAAGTGCTCTAACACCAAGGGCTCTAACACCAAGGGCTCAAACACCAAGTGCTCTGACACCAAGGGCTCAAACACCAAGTGCTCTGACACCAAGTGCTCAAACATCAAGCACTCCAAGAGGGCTCTAGCACCATGTGTTCTAACAATAAGTAGTCTAAGACCAAGCGCTCTAACACCAAGGCCTCTAACACCGAGGACTCTAATACCAAGCACTCTATCACCAAGGGCTCTAACACCAAGCGCTCTATCACCAAGGGCTCTAACATCAAGCACTCTATCACCAAGGGCTCTAACACCAAGCACTCTATCACCAAGGGCTCTAACACCAAGCACTTTATCACCAAGGGCTCTAACACCAAGCTGAAGAATGCTCCGTTTTGAGAACCGGTCCTGGGCACAGAGAAGGCCTTCTGGGCAGGGAGGAAGTGCAGGGCAGCTGTGCTCAGCCGGGTTGAGACAAGAAAAATCTGAATCCCTTCCAGAGGGGGAATGAAGCCTCTGGCTACACTTTATTAAAATAAAGACAAGCTGGGCGTGGTGGCACACGCCTTTAATCCCAGCACTTGGGAGGCAGAGGCAGGTGGATCACTGTGAGTTCGAGGCCAGCCTGATCTACAAAGTGAGTCCAGAACAGCCAGGGTTGCATAGAGAAACCCTGTCTCGAAAAACCAATAAAAAACCAAAATAAAATAAAATAAAATAAAGACAAAAAGAGTCAAACAGCTAGATTTTAATTCACTAAGTTTTAAAAAGAACAAGGGGGCAGAAAGCTGTGGGGAAGGGATAGGGGTGCGCTGCTCAACCTTTCAGCCCCTGGGTTTTTAAACTAAGCTTACTTGAATAGCAGGAGACACTCCCAAGACACTTTCTGGGGTTTGTCTCCAGGGTACCTTTGATATGTTTTTCTTCAAAGAGCCAGCTTTTGATATCTTTTGTGTGGGTTAGAGTCTGCAAGGAACTATCTTTTAACACATTTGGTTCTGGCTGCCTGTTACCAGCAGAGGGTCTGCTCACCTATGTTGGAGCACAGAGCTTACCGGGAGGGAGAGGGAGCGTCCTCCGCCTCCAGGCAAAGGTCCATAAGCCGCCATTGGGGAAACGTGTCATACTCTTAAGGAGGCAGGTGACCAGCTGAGTGTAGACCAGAGTTGGTCCTCGTGCCTCTTGCTTTGCATGGGCAAGGCCTTAGGTTCCTTCCCAGCATCTCAGGGAAACAGAAAAGTCCGGATGATCCCTTGTTGCAAATACAGCGGTCTATGGAGGGTGCTGAAAAGCGGGAGGGGGGCGGCGCTAGCTGCTGGCGGCAATGTAAAAGTGCAGACTAGGAAGAAAGAGTCCCTGGTTTCTTAAAATAGTAGAGGTTAGATTATAAGCTGACCCAGCAGCTGCCCATCTGAAACTGGGGATGTTGGCACACTTCCATAATGCCAACAACACTCAGAAAGTAGAGGCAGGAGGATGATGGGAGTTAAAGGTCATCCTCGGCTGCATAAGGAGATTGGGGCCAGCCTGGACTAAATTAGAGCCTGTCTACCCCGGCCCGTCCCCCCGCCCCCAACCAAGCAGGTTGTACCACTGTGAAGGGAATACTCCCACCCACAGGAGACTGGGCCCTTCGCACTAAGCATTCTCCCCACCAACCTCCAGTCACGAAGAGGCTGCAAGCATGGTTGGTCACTAGAGGCCACTTATGGGTCAAGGCACCATGGTCTGTCTCGACAGGGTCTGAACTAGGGTGACAAAGCTCAGGCCTTCAGCCTCACTTGGTCTTTGCTTCATTTCCCACGTGAGTCCAGAGTGGGTCGCGGGTCTGCGGGTGTGTGTGGAGAGGGGGGGCGGCCTCTGGGGCCCCTTTCCTGCTCCTTGTCCTCAACTCTCCCCGGCCCAGGAGGCGCGGCCGGGGCGGTTCCGCGTGGCTCCTCCCCGCCCCTTAGGGCTTTTAGGTCCTTGCCGGCCCCGCAAGGGGCAGTCGGGCCTCTCGGGTCTCCGGCGATCGCGCGGATGGCGGCGCTAGCGGCGCTGGCCAAGAAGGTGTGGAGCGCGCGGCGCCTGCTGGTGCTGCTGCTGGTGCCACTGGCTCTGCTGCCCGTGCTCTTCGCCCTGCCGCCCAAGGTATGGTGGCCCCAAGCCGAGACCCTCCCTCCTGCCTCGAGCTGGCCTCCAATTAGGAACACCAGCTCCTGTTCTGCCTTCCTTTCCTCTCCCTGGTCCGCCTCTCTCATACCTCTGACTCTTCCCCCGCTTCTACAGAAAATTCTAGATTTTGAGCTCTAACTGCGTGCTTGGTGCTATTGCGGCATCTCCCTTCACAGTCTTTCCGAATGATAGCTGTGTGACCTGTCGCCAGTCACTTAACCTCTCTGAGCTTTGGTTTACTTACCTCCATTTAAAAAGAGAGAATACGATAACGCCACGTACACTCATGGTGAATATCTTAGAACCAAGCCTGGTATGTAGTAAGCGCCTGATGCGCGCCAGCTGCTCTTGCTCTGTACCCGTTGCTCAAAGGTTAGAGAACTACGCCTTCTTCCTGAGTGCTTCCTAGAGGAGGTGTCACCTGTCCTGTGTCACTTCTGGAAAATTCCTGCAGAGACCCCCCCCCCCAATCAAGCTGCGGCAACTACGGTTTGGACACAGCAAGAGACAGTCTCAGGGTGACTCAGAGTGGCGAGCTCATGTCTGAGAGCTCAGAGCCCTTGGTACTTCTAGAGTTCAGAGTGGTCTCAGAGGGAAGGTTGGGAGTGAGCTCGGGGCACACATCAGTTCCTAGGGGCTCTAACACCATTGGGAGTCCCCGAAGGGCACCAGGGCCATCATGTTAAGTTGCCTTTTTCAGAAGGTGCTTGGCCACCTCAGGACAGTACCATGAGCTAGTGACACCCAAGAGCAAGCAGCTGAGCCCCACCCAGGGAGCTGCCTGCAGAAGGCCTCCAGCGTGCCTGACAAGGAACGGTGACCCCAGGTGGGCCGTGCACAGCGAGGAGTTCTTCGGTGCTCACTTATCCAGCCCATCGGACTCTGTTGACATTGACTAGAGCAAATAAATGAGCTCAGCAGGGCCCTGGGCGAATTGCTTGCCTGGGCCCCCCCACAGTCTCCTTCCTTCTCCAGGTCTGGCTTTCCTTGGCTTTAAAATGGGGGTGATCTTCTCTTTGAGAAACAATGTGGGGCTGGTTGAGGCTGGTGTGACAGGCTTCTTCCGGGAAAGGTGGAGGGTCAAGCCGGGACACTGGTCTCGTGGCCAGCAGAGGTCTGGATAGAGATTGTGGACTCGTAGGAACAGGATCTCTGCAGGGTCGTATGGTTGCTGCATGCTCTGCCCCAGAGTCTCCAGTGAGGCCCTGACAAGAGAGAGGACATTCCCACTCTGCCTTTAACTGGATGGGGCAGCCGCAGCTGCAGCCGCAGCCACCTTAACTTGTGTTGGAAGAGTGGCCAGCCTGTGGTGGCCCCAGGGTAGCCATGAATATGGCTCAACACAAATCTCAAACTTACTTAAGGCATCATGATATATATATATATATATATATATATATATATATATATATATATATATATATATATATATATATTTTTTTTTTTTTTTTTTTTTTTTTTTTTTTTTTGTAACTCAATGGTGAGGTTCTTAGGTGCTTGTAGATGGCATGGTGTGGCAGTGTCAGAAGGTCACACATGCTCAGTAGGGCTGTTTGTAATGGGCTGGCACCTTAGTTACCCAGGAAGGACTACTTGTTGGTGGTGGCTCCCTGGTAAGAACTCTTTCTGTGGCCCTAGATGTCACTGCCTCTAACCGTCGTGGAAGGCAGGTGGGTTCAGCTTGGGGAATGAGTGATTTCACATATTTCTCCTCAGGCTCCTGGTTAGTAAGAGCTGCTGGGTGCTACTCTGCGTCTGGTGTGAAATGTGATTTCACGGAGGGCACCTTGGTTTTCCTTGCTAACTCCGCTTGAAAGCTTCCAGGCAGTGTAGACACGGCCTCCCTCAGGGCCAGTGGTCCAACCTGAAAGTGCTAACCGTAGCTCAGTGCGTCTGTAGTGTCTGCCCCACTTCCCTCCTCAGGTGGCTTCCTGGAAGCTTCTAAGCCCAAAGCATGCCAAGGCCACCATGCAGGAGGCACTGGACAAACATGGCCTGGTCATCTTTGAGAGTGGCAGGTACCTAGTCAAAGGAAGACAATCGGAGGGCCAGGGCATCTGCCACTTGGTGTGTTATGAAGTAACGGGGGGGGGGGGGGACCTGCCCCAGATAAGCCCCAGGCTTCTACCTCCGTGATCCCTCCTATAGGCCATATGTCTGCTATCCAGATGGAGCTGGTCCACTGTGGGAAGCTGGGGTCGAGAACGGAGGTTCTTGGCCTTGTATCTTACACCGCGATTCGAGGTGTGAGCTGAGGGGAAAGGGGAAAGCCAAGCTGAGGCCTAGAATTCCTGGCACCCTGGATTTTTGCCCCCAGGATCATTTTCCATGGCCCCAGGGGTTACCAGAAACTCCGGAAAGTCAAGAGGCTGTTGTGTTTCCCACCAAAGGCCCTCTCCGGAGGTGGGAGTGTACCAGTGGCATGGATAGCGGCTTGTGGCCGGGACCACTGTAACCCGCCTCCGAATTAACAGCAGCCTGTCTGCTTGCAGAGTAGCTCTCTTCCCTCTGGTTCTAGGAGGAGCAAACAGCTGCTCTGTCCCTCTGGCTGCTGTGAGTTCTCCGGCGTTGGCATATGACTCTGAGGTTGTGCTAAGGAAGGAAAGCTAGGGAAGGCTGGACAGCAACTGTGGCATAGGTGGTGATCCAAGCAGGCTGCAATGGAGGGCATTCCCCTGGGGAAGGCCCTGCTTTCTTTTCCCATAGGCGTTCTATGCACAGGCTTTGGGGGGGGGATGTCTTTTTAGGGGGAGGTAGTTCATCTGTAAGTTCAGGGGTGCTCTTTTGTTAGAAGGATTTTTACTTCCCTGTTGGTGGGATTTGAGACCAGGACTGGATTCTCATCCCACAGGCCTCCTCTGGCACCCAGACAAGTCACTGGCTCCTCTGGGTCTTCCCTTCAACATGGCCGGAATGCCGCCCGCCTTTCTGGCTACCCTTTGGGCCCCATGATTTTAAAAAACCATGGAAGCATGGGTCTTTGTGACTCTAATTCAACACTCAGGAATGGGAGCAGCTCCCATTTTCAGATAAGGAAAACAGGCCCCGAGGAAATTAAGTGATGGGAGAATAGAGACTGAAGTGAAGGACTGAATAGAGAGGATGTCTCCTTGCTTGAAGGCGGAGTTTCTGAGCCTTACTTTCCTCCTTGGTGAGGGAGGGGCTCCCCAGCTCAGTGGATCGTGTGTGGGTAGAATCGGGCAAGGCTCTGAGGCAAGACAAGGCTACATGTGTGTGCAGCCAGCATGTTGCCCCTCCCTTCCTGAGCCTGGCTGTCACGGCACAGCTCACTTCCCTCCCACACTGGTCTTAAGCAGGGAGTACAGGCCACGTGCTGTGGGGCACACCTGTAATCCCAGGACTCTGGGGAGGCAAAGGCAGGAAGACGTCTGTGAGTTCAAGGCCTGCCTGGTGTACACAGTGAGTCCAGGACTGCCAGGGCCACACAGAGAAACCCTGTTTCAAAAAACAAAAACCAAAAGAAGAAGGGAGTACAGCGGCCACCTTCATCTCCACAGATGAGGAGAAGGAGACAGAGCAGTTGAGTCCTGTTCCTGACAGAGCACCACCCCAGCGCCTGTTCCTCCACTCTTGTCCCTGCGCATTGGAAGACAGAGTGACCAGGTTGTGCAAGGCCCTGGTGGGGAAATACAATAGGATTCCAGCCCCGTGGGACAACATTTTCTGTGACCAGACCCTGCTGAGTGCTCTTCACTTACAGCATTTCACTGAGGCCCAGAGAGGGAGGGGGCTGGGGGCTGGAGGGCGGACAGCTCAGATTGTATAGCGCTTGCCTCGGAAGCATGTGGGGCTGATTTCAAGCTCCAGAACATGTCCCATGCACCTGTGATTCCCTCACTGTGGGAGGCAGAGACAGGGGATCCCTGGGACTCACTGGACAGCCAGGCCACTGAGAGACTCTGTCACAAGGAGGTAAACGATCTTCCTCAGGATGCCCTCTAGCCTCCAGGTAAGTAGATACATCATGCATGAACACACACAAACACACAAACACATACATACAACAAACACACACATACACACAAACACATAAACGCACACATACAAACACACACAAACACATGTACACACACAAACACATAATACAGACAAACACATATATACATACAACAAACATACACAAACACATAAACACACACACACACACACACACGCACACACACACACCACTGAACCCTAGAAAGCTAGGAGCAGGGTCTGACTTTATCTCCTTGTATAAATACCACCACAGCAGTCACTGGTCCCACACACCTCTGCTATTTCCTTGATCACAATCCTCTTGTTTACTTTTGTTTACAATCCCATACTGTCCCCCATGCCTTCAGTACACGTACAGGGGAGCCTTTGTGTGTGCCCACGTATGAAGATCCAGGATTGTAAAGATCGAATGAACGGAGACGGCAGCGCATACATGGATTCTGGGGTCTAGGTCATCCTGGTCACATGGTGCATCCAAAGCCCAGGGCCTGAGGAGGCCTTTTGGGGTACCAGGTCATTAGGAGAGAAGGCAGGCGTACACCAGAGTTTCAGAAGTAACTGGAGGCACGAAGGTAGTGGCCCAGGGCAGCCTGTGGGTCTTTAAGCCTCTGTGTCCTGTCCAGCCTTCTATGTTGACCTTTTGTACCTAATCGGCTGGATTTGGACTGGGCTCCTGCTACACTGGGCAGCTGTGAAAGTGCCAGCAGCCCTGACTGCTCGCTGTTACCCTGTGAAAACCTGGGGACCACCTAGGTTCAGGAAGTCTCCGAACAGTGGTCACCAAAGATGGCGGCACCCAAAGCCCTTGTGTATTGAATAGGAAAGGGACTTGACAGAGGTGACCCACAGAAGGGGAGGCCATTGCCCCATTATGACATGGGTCATATAGAATGGTATTGGAGCCAAAAAGTGACATGATGGCAGAACCTCAGGGCAAGCAGGAGGATGCCTTAGAACTGGCTCTCACCTCAGGGCCTTCGCAAGCATGCTTCCCTCTGTTCACCCTTGGGGCTCACAGCACCTCCTCTAAGGCCTTCCCTGCCCCCACCTTCAGGTGCTGTCTAAAAGGGAAAATGAAAGGTGCACCCGGCTCTGCTTTCTTCTCCGCTCCTTTCTCTCACAACCTTTACCACCAGCTGGCAATCCATTTTGTATTAAACTTAAACAATGTATCTGTCTACACCCCTCCCTCTGCTCAGAGTTCAGCTCCACAAGAGTGGGGTTCTCTGTTCATACCGAGGAGTCTTCAGCCCAGCATAGGGCCTGATGTGTAGTAGATACCCGGCAAATACATGTTGCATAAGAGAACAAAGGAATGCTGGCCACCAGCCAAGCTCTCGCGGTGCGCTTCTCACAAATCCTCTCTTGTGACCCTGGAGAGGAGCTCCTGTGGTCCCATGGTCCTCTCTGCCTGTTTGATGCAGATCTGAGGCCGCCTTCCACCCCCACCACCCGACTCTGTGAGTGTTGGTGGGCAACTGCCTTCGGATGTTCCCCAGGCTGAACCCAAAGTCTAGCTTGTCTGCCCCCCCACCAGGCCTTTTGCCTTGTTTACCATGGTGTTGGGGTGACATGGACAGACAAGCTTTTACCTTGGGCCAGGCCGGCAAGCCAGAAGGCATCTGTCCCATCGATTGTCCCTAGCCTGGATGGAATAGGGACAGGGAGGAGGGTAGGACCCTGCTCACTGTGCTGGGAACAGCAGGAAGTGGGGCCTCCATTTGCCCCACACTAGACTTCAGGGCACTGTGACCCCAGACGGCAGGAGCTGGCACATTATATCCAATAGAACTGATCCTGTGACACCAAGCAAGGCAGCCTCCAGGGTCCAAGGCTGTAAAGCCACTTGGACATTAGTAGATGTCTCAATTCACTTCCAAGTCCCGCCCTGCATTGGGCTGTCCGTCATCCACCTGCCTCCTCCTCTTCTCATGATGCTGGGATTTGTCAGTGTGCTCCTAGCCACAGGGTGACTATCGTGGAGGAAGAAGTTCGGCACATTCACAGGCGCCTAGAAACAGGAACAAGCCACTGTGCCACCAAGGATGCCCAGGAAGTCCAGGGCTTGCCAGAGGCAGAGGGAGGGAGGAAGAGAGATTGGAGCCCCTTTCAATGGGGACAAAAGCTGAGGCAGGGCTACAGGTCAAGGCTGGCTGCTGGGAGGACCTCAGTGCTCTGGGACACAGGGCTGTTCTAGATAGTGTCTGGCCCTGGGGTGATTTGGGGGACGTGAACAACAGCCTAGACTTGGGTCCCTCTAAGCATGCCGCTGGAGTGGGCTCTGCAGTGGTTAGCTTGCTGTGTGAGCAATGCTGCAGGCTTCTTATCTCAAGGGGTAGATATCGCTTGGTGATGCAGCCCATCCACGTGTCAGCCCACCAGGTGCAGAAGCCACCAGCCATGCTGGCCTCAGGACCTTTGCACTAACTCTCCCCCTGCTGTACCTGGATGCCTATGGTTATTGAGGTCTTAGGACCTTGGGCACATCCTCCCGGATGTGCGCTTTAAAAACCTTGTCCCTTTCACCCCGCAAAAGCTCTCCAGAGCTACACTGCTTGATTGTCTGTACAGCACTGTGTTCGGGTCTATTGTTTTGTTCCGTGTCCATCTCTCACCCTGGCCTGAGGGCAGCTTTCAGGGTAAAGGGTTCCCTCTGTGTCCCCAAGGCCTAGAACTTTGTCTGGCGCCTGGAGGGATGCTTGGCACCAGCAGAGTGGACAAGCTTGAGTTTAAACATAGGTCCCTGCATTAGAGTGTGTCTGCCTCTTAAAACCCCCGCCCACAAGCCGGGTAGTGGTGGCGCACGCCTTTAATCCCAGAACTTGGGAGGCAGAGGCAGGTGGATCACTGTGAGTTCAAGGCCAGCCTGGTCTACAGAGTGAGTCCAGGATAGCCAAGGCTACACAGAGAGACCTTGTCTGGAAAAACCAACAAAACAAAACAAAAACAAAAAACGCAAAAACAAAAAAAACTTGCCCACATCTGGATTGTGGCACATTTGAGCTGAACACAATGGCTTCTGCTTCTTCAGCTGGGAGACTGGGGTCAGGGTACAGAGGGAAGCCATCCTGGCCTACCCACAGGGAACCCCAGAGCATCCTAGAAGTCCTCTTGGTTAGGTGGCTAGCTGCCTGTCTCTTGTGGGCAGCACCCCTAGCTCTGGGCCTCAGCCGTAGTCCTCTGAGGCCTGGCCAGCTTTCTGCGTCTCCATACTTCTGCCAGGTGTGTAAACAGGCCTGCGTGGTTCCTGGTGAACCAGCAGGGAGCTAGATCAAGTGTCCTGACCCAGCCCCATGGGACGGTGCCCTCTGCATTGATGAGCTAAGGGATCTGATACCCCCCAGACCCTGAAGATAGGGACAGCGTACCACTGCCAAGCTGCTGCCTCCAGGGCAGAGGCACAAGGCACTTGGGAGGAGTTGTTTCCCTCCCAAGCCTCAACGTCCCCCCAGCAGAGTGGCTCAGTGAAACCCTCTGGCCAGGAAAACAAAAATGCCTGGTGTTCAGCAGGTGCCTAGTAAAGGCTGGCTGCCGCTGCCTGCAAGATGAGGGCGTCAGTGTCTGTGTTCTGTGTCTCAGAAATGCACATCAGTTGTGGCAGCAACCCACAGGATGAGGACACTGGAGAAGGGCCCTCCAGGGTAGCATGCCTCTGTCATCCAGCTCGGTGGGGACCCACAGTTTCCTAAGGAGCCCTGAATTCACAGGCTGGCCTGAGAGAGACCTCAGTGTTCAATGTATCAAGCTCCTCTGCAGAGAAATGATGGAGCCCAGGAGGCTGCAGGGAGGGATTTCTTCCCAGAAGTCTTTTAAGAATCATGGCTCAGCAGGATAGTGGTGGTGCACGCCTTTAATCCCAGCACTCCGGAGGCAGAGGCAGGCAGATCTCTGAGTTAGAGGCCAGCCTGTTCTACAGAGTGAGTTCCAGGACAGTCAGGGCTATCACAGAGAGAAACCCTGTCTCGAAGAACAAAAACAAAACAAATAAAAGAACCACAGCTCAGGTGTCACATGCCAGCTCTGGGATGTTCAGGACTGCTCCACACGTGTGTGAAGCAACCAAGGCTAAAAAGCATTTCACTGAGCTGTCCTGGCTGGTTTGTGGCAAATTAAAACTTCTTTGAGGTAGCCCCTCATCCCCGTTACAACGGCTATCATCAAGAAATCTGATAACCTGGAGACTGGAGAGATGCCTCAGTGCTTAAGAGCGCTCACTACATTGCAGAAATGAGTATTAGAAATAGAGGGGGCTGGAGAGGTGGCTCAGTGGTTAAGAGCACTGTCTGCTCTTCTGAAGGACCTGGGTTCAATTCCCAGCACCTACTTGGCAGCTCACACTTGTTTATAACTCCAGTTCCAAAGAATATGATATTTTTACACTAATGCACATAAAATAAAAGTAAATAAATTATATTTTAAAAATATTAGAAAAGTCTGACAAAAGTGTTGGGGAGGATATGGAGAAAGAGGAACACTTATTTACTGCTGGTGGGCATACGAATTCATAGGCCCACCATGGAAACATGTTTGAAGGTTCCTCAAAACTTTTTAAATAGAAGTTAACATGAGCCCGCTGTTCTGTTTCTGGGGTATACCCAGAAAACCCCATGTCCTGCCATTTGCATTTTGCTGGTGGTCAGGGATATTGAAGACTTTTAAAATTAGGGATTGGCTATTTGTTTTGCTTTTCTTCTCTTCTTTTGAAAACTGCCTATTCCATTATTTTGCCCACCGCTGATTGGCAGCTCTATTTCCTCAGTTTTTAATTTCTGCAATTCTTTGTAAATTCTGATGTTAGCCCCTGTCTGAAGCAGAGCTTCTCAAGATCAACACCTGTTCTGCAAAGCTCCCGGTGCTGACTGGTTAACTCTGCCCACTGTTTCCTTCTTTGAACTCCATTAATTGACACAGACTCCCAGCTGTTGGTACTTGGGGCCGGCTCCTGGGCTGTGCATGTTCTGGTCAGAAAGCTCTTGTCGGCCCTGCTGCCTTGAGGAATATCCCTTGGCTAGAAGCTTCAAGATTTGGGGTCTTAAAATCAAGGTTTTTAATCCATCTCGAGTTGATTTGGGGGGCAAGGTCAAAGATATGACACTGATTTCCGTCCTCTGTAGGTGGACACCTAGTTTTGTCAGCACTGGTTTAACAGGCAATCCTTCTTCCAATGCACAGTTTTGCTTCCTTTGCCAAAAACTAGGCAGCTGTAGCTTTATCAGTTTATTTTCAGGTTTCCAGTTCTGTTTGGGTCTACCTGTCTGTTCCTAAGCAGCACCAGGCTGTCTTTATCACTGCCACTTCTGCATTGTGATTTGAGATCAGGTGTGGTGATCCTTCCAGCTGTTTCTACTCCACATGGTTGCTTTTGCTGTTTGTGGTTCCATACGAATTTTGGGTGTTTTTCCACCCTAGGTTGTTGAGATGTGGCATCAGAATTTTGGGAAGTGTTGCTCTAGGTCTACACATTAATTTTGGTAAATGTTGGTATTGCCATTTCCATAATATTAATTCTGCCTATGCCGGAGCGTGGGAGATCTTCCCACCATCCTCTGTATCTTCTGTGATGTCCTTTCTCGTTGACTTGACATTTTCATAGTGGAGGTCTTTCTTAAGTGTATCCACGGGCATTTAAGTTGGTGGGGCATCTGCTTTGAATAGGAGATTTCCCCTAATCTCTCTCTTGGAGAGTACAGGAGAAAATAAGGCACAAAGATGTGCTCCTGCCTTGACTGCACTTGACACATGGAACATTTCTCCCTCAGCCTCCCCAGCAGCTGTTCATTGTCACCTCAGCACCTCATGACTGCTGCAAGAATGAACATCTGTGCCAGGAACAGGTCCTTGGATTTCTGTATCAAACCTCGACCCCCCCAACAGTGCTGGTTTACAGCAGCTCAGTGTGAGTGAGGAGCTAGGGTCACTGTCTCTCTGTAGAAAGGTGAATGGAAGCAATGGGGTCACGATCTTTTGAGGACATACCACACACCAGACCCCAAGCTACATTTCAGCTCCCTCACACATCATAGCAGCTCTGCCCAGAAATGGGTAAACTGAGGCATGGGGCAAGCTCAGCAACTCCTCTGCCCAGGGTGAATACAAAATGAAGCTACAGCTGAAGGATGGTGGTCTGGACCCACGGACCTCAGATCTCCGCAGTGGGTTCCGGTACCCCGTGCGCAGTGTGGGGCTGAGCCTGGCATAGTCAGCGCCTGACTCCTCGTGCTGGAAGGTTCTGGTGGAGGAAATGAAAGGATGACCCTCGGCAGAGCGCTTCTATGGGCTCTTCCCACTTCCTCCCTGGGTGGCTCAGCATGGAGGGTCAGCAGAGCACAACGCAGGTTCCCTGTTGCTAGAAGGAGAGACTGAGGCAGGAAAGGCTCAGCCAGAAGCACCCTGAAGGTTCATGGTTGAAAGGCATGCCTGGGTCATCCTGTTACACAAGGGTGGGCCTCTACTACTCTCCCCAGACCTTACTGCTCCATGATTCAAGCCCGGAAGCCATCGAAAGAGAGTCGTGGCTCAGGAACCCACCATGTCTCTCTTGAGTGCCTAACAGGTTCAGTGCATAACAGGTTTTCCTGGCTGCTTCTGGCTTCCACACAGGGTAAGAAGGGGTAAAGGGGGCAGAGAAAGCTTCCTTCTTTCTGATCCTGTCCTCTGCTCCCCAGAACCAACAACCAACAGAGAGAGAGAGAGAGAGGGAGAGAGAGAGAGAGAGAGGAGAGAGAGAGAGAGAGAGAGAGAGAGAGAGAGAGAGAGAGAGAGAGAGAGAGAGAGAGAGAGAGAGAGAGAGAGAGAGAGAGAGAGAGAGAGAGAGAGAGAGAGAACAAGGACAGCTGGGTGGTGGAAGGTGGAACAGGCTGTCTTTTGTTAGCTCCTCCACTTCAAGGCAGGCACCATCTAAGCTCCCAGGAACCCAGAAGACAGAAGACCAGGGCAAGGAGCGCCTTTACATTCCCATGACCCTCTGGGGCTAGGCGGTGTCCAAGGCTTCTGCTCCCACTGTGGGCCAGCTTTGCTGATGGCGAAGCCAGACTTCTTGTGCCAGTCTTGTCCCTCCACTTCCTGGCTGTTTGAACTTGGGAATGTTACTCAGTTTCTTTATGCTGTGGTCTCCGCTTCTCTAAGTGAAAAGACAGCTGGTAAGGAGCTGGAGGGATGGGGGTGTTCAGTTTGTGTGTCTGAGAAACCGAAGGAGTGAGGCCCATTAGGGGCACTTGGGAAGCGTTCTGTAGTACTGTATGCTAGTCTGGATATTTGCATCACTATGAGCCAGTGGCTGGTGGGCCCAGAGGGCCTTTAATGGAAGCTGGGGCTCATCCCTGTACCCTCTGGCCTTTCCTCATCACTAAGGTCCTGAGTTCTTAGATTCTCACCCCCCCCCCTTTCTTCCCCTTTAAGCTGGAGTAAGGCTCCTCTGCCCTAGTGGGCTGCATGGAAGGTCAAAGGAGATAGTTAGTGCCTGTGCTGAGAAAAACCTCAGAGGGCACTCTGTTGCCCTTCTTATCTTTGGTTCAAAGCCCAGTGCCCTGGAAACAGGGGGGGTGGGGTGGGGTGGGGGGCGGCAGGGGGGCCCTGTGTGAGTAGTGGAGGCTGTCCATCAAAGGGGATCTGGAGAGTGCCAGCGCCAGGCCTGGGAGGGCAGGGCGAGGTTCCTGGGTCGGACAGTGGAAGATCACTGAGGTGGGGCAAGTTGCCCCATGCCAGGAAGCCCTGGACACGAGATAGGACATCTGACCCATGAAGCATCTGAGTTTGGCTAAGATCCAGCTCTTCGAGAGGAAGCCAGGCACATCCTCCCCAGCCTCAGTTTCCTCACCCCGCTCACCTCTGCACACTAGGCCAGTCTACCATGCTCTCCCTTGTACCCAGTACTAGGCATGCAGGTGCCTCGGACACATGTTCTAAACTTAAAGTCAAAGGAAGCTTTCTTTTGTTTTATTTCAGAGACAAGGTCTCATGTAGCCCAGGCTAGCCTCAACCTCCTTATGTAGCTGAGGATGACCTCAATTGTCCAGCCCTTTCTGCCTCTGACTCCCTGGGACCCTGGTCATAGAATGGAACACTCTGGATAGGATTTGAAGTTCACCTCACCAAACACCTTCAGGCAGGGATCCCCCCAAAGCTAGAGAAGCTCTCCTGAGGCACCTGGACCGCCAAGTATGGGATGCATCTCCTGACCCCATGTTTAGAGTTGATGGGATTCCGAGACAGTTAGGGAGACTGAGGCACAGCCAGGGGAGGAGCTGCACAAGGTCATACAGTGAGTCAGCTTCTTTTCCCAGAGGGACACAGCAGACTGCTCTAGGGCTGGGCTAAGTCAGGCTGCTCAGGCTCCTGATCCAGGGACCTTCCTGCCTGGAGCCTGGCTGCCTGCTGGCTTGTGAATGATTAGTGAGGCCTGGGCAGCCAGAGTGTGAGCTGCCCCAGGAACACTTTTAATGAATGGCTCCAGGGGCTTGAACTTGTCAGGACATCTGCTAATGAGTCCAGGGGTCAGCACAGCACTGGGTAGGGGAAGGGGCAGCATCCCTGCCCCCCACAACCAGCTCCTCTCTTCTGTTTTGACCCCTAGATGCTTTCTTGGGTGGTCTCTAAGTCACAGAGTGAGAACCTAAGTCAGGCTTGGGGATTCCTGGTCCTCTCAGAGCAGCCTCCTGCTCAGAAGGGACAAGCACTTGTCCCAACACTCATGAGACCTGGGAGCTGTGGCACAGGATCTTCACCTAGGACTGGGTGACACCTCCTGGGCTTATCTCTGGGCCTCTGAGGCCGTCACAGGACCCTTGTTTACAAGTGGAAGCCTCTAGCTGGCACCTAGCTCTGTGGACTGCATTCCTGTTGGGTTCTTGTTTGAATTGTCAGGTCAGGACCCGACCCCAGGCTAGTGGTCTGTACTCCAAACTCCATTCCCTTCAACACTTGTGTCCAAATAGCACCTACAACCATCGCCTTCACCCCACAGAGATGATCCCGAATCCCATGGGCGTGTCAGAAGGGAAAGTCTAAGGCTTCCTTTTGTTAGGTCTTGTTTGAGCTAGGAGTCTCGTGACGTAGCCCAGGCTGACCCCTGCTTCTGCCTCCAGAGTATTAGTTAAGGCTACAGGCGTGGGCCTCCAGGGCAGGCAAACCTAATGTAAAAGGAAAGAAAGGTGCACAGGTGGCAGGGCCACTCTGCAGGAAGTGGCGCCACACCTGCAGAGTGTGAATGTGGCTGACTCTGTGCCATGCTTGGCTGCCAGGCACAGGGATAACTCACAACTAGGAGGTAGAAATTGTTTTGGAAAGAGTTAAGTAATAGAGGCAGGATTCAAACCCAAGTACCACGGCACTGGACACCACCTCATAAGTCACAGGTTCCTCTGGGTCCAGGGTTTTACCTAGGTCTCGGTTCCCTGTCTACTGCTGTCTCCATGGGCCCCACACCTGCTTTGTGGGGGATGACCTGTCTTCCAGGTGGTAGACCCTTCTATGGTGGTAATGGGGACCATTGTCCCTATCTGTTTGCAAACAGGCTCAGAGAAGAGAGGCGGCTTAGCAAAGGATCCACACCACCGTCAGGGCACCTAAGTCTGACACTTCAAATCCTGCTCAGCTCCTTCCCTGCTGGAACCTGCCTCAGGGTCTCATAGTGGCTGTGCATTCCTGGAGCCTCGAGGGACAGTGGGTACCACTGTGGGCAGCTGGTCCCTTTCCTGGTCCCTCAAGGGCCAGCCTGGAGCAAGGGAGGAAAAGTCACCTGGGGCTGCCTGGAAATTATTCCCCAGCTCAAAAATTAACCTTCTGACACGGCATTTTTCTCCCCCTCCTCCTGCATGCTTTGTCTGAAGACTTTAATCCCTGTGACAAGGGTTGCAGAGTTGGGCTTTCTTTGGTGGAGAGATTACAATGCTTCTTCCTGTGAGAAGGCTGGGTCCTGGCCAGTGTGTCAGGGTAGCCCTGGCATGACTTTGGCTGAATCAAGAATGGTAACCAATTGCTAACTCTATCCTTGCTCTTAAATAGGCAAGAAACAAGGGTGAGCCCAGAGTACCCCCACAGAGTAGGTTGGGGAAGAGATTCCCAGTAGGGGTAGGTGCAAAACCTGAGTTCTAGGGCTCAGGAAGCAGAAGCCAGGGGATTTAGGAGTCTAAAGCCAACAATGGCTACATAGTAAGTTGGGGCCAGCCTGGGCTACATAAGACCCCTGGCTCAAAAAACCAACTAATCCACCAGGTAAAAACCAGAGCACAGGTCTCTCCCAGGGCTTAAGGTGGGACGAGAGTGGAGGCCCTGACCGAGCAGGGGCAGCTCTGACAGGCCTGTTCCGGGCTGCCTGATCTCCTAGTCAGCTCTTCAGTCAGTACCACTTCAAAGGTTCCTCTCCAGAGAGTTTATTCTCACTTGCACAAGCGTTGGGATTCTTTCTGGCTAAGCTTCTTCTTATTTGCTGGAGTCGGCTGCCAGTTTGTCGTCCATCACCTACCTGCCCCCCTCTGGCCCCCGGGACCTGCACCATCCCCCCACCCCCTGCCATCAGACAGGGCTCCTGCCTGTCTCTGCTCACTTCCATGCTCAGCACAGTAGACAGCAGCCACAGGAAGAAAAAAAATGCTGCAAACCAGGCCATGCAGGCTCGCAGGCAGGGCACAGTGGAGTGAGTGGTGGGCTTGCGTGAGAAAAGTCACAGCCTCAGCAAGGATGTAGGGGAAGAAAGAGCATCTCTCACAGGGGGAGATGCTCCACTGGAGGGTAGCTTAGAGCTAAGACGGTAGTGTCCCAAGGACCACAGGGAGGGGTGGAGGTGGATGTAAAGTAGGGCACAGGGACAGAAAGTACTGCTCCCAGCTCTGTGGCTGGGCAGTGAGGATGTGGGCCCCACTGTGTCTGAGTGCACCTGAATTCCTAAGAGGTGCCTCAAAGTGTTTATCTGTGGAATTTAAGAGTATTAAATTTTTTACTCATCAAAAGGAAATGTGAGCCAGAAAACAAACAAGAGAAACCTGTCTTTTTGGGATTTTGTTTGTTTGCTTTTGGAGACAAGATTTCACTATGTAGCTCAGGCTAGCCCCTGTCTTCTTGCATCATCCATCCTGAATGCTGGGGTGACAGGCATGTATCACCATGTCCAGCCTGCAATCTTTTATTTATTTATTTATTTTGAATTGGTGAAGTCATAGATGCCTATGGTAAGGAGTGAACATGTTAAGGGAGTGCTCATGCCTCCAGTGCTGAAGGTAATGTCAACACAGGGATGAACACTAAGTGATCCCAGGACCCTCTGCCAGGTCCTGCTGTCCTGAAACCCCCAACTTACAGATGTCAAAGCTGAGGCCTGGGGAAGCTGGGGAGATTTCAGGACCATGGAGAGCACACAGAGAACTCCTTGGTTCTGTGTCCTGGCGGGGGGGGGGGGGGGGGGGGGGGTTTGAAGTGTCACAATTCTGCCACACCCCCACAGCAGATGATTCTACTTCTGACTCTGAGCTTCTTGTGTCATTAGCTCGTGCCAGCCACATGGCCACACCGCCATCTGCCAGGAAGAAGCTGATAGAGATGGGACTTGGGAAGGAGTTGAAGTGGGAGTGCCCATTAGCATAGAAGAGAAAGGAAGCCCCATGTCACAAACCCAATTAATATGGGCAGCTGAGTGTGTGTGTGTGTGTGTGTGTGTGTGTCTAGATACATGATGTATGTACTTGTTAGTGTAAGGTATGTGCAAACACATTTATTTGAGATGGGTTCTAACTACGTAGTCTAACTAACAGTGATCCTCCTGTCTCTGCCTCTCAGGTGCTGGGATCACAGGCATGCACCATCTGTCATGCCTGGCTTCTCTTTTGTTGAGTCTTCTCACCTGTGGTATTGTTTTGAATGCACCCCTTACTTTCCATCCCTAAAGGCCAGCTTTCTGCTGCCACTCACTGCCCGAGCCCTGGTCTCCACCACCCCTCTGCTGAACATTTATTTTTAGACTTGTTTATTAATTTATGTTTATTGTTTTACTTATATTTGAGACAGTGTCTACCAGGCTGGCCTGGAGCTTGCAGCATAGCCCAGACTGACCTAATGCCAATCCTCCTGCCTCATCCTGCTCAGTACTGGGGTTCCGAGCATGTGGCACTCCATCTGGGGCTTCTGTTTTTTATTTGGAGACAGTTTTAGGGAGGCCATGCCCTCTGCTTTAGCCTTTCACAGGGGAACATTTGCTTTGAGGCCCCTGCTCTGTAGCACAGCTCCTCCTGGCTTTATTTCCTTTCCTATTGCACTCTCTTTCATCTTATTGCTCACTGCAGCATTGTGATGCTGCTGCACTGGCTGATCACTACACACTTGGGACCATTCTTTTAGAGACAAGTATTGGAGGAAAGTGTGGGGTCAGGGTCCAGAGCTGCAGGTGTCTGTGTATAACCAGCCCTGTGGGCTATCTCAGGACTTTGTCTGGTCTGTATTGCCCTTGGAGTGCTCTCTTCTAGCCAGGCTGGATCCAAGTGTGAAGAATGTCACATGCTTAGCTTGGGAATGGGCTTTTATGTCTCTTTTAGTCAGAGTGCGTTCCAGGCTGGGCTCGGTAACATACTCCTGTTATCCCAGCATTCAAGAGGCTGAGGCAATGTGAGATGTGGAGTTAGAGGTTAACCTGGGCTATACAGCAATTGCAAACCTGGTTTTTTGTTTGTTTTGTTTGTTTGTTTGTTTGTTTGTTTTACTCCCAAACCCCAAACCAACTAAAGTCAGTGGCGACCGGAACACTGAGCCATTGATCACAATACTGATCACAACCGTCATTGTCCTGCAGTTGCCACTCAGACAACCTGCTTCTTGTCAAAGGTCCTGGAGTCTCTACAGTCAGCTAACTTGGACTCTTTACGGTCACATACCTCAGGACACGTTCTCCCCCAAGTGCATAAGTAGTAAAGATGATATTGCTTCCCAGAAACCCACATACTGTCACACTCTGAGGATGCAACTGCCAACAGAAGGGGCCCCCTAATTCTAAGGCCTAACCCGACTGTGGGCGCCAGCTTTTCTTCATACCTGGGGATGGACTTTGCTCTTTTCTTTCATCATCAAAGGTAGCATCTTGTTCTACTCTGTCCCTCTTTGTGGCCAACACCCTGATTGCTCCAGCAAGGTGACCACAGTAGAAAAGACTTTGTCCTGTTAGCTTGCTTGCACACACTTCCTACCCACTGATTCTGCTCTCGGTAAGTGTTCAAGAGCTTTGTTCTGAATCATTTCTGCCCTCCAGACCCAGCTTGGCTGGGAGGACATAAGGGGCAGTGGCCTCTCTCCATTCCCTGGCAGACCTGAATCCATTGCACATAGGATGCTCAGCTGGGGAAGGGAAGATGTTTGGGGTCACCAGCACTGCTCCAATTGCTAACCAGAAAAATAATGAGACATATTCCTGACCCATGTACTGCCTAAGCCCTGCTGCTTTCCCAGCATCCTGCCAGGGCCAGCGCATCCAGGGAGGAGTTCTGTGCAGGTGGAGTCTCTGTAAGAGAGAACAGGGTAATCAAGACTCGAGGTCAGACTCAGTAGCCCAGGAGCTGCGACAGGATGTGGACTTGGCTTTCTGGGCATGACTGAAATGGATGGCTTCCTGCTACTACCTCTGAAAAGAGGGGGCAGGTAATAGTGTCCCCATAGATGTTGGTTGGGGACATTAATTGAATCTATGTGTATGAGAAGCCTAGGACTTAGAGAGTATTCTGGAAATGTTGCTGGTTGTCATTGTTACTGTCTCACCACAGCTACCTGGTGACATGGGTCAAGGCAGAGAAGGAAAACAGGACTCAGAGCTTCTTGAATTGATGTCTCCAGGCAGTTCTGTACACCTGGCCTCACAATTATTCCAGTCTACTTTCTTTTCTTGTAAAACCATTGTTGAGGCAGCCCCAGGTTATACTTGAGCCCACAGACCAAAACAGGAAATGCCCCTTTTAGTCCATTCTCAAAGAACTATATACAAGACACAAACCCTGCCAGGTCCACTTTGTTCAGCAGAGTCAAGGCTGAAACAAGCAGGGCAGAGGGAGGGAGGAGATGTGTATGTGTGTGTGGAGGGGTGAGGGGTATCTTAAAGACCGGTTCCATTTCTCGAGGGAGTGTTGGAATATTTCGCTTTTCTACTTCTGTTTCTTAGAACTGAGTGCGCTGTTTTCAAGAGATTTGTTTCTCTGAAGTCGTTGGCATGGCTGTTCGGTTTATCTTCATCGTCCCTTTGACACTGTAGTCACTGTGGGGCCTCCTCCCAGGTCATTGTCTGATGAGTTTCAGCCTGAGTGTTGCTAGCCAAGAAGCCACACTGTTGCCTGAAAGTTTTAGCTTGGGTATTATATGAGAGTGCACACACACACACACACACACACACACACACACACACACACACACACCAACTTCTAATTAGTCAGAGGGCCTGACTTGCAAGATTCCTCTACTGCCCCACAAGTCTCCTCGGGGATCTGAGTGCACAATGAGAAACAGACACTGTGTCCACAAGACAGCGGGGAGCTTGACCTGTGGACTCTGAGGAAGTGTGCAGTTTTCTGAAATGGAGCTGAGAGCTCCGCCTGGTGTGCCTGACTTCTCTGTTTGGCTTGTAGCTAATCATTCCTCTGGAATCTCCTCTGGGGCCACACCTGCCACTGAATACACTGTTTTGTGCTGGGCGTAGGACTCTACAGACATGACTGCAGCCACCTGCCCTACTGCAGCTGAGGGCAGATGTTTCTTTTCTGCCTCTATGTCCTGAAGCTCCAGCCTAGGACCTAGCCAAGAGAACCCATCTACCCTTCCTTCCACCTACCCACTCATCCAACCATCCATCTGCCCCTCACCTACCTATCCATCCACCCATTTATTCCTCTATGCATTCAATCACCACCCATCCATTCATCCATCAGTCCATCCATCCATCTATTCATTTATCCATCCATCCATTTCTCTATCGATCCATTCATCCATCAGTCCATCCATCCATCCACCCATCTGTCCATCCATTCATTCATATGTTTATTTACCCATTCTCCACTACAGACAACAAGACTAAGTATGTTTCGGGCTGTGCTAGGTTCTAGAACACAGAAGAGAATGAGACACAACACAACAAACAGAAACCCTCTTCTCCCAGAATTTTGGTCCTAACTGGCTAGACAGCACAAGGAACTCTCGTTGAATGCTGGAATCTCCCCAGGTCACATAAAATTAGGCTGATTTTCTAGCTGTTTCCACAGAGTACAAACTAGAGTGTTTAAGAAGTACTGTGCATGAATGCATCTTAGGAAACTTCATTAAACAAATGCAAATATGATTTTGTAACTTGTCAGCTTTCAACGCATCTGTCATGGAGCTTTAGCAGATGCTTGAAACTTCCCTTGGCCTTAGAACCCTCCTTGGGAATATCTTACACATCCTTAGATGATGGGTCTGGGTATCTGCTAGAGATTCCATAATGCCTGATCAACCCCTGGGAAACCCCCCCTTCACTGTGGTTCTGCCCATGTAGAATGCACTGGCTGGAGATACAGATTGCCCTGTTGAGGAATTGCTTGTCTGCAAACATGAGGACCTGAATTCAATCTCCAGAACTGACACGGAGAGCTGGCATGGAGGCCTCTGCTCATAATCCTATTGGCTGGCCAATGTAGCCTAACTGATGAGCTCCAGCCAATGAGACACTCTGTCTCAAAGGAGGCCGACCACATTTCTCAGAATGACTCCTGAAGCTAGCCTCTAGCCTCTACACACATACCAATATGCACGCATGCCTGCGCACGCACACACATCCATCCACACACATGCCTTTAAAAAAATATATTTCCTACCAGACATGGTGACTCGGGCCTGTAATCTCAGATACTTGGGAGTCTGACACAGAAGGGCTAAAGTTCAAACCCAGCCTGGGCTGTGGCATGTGCTCAAGGCCATCAAGTGAACAACGACTGAAACTAGTTGGACAACTAGTGGAATCCTGCCTTGAAATCTACAAAAGTAGAAAGAGGCCTGGGGTCGCAGCTCAGAGTTGGAGGAGTACATGCAAAGCCCTAGGTTTAGTCCCTGGTACATCAGAAAATACCAGACCAAGAGAGAGCAACCTGTGTTCCCATCTGCCTGCCTCAGAACACAGCAGACAGATGCTGGGCACACAATGCCAGCCCTGGTTAGCTAGCTTTGGCATAGATAGGCTCTGGGTTCAGCTGGAGAACACAACTTCTTTTTGAGTCCCACACAAAAGAAGCTTCCAGCACAGGCAAAAGGCATCCCTTCTCCTTCCCTGTGCCAGATACCTCTCACCCCCAGGTCAGAAAGCTGCCACTGTCTCCTAGAAGGTTTCAGTCATCCCTTCAACAGTTCTTCAAAGGACCCAGAGACAGAATCTGAGATCGAGGTATGACAGGAACCCAGGATGAAGAGGTTAGGGCAAGGATGATGAGATCCAAGCTTGGGAGACGGTGTTCAGTATGCTTCCATCATCTTGCTAGAAAGTTCACCAAACTCTGTAGTGAGAACAGGTCCCAGAATGCTGTTTCCCTGGAAGTCTTGGCCAAGAGTGCATCTAAAGCCGGAAGAAGCTGGAATTTCTCAGCTCTGGTAGGAGGGCAGCATCTTGGTCCATTTGAGCTTCTGTAACAAAACACCTCAGCCCGGGCCGTCGATAAGCAATACAGGCTCCCTGTTCACAGCCTTGAAAGCTGAGAGCCTTTATGATTCAGGTTGGTGGCCCAGCAAATGCCCAAGATGGAGATATTGGCTGATTAGGCTCCCAGTGCAGTCAGCACTCAACCTCAGAGAAGTGTCCTGCTCCAGAGTCCTCACAGAGCAGAAGAAAGGCCCTGAGGCCTTACAAAAGCACTCCTCCCACTTCTAAAGACCTCACCTGTTAATCACCACCACAGTAGAGACTGGGCATCAACAGGGAGGAGAGGGACATGCACATTCAGATGCTGCCATCTGCTCTTTCAACACTCAGCTCCTACCCCCTCAATTCCCACAGCTCATCAGAACCAACTCTGCTATAAAGCTTACCTCCCAGGGCCGGAGAGATGGCTCAGCAGCTAAGAACACTGGCTACTCTTCAAGACGACCCAGGTTCAATTCCCAGTACCTACATGACAGCTCAAAAACTGTAAATCCAGTGCCAAGGGATTAGATGCCCTCACAAAGACATACATGCAGGCAAAAGACCAATGCACATCAAATGAAAAATAAGGGTAAGTAAAACATTTAAATTTTAAAACAAAAATAAAACCTGGGCTGGAGAGATAGCTCAGCAGATAAGAGCACTGTCTGCTCTTCTAGAGGTCCTGAGTTCAATTCCTAGAAACCACATGGTGGCTCACAACCATCTATAATGAGATCTGGTGCCCTCTTCTGGTGTGCAGGTGTACATGCAGACAGAGCGCTGTATATGTAATAAATAAATAAATCTTTAAAACAA
Source organism: Acomys russatus (assembly GCF_903995435.1). Lineage (NCBI taxonomy): Eukaryota > Metazoa > Chordata > Mammalia > Rodentia > Muridae > Acomys > Acomys russatus. The sequence continues at coordinate 14,928,587 of NC_067140.1, read as the reverse complement.
CAACAACAAAAACAAAAAACAAAACAGTCTACCTCCATGGGAGTGAACGCCACACTCCATGTTCTCTCCTGGAGAAGCGGAAGCCAGTCATCCAGTGGTAGCCAAGGCACCAACCAACCCAAACAGCATGTTGGAGGGTCTGCTGTTGCCTAGCAGCCTGGATGTCTTGGGTTGGACCCAAGCTAATAGTAAATGACCTTACACACAGAAGGACCCACCTTTCTGAAGCTGATATTCATGTCAGGCGGTGTGCAGAGCAAGGCAAATGCTTGCTGAGTGTGGCTCCTTCCTCCCATGTGGAGGGTGTGCCTGCCTGAGTGTCCTGTAGGGAGGTAGTTGCAACCAGTGCTGGCCAGTCCCACTCACACCAGTGGCCTCTGACTGCCTCCATGGCAAACGTCTCTGGCTGAAGGGACACGCTCAGTGTGTGCCTGGGGCATTTGGGAATGCTGAGAATTGATGCTCCCAGGATCAGTCCTCAACCAGGACTAATGAGGGGTCAGCTGTGAAATACTCCAGACATCAAACATTTCAGAGAACAGCTCAAAGCATGCTTGACAGCATAGAACTGCTGAGGATCGCTGTCAGCACAGCCCCACACAATCCCCTAAACTTACAACATTAAGAGGTGGCTTCTTAGCCAGGTGGTGGTGGCGCTCGCTTTTAATCCCATCACTTGAGAGGCAGAGGCAGGTGGATTGCTGTGAGTTCGAGGCCTGCCTGGTCTACAAAGGTAGTCCGGGACAGCCAAGGCTACACAGAGAAACCCTGCCAAAAAAAAAAAAAAAAAAAAAGAGGTGGCTTCTTTTTTCTTATCTTTCCTTTTCTTTCTTGTAACTGTACTATGTGACTTTCAAGCATAATCTTTGTGGATGGCATCTTTTCCCAGCATCAAAAGACTGGAAACATCTGTTACTCCACCTCCACGGTTCGCACCAGAACCAAGCTTCAGGCGTCCATTCGGAAAACCTTCTAAGTATTCTTAATTGGGTTTCTTCTGTTTCACTTCCCCACTGTCTTTCCAGAACTTTCTAGAATTTTCGTATATCTCTAACAGTGTCTGTGGCACATAGAGAGCTTCTCCTTTTTATAGTTGAGCAAGATGACACTGTCCACTGCTTCCTTGAGTATGAGCCTTGGTGCCCACCCCCTCCTCCTGCTCCCCAACGCCTCTGGCCTGATGCACAAGTCGCTGACCAAGTGTTCACTCCTTGCTCCACACACAGGAAGGCCGCTGCCTGTATGTCATCTTGCTCATGGCGGTGTACTGGTGCACAGAGGCCCTGCCCCTGTCTGTGACAGCTCTTCTGCCCATCGTCCTCTTCCCCTTCATGGGCATCCTACCCTCCAGCAAGGTCTGTCCCCAGTACTTCCTTGATACCAACTTCCTCTTCCTCAGCGGGCTGATCATGGCCAGCGCCATCGAGGAATGGAACCTGCACCGGAGAATCGCCCTCAAGGTCCTTATGCTGGTTGGGGTCCAGCCTGCCAGGTAAGGCCACGCTATAGGGCAGCCTGGGGCCGGCGGGGGAATCAGCAAAGCTCTTCCTGTTTGGTCACTGAACCAAGAAACTCATTTCCCACATGTTTTGGCTTATTAGTTTCTAGACAATTTGGTGGGTTCCTCACTTGTAAAGGGTCGAGCTGATTTGGTGACAGCTGTCTTCAATATGCTTGAAAGTCACTCAGTGCCAGCCATGACAGCGCATGCCTTTGGTCCCAACCCTCAGGAGGCAGAAGAGGGCAGGTGGATCTCTGTGAGTTCAAGGTCAGCCTGGTCTACATAGTGAGTTCCAGGACAACCAGAGCTGCATAGTGAGACCCTGGCTCAAAAAAGCAATAAAATAAAAGTTAAAACTTACTGGGGATGGGGTTGGGCTGCTGGCCCCTCAGCCTTGTGCACAAGGACTTAGAATACTGTCACCAGGCCTCCAGGGCGGAAGTCAAGATCCTCTGCCCTGGAGAATGGCAGCAACCATCTCTGCGATGCTGGGTGTCAGCATTTGTTCCATGAAGTCCTTGTGGGATTAGGTGGGCAAGGTCAGGGGATCACTCGGACTCTGGCTGCCAGTGTGGAGGGCATTGGAGGGGCCTAGGGGAGCCAGGAGGAGGGTAGGAGACAGAGAGAGAGACTAACCAGAAATGGCCTCAGTCTCTCAGAGAGGATTTGATCAGATGATTGAGTGCCTTAAAAAAGGAGTGTTCCTGGGATATGGTGGTGCATATCTTTAGCCCAGGTACTCTGGGGGGCAGGGACAGGTGACTCTCTGTGAGTTCAAGGCCAGCCTGATCCATATAGTGAGTTCGAGACCTGCCAGGGCTGCATACATAGTGAGACCCTGTCTCAAGAAGAAAGTAGTGTTGGCATGTATTATTGTTTTCCTGTGAGCCCCGGAGGCAGGCTGCTGACTCTTGCCTTTTCTAGAAGGTTGTTAATGGCATGAAACACAATGCGTGGAATTTTAAAATGACTACCCAGGCCTGTGATGTCCCATCCTGATGACACGAACCTAAATCTGAGACCCGTACGTAGTAGGAGAGAATCAACTCCCAAAAGGGGTCCTCTGACTACCAACATATGCCTTTGTGTATGTGCGTACACACACGGGGGGGCTGGGGGGTGGAGGAGAGAGAGAGAGAGAGAGAGAGAGAGAGAGAGAGAGAGAGAGAGAGAGAGAGAGAGAGAGAGAGAGAGATTTAATAAAAATAACGGCCCCAGTGACAGCAAAGTGCAGTTACCTAACAATTGTGCCAGCTGTGCCAGGGTGCCACACACTAACCTCCAGTAATCCAGCACAAGGTGCACTCCATGGCAAGTCTAACAAGAACCATCATTTGGTGTCAGGTTTAACTGTCCACGACACCTCAAGGTTCCAAAGCTCTAATAGTGGCACACGGTTCTCAACCTGTGAGTCTTGATCCCTCTGGGGGCCAAATGACCCTTTCACCGGGGTCACCTCAGACCATCTGAAAACACAGAGATTCACATTGCAATTCACATCCGCGGCAAAAATCATGGTTATGAAGTAGCAACAAAATCAGTTTATGGTTGGGGGAGTCACCACGGCCCGAGGAACTGTATTAAAGGGCTGAGGACCCGCTCGCTATCTTACAATGTAATTGGGAAGCGCTCATGTCAACGTGTTTCGGTGACACAGTCCCCGTTCATGCTATGAAATGCTCTGCTCCCATTAGAGCTGTCCTGTAGGACACTCTCAGATAAAACCTTGTTTAATGCCAAGTGGACTTGGACCCCCTTAGTATGATGTCCCAGCAGAGAGCCAGGGGACTTCCTGGAGGAGGCAGCCTGTGGGCTCAGCTGGGTGGAGTGGACAAAAAGGGCAAAAAACACACGCTGAAGCTGCAGCCGGGGGGGGGGGGGGCGGACAGGAAGGAGCTGGCCTAAGAGGAGACAGGAATGGATGAAGAATCCAGAAGCTATGGAGTCACAGGGAACCTGACAGGGCTTGGGGTCCTTGGTTTAATCTACGGCAAAGCCTCCACTTACCTCCTACTTAGCGCCGTAGTTAAATGAGCTCCAGGTGGAAAAACGCCATGACACCTCAATTCTGCTGGGGGGGGGGCGGGGGGAGAGGGGGGGGGGGGAAGGGGCGGTGGACCAGACAGAGACCAGGAACAGAAGCACCCAGGTGGCTTCACGCTGGCAAGAAGCAGGTGAGCGAGCAGTAGGTGCAGGCACAAGTGGGAGAACAAGGAGCGGCAAGGGGGCAGATTGAAGTGCCCGGTCAGCCAGGTGGTGGTGGCTCACGTCTGTAATCCCAGCACTCGGGAGGCAGAGGCAGGCGGGTCGCTGTGAGTTCGAGGCCAGCCTGGTCTACAAAGCCAGTCCAGGGCAGCCAAGGCTACACAGAGAAACCCTGTCTCGAAAAACAAAATAAATAAATAAATAAATAAAATCAAGTGCACACCAAGCCACATTTTTTCCTCTAAAAACAAACTTAGGGCAGGCACGGCCAGCGGTGCAGTGGGGACCTGAGTTAGATCCCTAGAAAGTGCATACAGATGGAAAGAGAGAAGTTCGAGTGCACCATTGTGCACACACCCCAAAGAAAACAAGAAAAGCCTAGCTGCTCCTGTGATTGCTACTCATCTGCCTTCTCTGGACCCCAACTTCCCTCTTGTAAAACCAACCACTTAGACGACTCCCCAGGTACTCGACCATAGCTGCCCTTGGACCCTGAGTTCTAGACCCAGTCCTAACTCTTTCTGCCGCCCAGGCTCATCCTAGGGATGATGGTGACCACTTCGTTCCTGTCTATGTGGCTGAGCAACACGGCTTCCACCGCCATGATGCTGCCCATCGCCAGCGCTATCCTCAAGAGCCTCTTTGGCCAGCGTGAAGCTCGGAAGGACCCTCACCAGGAAGGCGATGAGAGCGCAGGTGAGGCTGGGCAGGTGCCAGGGCCCATGTTGCTGCTCGGGGGATGGGCACTGGAAATCCACCGGCCACTGAGGAAGGCCAAGGGCACACTCATGTGCTAGGCACACACTGTGGGATGAGTGTTTTAATGATGACGGTTGAGGAACAGATACACCAAACCATGGTTACCTTGGCCTTTTTAGATGTGTTTAAATTGTATACTAAGTAATGGGCTAAGCGTGCTTCCTGTACATTTGTAAGCAAGTGCTGTAGTTAACATAGTTTGCAAGCATTTGAACAGGCACTCCTAAACTCTGAGACCCAGGGAAGTATCCCAGGAAACAAAGAGGCTAGCAAGCATCAGATGGGCAACTCCCCGTGCTGGTAGGAACAGGAACTGTGCAGATTCTCAGGCACTGCAGGAGAGAGTGTGGTCCAGGCTAGCCTTTTTTTTTTTTTTTTTTTTGTTGTTGTTGTTGTTGTTGTTGTTTGTTTTTTGTTTTCGACATGGAGTTTCTCTAGTCCTGGCTATCCTGGACTCACTTTGTAGACCAGGCTGGCCTCGAACTCACAGCAATCCACCTGCCTCTGCTTCCCAGTCGCCACCACACCTGGCCAATCTAACTCTTCTTCTTCTTCTTCTTCTTCTTCTTCTTCTTCTTCTTCTTCTTCTTCTTCTTCTTCCTCTTCTTCTTCTTTAAGATTTATTTAGTTATTATGTATACAGTGCTCTGCCTGCATGCACACCTGCAGGCCAGAAGAAGGCACCAGATCACACTATAGATGGTTGTGAGCCACCATGTGGTTTCTGGGAATTGAACTCAGGACCTTTGGAAGAACAGACAATGCCCTTAACCCCTGAGCCATCTCTCTAGCCCGGTCTAACCCTTCTTAAAGGCATTTTGCAAGGACTTAATCAAGTTACAGGAAAGCTTGCAGTTTCTTTTCCAGATGCAATTGCTCACGGAATTCTCCAGCTGACTGGCAAGGAGAACACTGTTACTGCAGTATTCTCCATGACGGGAGGTGAGATAAAAGGGGTTAGGGTGGTACAGGCCTGTAGCACCTGCACTCAGGAGGCAGAAGTAGGCTAATCTGAGTTCTGGGTCAGCCTAGTCTACATAGTGAGTTCCGGGTCAGCCAGAGCTACATAGTGAGACCTTGTCTCAGAGTAGGGCCTGACAGGGGGATGAGATCAATGTAAGATAAGCTACTGTCACAGTGTGTACTGACATGAAAGGTCTGACCTCTCTACCCTTTGACACTTGGCTCTCAGCAGATGCTGTGTTTTCAGGTGACTGTGTTGGGCTCAGATGGAAGCTACTGTCCTAGATCACACAGAGAAAAGGCGGCTAAGCCTGACTTTAAACCCATACAATGTGGCCAGAAATGAGTTACATTTCTTTTGGCATACATTTTTTTTTTTTTTGCAGCAATAGAAAACATGTCTGTCTTCAAGTTATTTTCTTCATACATGACAATATCAGAGAAAGGCATGGGGGGTCACTTTGATGACAAAAGGATATCGAGACTTTTCATTGTGATTCACCCCAACCTGTGGTGATAAAGTGACTGCCACATTACCTCTACTTTAAATTGTCTTACTTTTTTATTGATGTCAATATACTTCTAAGAGAGGCCTAAGATTCATCCACTCATGGGCCAAAATTGCCAGCTCATCTCCAGCATTATCTCTTCCTTGATCACAGAACCTACATGATGCACATGCTAAGCTGAGGAAGGTGGAGTTTCCCATGTTCCCTTGTGTATTAGGTGATCAAGTGTCTCCGTTTGGTCCATGAGATGTTAGTGGAAAGATGGGGGCTCTTGTGGTTCTGCCCTTCCCTGTCTCTACCCCATGTTGAATTGATGTGACTGCAATGGTGAGAGGGGGAGACACCTCCTGGGATGAGAGATGAAAGTGGTTGATCACTCCCACAGAGGTGTCTTTCAGGCCAATAAATGCGGCAAGCATCATCCTTGAACCCATGGATAGCATTATCCACGAAACTATGCTAGCAATGTTCTTTGCAAGTGTCTGTTTCTAGGCTTACCTCAGAACAGACTTGTCCTACAAGGATAAGGACTTGAGTTCCATTCTCAGAGCCCATGTTAAAAAGCCAAGTAAAGTGGCGAGTGCTTGTAAGCCCAGCACTGGGGAGGTGAACACAGGTGGATCCCTGGAGTCTGCTGGCCAGTCAGCCTTGCCGAATTGTTGAGTCCCAAGCTGTTCCTGTTCCAAAAAAACCCAAGATGCTAGGTAGGGTGGTGCATGCCTTTGGCCTTTGATCCCAACACTTGAATGATAGAGGCAAGTGCATCTCTGTAAGTTCAAGGCCAACCTGGTCTACATAGGGAGTTCCAGGCCACCAATTAGCACTGAACGTGAGACTCTGTGTAAAAAAAATTATATTTATATATATATATATATACACACATATATATATATAAAATAAGGGATGACTACTCCTGAACAACAATACTTGAGGTTCACTTCTGCCTTCCACTAGCACAGATATGTTTGCACACATATACACATACACACATGCATGCATACATACCTACATACACATGTACACTGCCTATTCACACACTGTATACATACTCAAACCTGTACATGCATATACATATGCATACCTACACAGCATGTCCACTGCATATACATGCACACAAATATACAATGCACACATGTACAGCCATACACACGCGCATACTGCACACACATGTACACATGCACATCCAAACATATGCATGTACACATGCGCACACACACACATACACTGTACACATGCAAACCTGCACACACATACACGTCCACACATGTATGCACAAATTGAATTGCACATTGGTCCATACAGCATGTCTGGCAAGTGTGGGTGTTTATTCATCATGCGAGGCCCTGACAGCAGTTAGAAGCACTGTATAGGGCAGGGTTTGGAAAGGCGGAGTGACACATCTGGTGTGTCACTGTTGGTGAAGTAACAGAGGTGGATTGTCACGAGGACAAAGTCTTCCAGGTAACCCAGGAGAGTTGCCAGGTAGTGGGGTTAGCAGTTGTTCCCTGCAAATAACCAGACAGTAAACATTGTAGGCTTTTGTGGGCCACTCTGTCGCAACTTTCTAACTCTGCCTTTGAAGAAGGTGGCAGGGTGCCGACGGCTGACTACATGCCGAGAAAAAGTCAGGTATGGAAGCCAAAGTTAAGATTTCCTATAATTTTGTTGTCCCCAAATGGTCTTCTCCCATGGATCATGTGTGTTTCTGTTTACATTGCACATGTCCATATGCATCTGAGGGAGATGCACACGCAGCGTGTCCTCTGATACATGGTCCCCTGATAAACCTGGAGCACACTGGTTCAGCTAGACTAGCTGGATGGCCAGCTTCCGGCAAGGGGCCTCCTGTCTCCTCCTCTCCGGCTCTAGGATCACAGGCACATGTGCACTTGGCTTTTTTTTTTTAATGATTTATTTATTTTTATTTTACATGCCTTGGTGTTCTTCCTGCATGTGTGTCAGGTCCCCTGGAACTGGAGTTACAGACAGTTGTGAGCTGTCATATGGGTGCTGGGAATAGAACCCAAGTCCTCTGGAAGAGCAGTGCTCTTAACCACTGAGCCATCTCTCCAGCTCCAGCACTTGCCTTTTACTGGGTGCTGGGAACGAAACTCAGATCCCCATGCTAGTAAAGTGAGCGCTTTGCTGACTGAGCTATCTCCCAAGCTTCGGATATTTTCAACTATTTAAAATTGTAAGAGCTGTTCTTGGTGGTCAACTAAAATGAGGGGAGCCAGGTTCGGGCTACAGAACCTGGGCTGCTGAGCCCACTCTGCGATGCTGGCCTTTAAACTGCTCCCTCCCAAGCTGTGGGGGCTCTGAGAGGAAAGCTTCACAGTGGCCTTGGGGTGGCCTCAGACAGTTGGCACTACCTCTGCACTCATTTGCGCATCAGCTTGCACCTGTATCTTCTGTTTTGCCTGATGTGTCTGCAGAACTGTGCTCACTGGATACTTAATCTATTCGAGGACCCTTCTGAGGGCCTGTGCCTGAATGGGGCGGGCTTCCATCGACTTCATTTTGATAAGTGAGAGTCAAGGAAGAAATAAGGAGAAGATGAAGAAGATGATGCAGGGGTTACCGTGGCAACATGGCCTGTGGCACTAAGAGTTTGGGTTGGGCTGGCTGACTGTGGGGCTGTCCTTCCATCCCATTCTCCTGCCTCCCACGAGATGGCCACATAAATGTTTGACTATCCAGTCCCTTATAACAAAAACAGAAACTCTAAGACCTTTAAAAGGGAGGGCACTTGCCTGAGGTCATACACAGGAATGGTTATGAAAAGAATCCTACTCTGCAGGCTGTGGGGAGGTCGAGACCCTGGAGCCCAGGCCGGACGTCTGCCTTCAGGCTGCACAATCAGAAGCCTGAAGGTTAATGATCAGCCTCAGAGACTCAGGGGCAGTGTTAACTTCAGGGCAGAGAGAGGCGTTTTCCAGTCAGTTTCTGCGCTTTAGGCAGGAGGGAGGACGTGTGGGGTTTGTGTTAGTGGAGACAGATTGGAACAAGGAGTGTCTCAGAGGCTCCAAGTTCATGAGGGTCACTGATAGGCAGGTTAACAACAATGGCAACAGCAAACTGTCCCTTCCTGAAGACCCCGAGGGTCAACCTGGCTCATTTCTCAAGAGCCTGCTTGATGTTTGTGGTCCCCATTTTAGAGGCAGAGAGATGGAGGATCTCAGGGGCAAAATGTTTTTGCGCTGAGCACATGAACAGATAGGAACAGATGCTCGTGAAAGAGTGGGGATCACTAGACAGGACCGCAGGAAGTCCCCCACCTTGCAGGGAGTCCCTGCCACCTCTCCTTCCTATCCTGGTACTGCTGTCTGAATGGTTCGGTGGCATTTTGCAGTGACACCTTCCACTCGTTAGGGAGTGCTGTTCTAACCCAGGCTTCAGTCAATGTATATTCCTTCAAAGCTGTGTTTCACTTGAGTCCATCAACCAGCAAGGGTTTGCCTAGCTTTCGAACCTGAACTCTTCCGTCTTTTCTCTGCCGGGAATAGGCCGCCTATATGCTCCACCCATCGAGTTGTAGTTAGAGCAACCATTCAGGTTGAGGTAATTAACTCGCTTTTGTATCTTACAGTACTACCTGGCACATAGTAGGTGCTCAATAAACGCACATAGGTAATGAGTGAACAAATGAACAGACCAGTAAGGATCCGTGATAACCCTCAGTTTCCCTCCAGGCTACTGGATGTGCTGAGTGAGTTGTGTTCATTAAACTACCTAATGCATTTAGCCCTCTGTGAGGTGCTCTTTGCCTAACACAACAGGCTAGCTCTTTCCTGAGGCAAATTTAAGAGCTTGGACAGGGAAGTTGGAATAATCATTAGCTCTGCATCATGCCTACTAGGTGCCGGGAGAGTGTCTTGGACACTTGGTGAGAATTACAGGTGGAGATGGGCAGCTCAGGGTAAATCGTCAGTCCTGGGTATAGCATAGGTTTGCTTCTGCCACTAAGCCATGGGGGTCTCCTTGCCCCCAACCTTGACCTGCCTCTTCAGGCCTCATTTTCCAAATGCAGAGGATGGTAAGTAGGCCAACTCCATGGCTGCTGGAGGCTATGTGCTGGCACTCTCGCTATCCCAGTGTCCACTCAAGGCTTGTTGTCTGCATGGCCCTTACATAAGCACCAAGCTCTGGGCTGACCTGTGGCTCCAGGACCCAGCAGAGGTGCCCTAGAGACGTTGCCCCACAGACCTGTTTCCATTCAGTCTCTCTAAGGCCAGTTGGGTCACAGGAACGCTGTGGGACAGCCAGAGTAAATGTCGAGCAAGGAACGCTCACTCCCCTTGGTTTTCCTGTTTTTCCAACTTCATGTTCATCACCATGTCATCAAAACTAGTGCCCAGTGCCGAACACTTTGACATCGATATGAACCCCCGCCAGTGTACACACCAAGCCCCTTGTGCCTAGTCTCATATAGGGCTCCCCAACTCTCATGTAGGCAGTGAGTAGCCAGGTTCCACATGAGATGACACCTCCCTGAAGTGTACATGCCCACTACCAGGACCTGGGCAGACACCTCAAGCTGCAATTTCCCTTCTGTGACTTCAGATCTGTTGCTCTCAACCCCTATTACACAAACGAATCCCCTGCCAGTCTTGTCAAAACCACCAAGGCCCTGTCCACTGCATGTCCCCTGCAGACCCTCCTTGTAGGACTCACACCCAACAGAGTCCCTGAGGCTGGGGATTCTGCCCCAGGTACCAGGGGCCCAGTAAGAAAGATACAGGGCAAGGTAGAGATATATGGGCCAGGGGTCACTGGGTCAGAGGTCATCCCCTAGGGAGTGACTCCCCCCCCTCCCCAAGCCCCACCCCCATCTGTGTGCTATTAACAGCCTTTTACTCCCTGCTTCAGTGCCCTGAGCCCTGGCCTCGTGCACCGCATGTGGACATGTGTCCCATTGCCCTAGCCAAAAGCTGTTCAGCACCTGGCCTTTCACCTGAGACCCCTGCTGTGCTCAGCAGGGACGGGGCACCCCAGGGCACAGCAGAAATGACACTGTCAGCCACCATAAAGTCTTGTTCTCTTTTGCTGCTGGCAAGATAGTGATAGCCTGGGGCAAGGAAAGGTGTCCCCAAGCTAGTGGAGGAGACTGAGAGAGGCCAAGGCAAGAAGAACCCAGACCCTCTCAGTGCACAGGGCTGACCGTATGGCCTGATGTCCAGAAGGAAATCAAATGGTGAGTGGGTGTGTATGCTCAAGTTTCCGTGTGCTGGTGGTGGTGGTGGGGTGTGTGTGTGTGTGTGTGTGTGTGTGTGTGTGTGTGTGTATGTCTGTGAGAAAGGGGGAGGAGAAGGGGAGGGGGAGTGTCTCCAGGCCCTCTGGTCTCCTTTGATGTGTAGTACTTTCCTGCCTCTGGTCTTTTGCCATCTTTCTTCATCTCCCTTGGAATTTGCACCACCTGTCCTGTCCTCACTTCCTGCACATAGCTAAGAGATGACAGATTGCTCCCTCCCATCCAGGTCTCCAGTCAGCTGGACTCTTGTCCCCCTTCCGTGTGTTGTGTGTTTCCTGTGACGCCCACCCACCTACGTATTCTATTTCTTTATCCCTGGCTGGAAGACAGTACCCAGTGACAAGCTTTGTGTCTTATCATTCCTTGCTGGGTACATAAGAGACACAAAGAGATTTTTTGCGATTGGCCCATTTTGTAAAAATTTGCATGTGCGAGTTCCAGCTTCCACTCCCAGCAGTGGTGAGGTCTTGATTCCAAACAGAGAGAAACCCAGGAGCAGCTTGATCACCCTCAGTGTCTGTGAGCACGGCTGTTGTCCAGCCACCATCCTTACTTAATGTGTACAGCCAGCTCCCTGTAGTCCATCCAAGCCTACACCTTCTAAATGCATCTTCCTTCTCAGGCCTCACAGCCTACAGGGCAGTTCTGTCACCTTTGGCTTTCCACGCCCCTTAACCCTTCTTGACTCACTACTGTCCCAGTATGCCCAGCTTCCTCAGGTCTGCTGGCCTCTCCTACCCCAAGGCCTTTGTACTTGCTGTTCCTGTTTCCCATGGAGCTTCATAGGACTGACCAAAACTCATTAGCGCATAGTGACATGACATCAGTGGCACCTGACTACCCTTTCCCTTTCCTAGCCTGGTTTTATTTCTGCTATAACATGCATCACTGCTTGAAACTGTCATTATTATAGTCTTGTCTGTCTCCTATTCTAGAATCCAGTCTCCAGTGGAGCAGGGGCCTTGTTCAGTGCTGTACACTGGGCCAATGACTGTGTTTTAGATGAACGGATGGATGGATGGATGGATGGATGGATGGATGGATGGATGGATGAACGGATGGATGGATGGATGGATGGATGGATGGATGAATACCACCCCTCACATTGCTCATCTTTCCCAGAGAACCTTTGGTAATGGCCCCTCAGGTCAGCTTTGGTTCTGTTAGATGTAGGGTAAAGTGTAGGATGCAGAGTGTTGACCTTCCCTTTCCTCCTCCCATGTCCCCCTACTCTTTTTCCTTCCCTCCCTCCTCCCTCTTCCCTCATTTTTATTCTTCAATGAATAGCACACCATCTTGGCAATGAAATCTTGTTCATTGTGACTGGCTGCACAAGAGCTGGAAACTTCCAGTTGGTGCCCTTGCATTCACCCATGTGTCTGCTCTCTTCTCCCAGCTGCTGTGCGGGGAAATGGACTTCGAACAGTGCCCACGGAGATGCAGTTTCTCGCCAGTTCAGAAGGGTAAGCTCTGGCTACATTCCCGGGGAATCCTGAGCCTGGTTCAAAGGGGTGATTCACAAGGACTGGGTATCACACCAGCCCCAAATTCTCTCCAGAGGTTCAGAATCCAGGTTTCTGCCCTTCAGCCCCGTGGCTCAGGTGAGGCCCTCCTTTTAAAAAAGCAGCCAGTAGCCAGGTGGATAAACACACACACACACACACACACACACACACACACACACACACACACACACACACATATCTGTAGTCACAGCCTTTTGGAGACTGAGGAAGGATGAAAGCTTGGAGGTTATTCTGGGAAATGTAGCAAGATAGTATCACAAAAATTTTAACTATATCAAACCAAAAGGCATCCATGTGGCTGGGGGTGGGGGTATCTACCAGTTACGTGCTCATCTTACAAATACAAAGATGAGTCGGGTGTGGTGGCGCACGCCTTTAATCCCAACACTCAGGAGGCAGAGGCAGGTGGATTGCTGTGAGTTCGAGGCCAGCCTGGTCTACAAAGCGAGTCCAGGACAGCCAGGACTACACAGAGACACCCTGTCTCAGAAAAAAAAAAGAAAAGAAAGATGAGTTTGATCTTAGAATCCATGTAGAAAGAAAGAAGGGAGAAAAGGAGAGAGGGAGGAAGGAAGGAAGGAAGGAAGGAAGGAAGGAAGGAAGGAAGGAAGGAAGGAAGAAGTCAAGCATGATGACCACAGGGAGATTCCTGGTGCTTGCTGGCCAACTAGCCTAGCCTTCTTGGTGAGTTCTGGCCAATGAGAGATGTTGTTTAAAAATGTGTGCATGTGTGTGTGTGTGTGTGTGTGTGTGTGTGTGTGTGTGTGTGTGTGTGTGTGTGTGTGTTTACAGCCACAATATACATGTGGAGGACAGAGGACAATTTGCAGGAATTAGTTCTCTTCTTCCACCATGTGGGCCAGAGGGATCAAACTCAGGTTAATCAATTTTAGTTTTGAAAATCAATTTTCAAAAAAACAAAAGAAAATTAATTTTCAAATATGTTTTAGAAACTGCTTAGTTACACAATAACTTCATTTTCATTCTAGTGTCAGAGATCAAAGCCAGGGCTTTGTGCAGGTTAGGCAAGCCTGTTGAACCGCATGTCCAGCTTGCACTTTGTTTTTGTTGGGTGTTTGTTTGTTTGTTTTGTTGAAACAGAGGTTCTCTGTGTAGTCCTGGCTGTCTTGGACTCACTTTGTAGACCAAGCTGACCTTGAACTCAAAGAGATCCACCTGCCTCTGGCTCCTAAGTGCTGGGATTAAAGGCGTGTGACACCACCACCCAGAGAAATTTTTAAAAATATTCATTTCATTTTTCTTTTCCTGATTTGTTGGGGAATAACTGACAAACATCAAGATGTTTTGAGACACATGTATGTGGTGAACTGAGTGCTTTAGTCAGCATACCCCACCTCAGACCCAGCACATGCAGCTCCTAATTCCAACCATAAATAAGCACTTTATAGCAGCCCTAGACAGTAAGCATCACCCTTAAGGGACGAGAGATAGCTCAGTCTGTAAGGTGGTCCTGTGCAAGCCTGAAGACATGAGTTCAAATCCCCAGAATGCAAGTAAAGAAAAGCCAGACATGGCACTGTGCACCTATAATCTCAGAACTGGGGAGTGGAGACAAGTCAACACGTGAGGCAAACTGGTGAGCCAGCCGGTCCAGCCAAATCATGGTCTCTGATTTTGAGACAGGGAGTTCTCACTGTGTATCCCAAGCTGACCTCAGTCTCAGGGTCCTCCGGCCTCGGCCTCCAGAGCACTTGGATCCCAGGCCATGCCGTCTCTGGCTTCCTCACAATCTCTCAAAGAAGCAGTTAGGAACTCTTTGCTTCATTCACTCCCAAACTGTACAAGGAAAACAATACAGAAAATTCAAAGAAGAAATGAAAGTGGGGGAACACGGTAAGGATGGAAGTGAAACAAGATGGTGTACACCGTTGGGGACTGAGCACTTGTGCATCCCTGAGGCACAGTATTACACAAGTATCATTACAAGAAAAGTCCAGGCAGTGATACCAGCTGCCTCTCATGTGATTCTGATACAGACACTCATCGGAACAGATGCCTCTCAAGGCCACCCAGTTAGTTTTACTTCTAAAATTACACTCTACAATTTTAATTTTGCTGGGTTTGTGTGCATGTGTGTACGAGTGTGCATGCCATGCACGTGTGCGGAGGTCAGAGAGCAACTTGCAGGACTCGGTTCTCTCCTATCGCCACATAAGCTCCAGGGGCCTTTACTTGCTGAGCCCCAAAGGACACATTTTAACAGCTGCAGAGATGTCTCAGCCAGAAAGAGACTCCACGTGTAGCCGATCCCCCTTTGATGGACATTTAGGTTGCTTTTGCGTGAAATAATATTTAATGCCATGGTGCACCCTGCATTGTTTCCTTGGCATAAATTCTTTGAGTAGAGTATCTGAGCTGAAGGCTTTCAGGGCCCATGGCCGTTCTGACTCTAGAAAGACTCCTGAAGCAGCAAGCCGAGCATTGGGTGGCTGCCTTCTCCCAGAGCCAGAGGCTCAGATGGCTCTTAATTGCTTCTCTTGGGTCCTTTCCCACAGAGGCCACCTGGAGGATGCAGAGGCTCCGCTGGAGCTGCCCGAGGATTCCAAGGAAGAAGAACACCGCAGAAACATCTGGAAGGGCTTCCTCATCTCCATTCCCTATTCAGCCAGTATCGGGGGCACCGCCACCCTCACAGGCACAGCCCCCAACCTCATCCTGCTCGGTCAGCTCAAGAGGTAAGTGTGGGGCTGGGAAGATGGCTCCGTGGGTAAAGTGCTTGGTGTGCAAGCATGAGGACCTGGGTTTGAATCCCCAAAGCCCACATAAAAGTGAAGCATGGTGATGTGTCCTGGCTCCTGGGAGGCAGAAACAGATGGATCCCTGGGGACTCACTGGCCGGCCAGTGTAGTTGGGTCAATAAGCTCCAGGTTCATGGAGAGAGATCCTGCCTCAAAAAGTAAGGTGGAGAGTGATCAAGGAGCAGACTCTGCACTGACATCCGGCCTCCGTGTGCACACAATGCACACGCATGAGCACACACATCCACACATACATACACACATATGCACACACATAATGAATACATATGCACACAGACGTGCACACAATGGGTGGATATGCACACACACACACACACACACACACACACACACACACACACACACACACGCATTGTTAACTGCAGTGTCCCTGTGAACCAATGGTCCATCCTTCTTCTCTTCCCCTTCCTTCCCCAGCCAAGGATGGTAATCATGTGACTCTCTTGGTCTAGCTGTAGGAACACAGAAACACTCAGTCCCATCAGATCTCCATCTTTGGGGAAACCTCCATTCTTGGAAAAAGACAAGGCAATGAGCAAAGAGCAAATGAATGCCAGGTGGTATGGTAACATAATCAGGAGTTAGAAACGGGAAGATCCAAGGTTCAAGGTCATCCTCATAGAGTTCGAGGCCAGCCTGGGCTCCTTGAGATCCTGACTCAAAACACAAACCAAGCGAAAGCAAATGAATGCATGCTACGCATGAGGCAGAAATAAAGCAGAGCAGGTGGCGTGCTACAAGACCGGGGCCTGTGGTGATAGGGCAGCCGGGGACATCTGTTCACTGAGATGACCTTCCACAAGAGCCCTAGAGTGGGAGCATGACACTGGAAGCTGGAAAAGCAGAGGCTCCGAGGTGTGCCTGCTCTTGGGAGTCTCAGGGAACAGTAAGACCAGGGAGGGAGGGGAGGGGGCACCTCTGAAGGCTGTGGCCAGAAGATCACTGGGGTTCATAGATTAGGCACTAGCAAGACATGATCTCAAAAACAAACAAACAAAGTGTTTTAAAAAGAATGGGGCAGAGGAGGGGGAGTTCCAAGCATAGTTGGTAAGCTGTCTTACCAACAAGTAAGACAGTGAGACCCTAAGGGGCCAGGTGGTGGAATGGCAAGATGTAAAACTCAGATCTTAGCTGGACAGCAGTGTTGGCACAAGCCGGAGGCTTCTGGCTCTGAGCAGGCTCCTGCAGGGGAGCCCTCAGGCCAACAGGTAGGGTCTCTAGACACTGAGAACAAGAGAAAAGGGCTCCCCAGTGCTTGGCTTCACTCTGATAGCGCAGGCTCTGGCTTGTCAATCTTATTTCAAGATTCCCTATGACTTTCAGATCCAGGATTCCAAGTGGTGGGGTCCCCGGAGTTTCTCTGTCCGAACCCCCTCAACCCCCACCCCCTTACTGCCTATTTGTGTGATCTGCATGAATGCAAATGTAAACATTTGGCAGACAGCACTAAAAGGGACCTGGTAATTCAGCATGGCTGCAGAGCCTGGCCACCAGCTACACCTAGTGTTCAATCAGAGTCCAGAGCTGAGAGGCAGGTGGTGGTGACGGCCTGAGGAGCTGCTGGTCATTTCTCACATGCAGCCATGATAACAAGTGATGCTTAGGCATCTCCAGCACTGTAAAATGCTCTCTGCCTGAGCATGAGGACTCAAGTTAGATCCTCAGCACCCAGGTGAAAATCCAGATGTGGTGTGTACCTGTCACCTGTCATCCTGGCACTGGGAGGCAGAGACAGGAGGGTCCCTCTGGCTCACTGAGCCCCAACAGGGACCGGGGAGAAAGGAAAGGCTATGGTGAGTTGCTTTTTGCACAGACACATCTTTACCGGTTTATTCTGGTGACAAAATGAAATGAGCACACTATAAACTTTTAAAGAAATATTAAAAAATTTTAAACCTTCAATTCCACTGAGGGTAAGCTTTTTTATAGTCCTTTCTATATATTATATATAATAGTAATATATTTATTAATATTTATATGACTATATTTTACATATATTAGCATAGAAATAACATGCTGTTTATTAATATATGATATATTAATTAATAATATGATTTGTATAATGTTATAAGCACACATTTCTATTTAGTACTATTTTGCCTACAGTTTATCTACTTTTATAGCCTGATTTTATCATAAAAATGTTACAGAAAATATACATTCCTAAAGGGTAGAAATGATCTGATCTTGGGTATTATATTTAATCAACTATGGCATCTTGATTTCTTTCCTTTTAGTATTATTTTGATACATTAAGAATTTATGCAACTTGTCTCATATCTGCTATGGGATACACTTTTTATTGTAGAAAATCAGATAAAACCAAAGTTATAAAATTCTGTCGCTCTTCAGTTTATTGATGGTCTTATTTGCTAGACAACACCTACTCATGTTTGGTTCTGTCTTGTTTATTTATTTATAACTGACTGCTGGTAGTTATTTGTCCACATATTTTGTCTTTTTGGGTTTCTTTTGAGACAGTGTTTCTCTGTAGCTTTGGCTGTCCTGGACTCACTTTGTAGACCAGGCTGGCCTTGAACTCACAGCGATCCGCCTGCCTCTGCCTCCCGAGTGCTGGGATTAAAGCTGTGCGCCACCACATGTCCATATTATTTTATCAACATCATTTTATAACTTTTCCCCAATCTAATACCACATTTTCTTCTTTTTTTTTTCCAGTCAGTCGCTCGCCACTGTGCCCAGCTTTGTCTGTATTATTTTATCTGCATCATTTTATAACTTTTTTTCCCCAATCTAATACTTTTTTTTTTTCAGTTTTGTTTGTGACACTATGTAACCCTGGCTGGCCTGGAGCTCACTATATAGACCAGGCTGGCCATGGACTCACAGAGATTCCCTGCCTCTGATTCCTGAGTGCTAGGATTAAAGATGTTCACCTCTAGGTCCCACCCTTGGGTCAGATTTACAGGAAACATTTGAACGTGATGCCGGAACTTAAACAGCACAGAATTCCAAACAAGGCTCACAGGGCATGTGGTTCCACTGAGTCAGAACCCCTCCCACCAGAAGGAAAGGTACCTTCTGCCTAGGGGAGGGGATCTTCTCTTCCTGTTCTCCCAGGGCCTGTAACTCTGTCCTGACCCTGTGGATGCCTCCCTCCTGGCCCTCATGGTCCTGTCTGATGGCTGCCCTTGCTTTCCTCTCTTCTCCAGTTTCTTCCCACAGTGTGATGTGGTAAATTTTGGCTCCTGGTTCATCTTCGCCTTCCCTCTCATGCTGCTGTTCCTACTGGTGGGCTGGCTCTGGATCTCCTTCCTCTATGGCGGAATGAGTTGGAGGTATGTGGAACCTTCTAGAGGGCTGGTGGTGGGCCTCACCTGTTGCCTTTTGAATGAAGAAAAAGTGGCTCTGGCTTTGAGGATGATTTGGACCAGAGATGGTGTCAAACCAAGACATAGGCATATGCTCTGCCCTCATGTCTACCTTTATGGCTTCTTTTTGCTTACGACCATGGCTGTGTGTGTGTGTGTGTGTGTCTGTATGTCTGTCTGCGTGTGCCTTTGTGTGTCTGTGTATGTCTCTGTGTTGGTGCACATATAAGTATGTGTTTGCACAAGTACATGTGTACAAGCACACGTGCCTGCCTGTGTTTGGAAGCACACACATTTTCACAAATGTGTGTTGAGGCCAGAAGGCCTCTGGCGTCATTCTTTAGGCACCATTGACCCTTCTATTTTTTGTTTGTTTATTTGTCTTTATTTTGTTATAGGGTCTCACTAACTAGGCTAGATTGGCAGGCCAGCAAAAGCCAGGGATTAGCTTGCCTTCCCTTCCTCAGTGCCGGGACTGAAAGCACCAGCACTATGCCCAGCTTTTCCACATGGGTTCTAAGGATCCAGCTCGGGTCCTCATGCTGACAATGCAAGAGCGCTACCCACTGAGCCATCTCCCGCTCTGTGACAGTGATTCTCGCTTCCGTTTATGGGTGTCATATGAAGTTTGATATTTAAATTCACTGTTGTCTGTTTATTTTGTTTGTGGTGCCCTGAAATCTCACCCAGGGCCTTGTACATGCCAGGCAAACATTGTCATTGAGCTATACCCCCGTCTCCTTGTCTTTGTAAGACTGAGTCTCACTATGTAGCCCTCCTCCTGGCCCCACTTGTTCCGTGGTGCAAAGGCCCCAGGGCAGAGGTGATAAGGGGTATTCTGGAGCAGATAGAAGCTTAGCAGCTGGTCTCAGGATACAAGAGATAGAGAGAGGGAGACAGAGAGAGAGAGAGAGAGAGAGAGAGGGACATTTGGAAGTATTTTGGTTCTCAGTTGAAAGGGCTACTGGACTCCCCTGGATGGAGAGCAGAGGTGCCACTTAACACCCTGACAGGCACAGGACACCCTAGAACAAAGAACGATACAGCCCCATCCAAATATAGGAGGGACAAGGTTGTTGATGGCTTTGTGGGGCTTGGTCCTCACACAAGATAGCCAGTGTAGGTCACTTTTCTTTGTTTGTTTGGTGGGTGCTTGTCTTGTTCGTCTGAGACAGGGTCTTGCTATGCAGCTCTGGATGTCCTGGAGCTCACTGTGTAGACCTGGCTGGCCTGGAACTCACTGTGTAGACCTGGCTGGCCTGGAATGCACTGTGTAGACCTGGCTGGCCTGGAGTTTACTGTGTAGACCTGGCTGACCTGGAATGCACTGTTTAGACCTGGCTGGCCTGGAGTGCACTGTGTAGACCTGGCTGGCCTGGAGTGCACTGTGTAGACCTGGCTGGCCTGGAGTGCACTGTATAGACCTGGCTGGCCTGGAGTGCACTGTGTAGACCTGGCTGGCCTGGAACTCACTGTGTAGATCTGGCTGGCCTGGAGTGCACTGGGTAGACCTGGCTGGCCTGGAGCTCACTGTGTGGACCTGGCTGGCCTGGAGTGCACTGGGTAGACCTGGCTGGCCTGGAGTGCACTGGGTAGACCTGGCTGGCCTGGAACTCACTGTGTAGACCTGGCTGGCCTGGAGTGCACTGTGTAGACCTGGCTGGCCTGGAGTGCACTGTGTAGACCTGGCTGGCCTGGAGTGCACTGGGTAGACCTGGCTGGCCTGGAGTGCACTGGGTAGACCTGGCTGGCCTGGAGCTCACTGTGTGGACCTGGCTCGCCTGGAGCACACTGTGTAGACTTCGCTGACCTCAAACCCAGAGATCTGCCTGCCTCTGCCTCCTGAATGCGCGACTAAAGACATGTAACACCATGCCCTGAGTGTTTTTAAAAAATGTTTTCCCATTTGAAATGACAATACATGCACATGGCTCAAAAATCAAAACAACACAAAGTGGTGTGTGGGGGTCTCTCTCCAGGCCATTTCCCAGGTGATTCTAGATTCTGACCAATTGGCAGTGAACACCAACCACCACAACCCCGCCCTCTGTCACCTTGACACCCAAACACATTGCTTTAAAACCATAGCCTTCTACGTTTGCCCCCATGGGCTTATGACCATGTTATAGGATAAAATGTGTCCAAACAACTTAAAGTCACCAAATCACTAGCAATCCTAACACCTGGAAAGTCTAAAGTCTTTTCACAGTGAGATTGCATGTGTCCATCATGTAATGCCACATGTGACACTGCCCAGTTCTTGGTGAACTTACATGTGTCCATCATGTAATACCACATGTGACACTGCCCAGTTCTTGGTGAACTTACATGTGTCCATCACGTAATACCACATGTGACACTGTCCAGTTCTTGGTGAACTTACATGTGTCCATCACGTAATACCACATGTGACACTGCCCAGTTCTTGGTGAACTTACATGTGTCCATCACGTAATACCACATGTGACACTGCCCAGTTCTTGGTGAACTTACATGTGTCCATCATGTAATACCACATGTGACACTGTCCAGTTCTTGATGAGCTTACATGTGTCCATCATGTAATGCCACATGTGACACTGCCCAGTTCTCGGTGAACTTACATGTGTCCATCATGTAATGCCACATGTGACACTGCCTGGTTCATGTAATGCCACATGTGACACTGTCCAGTTCTTGGTGAACTTACATGTGTCCATCACGTAATACCACATGTGACACTGCCCAGTTCTTGGTGAACTTACATGTGTCCATCATGTAATACCACATGTGACACTGTCCAGTTCTTGATGAGCTACATGTGTCCATCATGTAATGCCACATGTGACACTGCCCAGTTCTCGGTGAACTTAAATGTGTCCATCATGTAATGCCACATGTGACACTGCCTGGTTCATGTAATGCCACATGTGACACTGTCCAGTTCTTGGTGAACTTACATGTGTCCATCACGTAATACCACATGTGACACTGTCCAGTTCCTGGTGAACTTACATGTGTCCATCACGTAATACACATGTGACACTGCCCAGTTCTTGGTGACTTACATGTGTCCATCACGTATACACATGTGACACTGTCCAGTTCCTGGTGAACTTACATGTGTCCATCACGTAATACCACATGTGACACTGTCCAGTTCTTGGTGAACTTACATGTGTCCATCACGTAATACCACATGTGACACTGTCCAGTTCTTGGTGAACTTACATGTGTCCATCACGTAATACCACATGTGACACTGCCCAGTTCTCGGTGAACTTACATGTGTCCATCACGTAATACCACATGTGACACTGCCCAGTTCTTGGTGAACTTACATGTGTCCATCACGTAATACCACATGTGACACTGCCCAGTTCTTGGTGAACTTACATGTGTCCATCACGTAATACCACATGTGACACTGTCCAGTTCCTGGTGAACTTACATGTGTCCATCACGTAATACCACATGTGACACTGCCCAGTTCTTGGTGAACTTACATGTGTCCATCACGTAATCCACATGTGACACTGTCCAGTTCTTGGTGAACTTACATGTGTCCATCACGTAATACCACATGTGACACTGTCCAGTTCTTGGTGAACTTACATGTGTCCATCACGTAATACCACATGTGACACTGCCCAGTTCTCGGTGAACTTACATGTGTCCCATCACGTAATACCACATGTGACACTGCCCAGTTCTTGGTGAACTTACATGTGTCCATCACGTAATACCACATGTGACACTGCCCAGTTCTTGGTGAACTTACATGTGTCCATCATGTAATGCCACATGTGACACTGTCCAGTTCTTGGTGAACTTACATGTGTCCATCATGTAATGCCACATGTGACACTGCCCAGTTCTTGGTGAACTTACATGTGTCCATCACGTAATACCACATGTGACACTGTCCAGTTCTTGGTGAACTTACATGTGTCCATCACGTAATACCACATGTGACACTGCCCAGTTCTCGGTGAACTTACATGTGTCCATCACGTAATACCACATGTGACACTGCCCAGTTCTTGGTGAACTTACATGTGTCCATCACGTAATGCCACATGTGACACTGCCCAGTTCTTGGTGAACTTACATGTGTCCATCATGTAATGCCACATGTGACACTGTCCAGTTCTTGGTGAACTTACATGTGTCCATCATGTAATGCCACATGTGACACTGCCCGGTTCTTGGTGAACTTACATGTGTCCATCATGTAATGCCACATGTGACACTGCCCAGTTCTTGATGAGCTTACATGTGTCCATCATGTAATGCCACATGTGACACTGCCCAGTTCTTGATGAGCTTACATGTGTCCATCATGTAATGCCACATGTGACACTGCCCAGTTCTTGGTGAGCTTACATGTGTCCATCATGTAATGCCACATGTGACACCTGCCCAGTTCTTGATGAGCTTACATGTGTCCATCATGTAATGCCACATGTGACACTGTCCAGTTCTTGGTGAACTTACATGTGTCCATCATGTAATACCACATGTGACACTGCCCAGTTCTTGATGAGCTTACATGTGTCCATCATGTAATGCCACATGTGACACTGCCCAGTTCTTGATGAGCTTACATGTGTCCATCATGTAATACCACATGTGACACTGCCCAGTTCTTGGTGAACTTACATGTGTCCATCACGTAATGCCACATGTGACACTGCCCAGTTCTTGGTGAACTTACATGTGTCCATCATGTAATGCCACATGTGACACTGCCCAGTTCTTGGTGAACTTACATGTGTCCGTCATATGATACTGCATGCACCACTACCTAGTTCAAAGAAAGTGGAAGTTAGGCAAAAACCAAGACTAACCAAACAAAAGCCAAACTTAAATCCAGCAGGGCAAATGCTAAACCCAGGATCTCTGAGCCTGGCACCTGGGGCTCACCTTGCAACGTTCTAGGCTCCAAATGTCTGGGGCAGCCCCTGCAGCCAACCCCTGCCACCCCACAATGCCAGCCCTGCAGCACACACAGCTCCTCTCTGAGGACAACTCCACTCCCTGGCGGATGTCCCATGTTCCCATCATCTCCAGGGTCCCTAAATCTCTGCCCCAGCAGAGGCTTCACCATCACAGATTCACACTGTGGCCTCCCAGGGCCTGTGTGCAGGAGCTCCAACCCTGCCACACGTCACCAGGCCTCAGCTCCTCCGTGACCCCCTTCAGTCTTGCACCTTTCATGTCTTCCAAGCTTAGACAGACGATGTGGCCAAGTTTTGCTGCCAGCTGAAGATGCAGCCTGGATGTAGCCTGTCCGCCACCCCCCCATGGGCCACAGTTGTGTCAGTTCCTGTGCGCTGACGCTCTGAGGCAGCTGTTTCACTGGTAGACACTCCCCAGCTTAGGTTTTCTTGCTTTAAATGAATCTGGGAGCCTCTAGTGGACGGACACTTTTCCCGATGTCCTAGCATAAGTCAGGACACTGCTCTTCTATCGCGTTGATCTCTTTAACAGTTGGAGCTGCTTTCCCAGAACTTGCCTGAACACTCTCCTGCCCTGAAATTTCCTCTGCTGAACACATTAGTTCACCACCTCTCAGTTCCAGCTTCACTCGGACTCTCAGAATATGAATAGGACAAAGCCATGTTCTCAGCTAAGATGTCGTACAAGCAGCCCCTAGCCTAGGTGCTGATGGGTCCTAGTCCCTCATTCCCCTGAACCCACCCGTGTTAGTTAGCATTTTGTCTTCCATTTTTGTCACTGCCCAGCATCTGAAGGCTTTTCTAGCCCAAAGCTCCAAAAATCTTCCCACAAGCCAGTTCCAGAGGCCTAAGAGCCACATGGCCAGGCTCATCACAGCAAAGGCCTCACTGCTCAATGCCAGTTTCTCTCAAATGCCCTGGCGGAAGCAACTCAAAGGAGAAGAGTTACTTCAGCCCACAGTTCAGATGAATAGGCCATCCTCACAGGGAGGTTCAGGCAGGGACACCTGAAGCAGCATGTCACAGGCGGTAAGCAGAGAGTGATGGATAAACGTTGGCTAACATCTGGTTCTCTGAGATCCAGGATTTCCTCCTGCCCAGGGAGCTGGCCTACCTACAATCAGATGAATCGTCACACCTCAGTCAGCACAACCAAGACAGTTTCTCACAGGCATGGCCAGAGGCCATCCTAAGCCCTGTGGTGTGTAGAGAACCCAGATAAAAAATGAATAAATGCTTCACGGCATGAAGTATTCCCTAATCCCAGAACTGAAAACTGCCCAGGGCTGTCAATCCACTGTCCTGCACATCCAGCACTGGGATTGACTAGCCCTCTTTTCCAGGCCAGTCGAAGACATTGTCCTCACCATAGACTGAATTCTCACTGGTGATGGAGTCTATTTTTGTTTCGTTCCATTGGCCTTTTGTTTATCCATGAGCATGTTTGACTTATAGCCAATCACATTTCAGGTTTTTTGTTTGTTTGTTTAAAGATTTGTTTATTTATTTATTTATTTATGTATTTATTTATTTATTATGTATATAGTGTTTTGCACCAGAAGAGGACACTAGATCTCATTATAGATGGTTGTAAGTCACCATGCGGTTGCTGGGAATTGAACTCAGGACCTTTGGAAGAGCAGGCAGTGCTCTTTACCTCTCAGCCATCTCTCCAGCCCCCATTTCAGGCTTTTAAAAGGCCAACCCGAGCATAAGTTGTAGGAAGGAAAGGCAGATGGCAGGAGACCACGCATCAGGCATCAGAGCCTACAGAATGGGCATGCTGTGGCTGGGCCAGGCAGCGAGGAGGGAAGGCAGGTCAGATCATCATGATGGCTCAGCAGGTAAAGACACGTGCAGCTTAGCCTGAAGACCTGAGTTTAATACCCACAACCCACTCATACGAGAGACTCCAGCAAATTGTCCCCTGATCGGCAGGTGGGTACCAGGACACTTGCAGGCTTCCAAACCTACATGAGTAAATTAACAAAACAGGGAACTTTAGGGGTGAAGTAGTCTCGCCGCACCTGGCAGCCACTACCTTTAACCTTTCTCTTTTCTACCCCAGGGGCTGGAGGAAGAAGAAATCTAAGATAAGAGCTGATGCAGAGGATAAGGCTAAAGCCGTGATTCGGGAAGAGTTCCAGAACCTGGGGCCCATCAGGTATGAGAGAGTGTTGGGGTGGGCTTCAGGGAGTTACCTCAAGCTTGGCCCTGGCTGAGTCTCAGGTGCACCTCAGGATCGGTGGCCGAGAGTGATGGTGACAGAGGGCAGGAGATGGCTCCTGCCTTGCACTGGTGCCGGAAGACACCTTAGGGACCATAAAGCTCAGGGTGGACTTTGTTGGGCACCTTCCCTGTCCCACCTGAGATAACCTTTCTCCTGTAGTATCTAACACCACCTCCCAGAACTGTGAGCCTGATTAACAGGTGTTTCTTGTGTGATTAGAAACAAGTACACCCCTGCAAGCTCCAATTCAAGCAGTGGTTTGGCCATTACTTCCTATGCCTTAAGAGTCCAACCCCTGCCCGCCCGCCCCCCCGCCCCCCCGAGTCTGGGACTAGATACACTGCTTGCTGCTTCCTCCAGACTCGAAGAGTCTGTCTTCCCACCTCTATGCACCCCCCTTTCCATGTCTGGCCATGCCCCCTCCCTGTGTATGCCCCTCTTGGAGCATCTGTCATTTTCTGTGTATTTTGGTCAGTCTGTATGACTGATTCTCTGTGTCTCCCTCCATTTTGTTTGTTTGTTTTCTGGTTTTTGAGACAGGATCTCTCTGTTATGTAGCTCTAGCTATCCTGGAACTCACCATGTAGACAGGCTGGCCTTGAACTCAAAGAGATCTGCTTGCCTCTGCCTTCTGAGTACTGGGATTAAGTATGTACTGCCACAGCAGGTCTGCCCCCTTCCATTTTTATTTTTCCTTTCTCTTTGCTTTTCTGCCTTTCTTTTGTTCTGTCTGTCTGTCTGGTTTTTCTGTAGGACCCTGGCCAGCTCCCCTTAACAACAATAGAAGCCTTTGAGAACCCTGGGGAGATGTGACTCATTTGCTCCCTGGACACCCCCCACCCCCACTCTAGGTTTCTGTGAGAGTGAATGCCCACCCCACCCCCATATATCTCTGCAGCAGGGCAGGGCCAGCCCAGGGCACCTGTCTGAGCTCTCTGCAGCAGGACAGGGCCAGCCCAGAGCACCTGTCTGAGCTCTCTGCAGCAGGGCAGGGCCAGCCCAGGGCACCTGTCTGAGCTCCCTGCAGCAGGGCAGGGCCAGCCCAGGGCACCTGTCTGAGCTCCCTGCAGCAGGGCAGGGCCAGCCCAGGGCACCTGTCTGAGCTCTCTGCAGCAGGACAGGGCCAGCCCAGAGCACCTGTCTGAGCTCCCTGCAGCAGGGCAGGGACAGCCCAAGGCTGTCTGAGCTCTCTGCAGCAGGGCAGGGACAGCCCAGGGCACCTGTCTGAGCTCTCTGCAGCAGGGCAGGGCCAGCCCAGGGCACCTGTCTGAGCTCTCTGCAGCAGGGTAGGGCCAGCCCAGGGCACCTGTCTGAGCTCTCTGCAGCAGGGCAGGGCCAGCCCAGGGCACCTGTCTGAGCTCCCTGAAGCAGGGCAGGGCCAGCCCGAGGGCTCAGAGCCATCAGCATGTCTGTATCTCTGCATCACAGGTTTGCTGAACAGGCTGTCTTCATCTTGTTCTGCACATTTGCCATTCTCCTCTTCTCCCGCGACCCGAAGTTCATCCCTGGCTGGGCCAGCCTCTTCGCACCTGGGTGAGATTCTGCAGCCCCAGAAGGCAGTGCCTCGTGGGAGGGTCCTGGGGTGGGCCTTGTGGAGCTAGAGGGCAGAAGTCCCTCCCAAAAGAGGTTAGGGGGATGATAACATTTGGTTTCTCAGGTAACAAGCACTCAGACAAAACTGGGTTAGAATCTAGCTCAGTCTTTATGACCTATGTAACTCAGTGTGCCATTTGTTCCTTAAGTCACTCACTTATAGAGAATATGTCACATGCTAAGCCTGGGACGGTGTCATGGGCACAGTCAAGAGCAGGCTCTAGCAGCTAGGACCGGGTGCATTGTTGAGTGGGCCGGCCTATAAAACAATGGAGTGGGGCCCCCGACTGTGAATAGTTCTGGAAAGAATGCAAAGCCAGAAAAGGAATGTCCTCTGAAACTGAGGCA
The DNA here is from genome assembly GCF_903995435.1 of Acomys russatus. Lineage (NCBI taxonomy): Eukaryota > Metazoa > Chordata > Mammalia > Rodentia > Muridae > Acomys > Acomys russatus. The sequence goes on along the minus strand of NC_067140.1, from coordinate 14,900,650 downwards.
TGTGAACCGACTCAACTGTTTGAGCTGGTAGGAAGGAAGGATGAGGGGCTGCGGTTGGGAGGGCGGACAAACACCTGCCTCCAAGGCCCTTCTCAGGTGTGTTAAGCACAGGCCTTTCCCTGAGAGTACCGGAGCAGTTATTGGCGGGTGGGTGCATAAGAAAGAGTCTTATTCTTGAGGGTAAGTAAAATAGCTCAGTGGAGGAGAGGTCCCATGTTAAGAGTGTGAAACATAGCCAGGCGTGGTGGCACACGCCTTTAATCCCAGCACTCGGGAGGCAGAGGCAGGTGGATCGCTGTGAGTTCGAGGCCAGCCTGGTCTAAAAAGTTACCAGGACAGCCAAGGCTACACAGAGAAACCATGTCTGGAAAAACAAAAACAAAAGCAAAAGCAAAAGGCAAAAAAAAAAAAAAAAAAGTGTGAAACATGCTAAATCTCCCCCACACAAGGCTAACCCCACAGATCATCTCACTACTCAAGTGTTCCCAGTGCCCTCACTAGGCTTGTCCCTGTGAAAGGCGGCAGAAAAGTGGCTCCACTTAGGATATGAGATTAGCCCAGCCCTCTCCATCTTTTTGGCAATTCCAAGTAATCTTGGTTAGTGTGAATTTTAACAGTTAGCAATGGGCTCTGGGCTTCATTGAACTTGGAATTGGGAAAATCAGGGTTTGAGGCCCACTCCCCAGGCCATGGTCTGGTCTTAAGCATGTCATTTGTGCTTTCTGAACGTCCCCTCCTAAAGTCTGCTCTGAAGGCCTCATGTCTACTAAGCTCCCACAAAGACACCGTGTGAGTTATTAAAATGTGGAAGCTGGGTTTGGAGGCTGTGAGGCTGGTGTAGGTGGCTGTCCCTTCAGTGGTGAGCTGCCTGTGTCAGGAGTCCAAGCAGAAGCTAGACACAGGTACAGGGCTCTTATCGGGGTCTAAGGTTAGGTGATTTATATTTGCTCCATGGGCCCTTCAAATTCTCCTCTTTGGAAAGTCCCTACTCTAGACTCTTAGATCAGGAGACCAAGCTTTTGTTTGATAGCAGTAATATGCCCTAGGGAATGCTGGGTAATGCTTGAGCCCACCTGGGAAGGCACTTCTGACCTGGGCACAGGCGATGGTCCCACAGCCCTAAGTGTCCCTTGGAGCAGACTTCTCCCAGTCCACAGACTCTCCTTCACACATCTGCCAATCCCTGGTCTGTCAGGAGCCAGAGTCACGTGCGTGTGGCCTTCTCCCTGCAGCTTTGTTTCGGACGCTGTCACCGGTGTGGCCATTGTCATCATCTTGTTCTTCTTTCCATCCCAGAAGCCCTCACTCAAGTGGTGGTTTGACTTCAAAGGTAAGATGGGCACAGCTAGGATCTTCAAAGATAAGATGGGCACAGCTGGAGTGAGCCTTCGGCTTGGTAAGGAGTAGGCAGGGGACTTGAGAATCAGGGAGTGCCTCTCAGAACTGCTAGCCACAAGGTGCCCATGTGAGGACTAGGGACTGCCCCCAGGTGACCGTCCAGGGCAAGTATTAACAGCTACAGCCCCCCCCCCCCCAGCAAGATCCAGCCGCTCTCTGTACCACCCACCCCCGACTCAAGAGCTAAGGGTACTTGCCACATTTTCAAATGGTTGGGAAATGGCCAAAGGAAAAATATTTCCTGGCATGTGACAGTTATAGGAACTTCAGCTTCCATAGTTTGTAAAAAAAAAAAAAAAAAAAAGACTCAGCATGCCCAGCGGTGGAGGGGAGCACACCTTTAATCCCAGCACTTGGGAGGCAGAGGCAGGTGGATCTCTGTGCACTCGAGGCCAGCCTGGTCTACAGAGTAAGAGGAAACCCTGTCTGAAAACACCAAAAAAATTAAAATAAAATAAAGAAAAGAAGAAAAAGGGCTTTCCATTTCTTCAGTAGATCTCGGAAGTTGCTTTTTTATTTATTTATTTATTTTTAAGTTATGTGACGGTGAAGACAATGGCCTCAATTTGATCTCTGGGCCCACAAAGCCAACCATATTTATTTTTGGATATTTTATAAAAAATTCTTGCTCAAGGTAGGAGTTGAAACTAAGATGCCTGAAGAGCCAGGCAGACAAGCCTGAGCTAGACATAAACTGAACAGACACTGGGGAGGCAAACTGCCCGAAGACATCCAGTGAGATGGTTTTTGTTTGTTTGTTTTCTTTTGTTCTGTTTTTAAGAAGCCATTAAGTATTACTCTAGGGTCTCCCTCCCCTCAGAGTTTCTCTCCTCTCAGAGACTACTTTTTGTGTCTGTTTTGAAGCCTCCACGTCCTCTCCGGGTCTCCTTCCTGGGTACATCTGTTTTTCCCCAGGTCTGCCTTTTCATCTTCCTCCCTCTTGTTTCTCCTTGAGACTCCAACCTACTCCTTCCCCACCTGTACCGCACAGCCATGCCCTTTGGGGTCTTCTCTGTCCTTCTGGCTGTCGCTGGTCTCCATCCCTGCTTCCAAAATAAGTGTCTTGTTGCTGTGGCTGGTTTCTTTTTTTTTTTTTTTCAAGACAGGGTTTCTCTGTGTAGCCTTGGCTGTCCTGGACTCACTTTGTAGACCAGGCTGGCCTTGAACTCACAGCAGTCCATCTGCCTCTGCCTCCCACTGTGGAGTGTTCTTATTTGGGCAGTGTCTCCCAGGAGTCCCCTCATAGCAACGTGGACTCCTGAGCAGACTTCGACCTGATGGACCTTAGTCTAGGATCTGTCCCCTACATTCTTCATTGTGGAGAGGTATGGTGACACAGAGGACTACTCCCCGACTCCCTTTCCATCTTGCCTTGTGGCCTCCGCTAAGGCCTCCCACATTTTCTAGGGCCTTGCTTCCCACTTACACAGCCGGGGGTCCTGCGGGGGTCCTGCCACTGGTGTTGACCACTTGAAATATCTGGCTTACAAATTCTAAATCCTCCAGAGAGAGCATCTTGGTCCAGCTGAGAGGTAGCAGGAAAGTGTCGCTCACAGGACACGTGGCTCCCTAGTGCATTATCCTGTCATGTCTTTGAAACAAAGGACAGTTCCCACACCACAAGGACTAGGCAGCAGAGGGCGGGTTCATTACTTTTCTCAGTATTGTTACCAAATACCTGACAAGAAGCACGTTGGAAAAGGTTTGATGTGTTTTGTTTTGTTTTTTGGGTTTTGTTTTGTTTTGAGATAGAGTTTCTCTGTCTTTTCTTGGCTGTCCCGAACTTGCTTTGTAGACCAGGCTGGCCGCGAAAATTCACGGCAATCTGCCTGCCTCTTCTTCCCAGGTGCTGGGACTAAAGGTGTGTGCCTACACGCTCAGCTGGTTTGATGGTTTTAATCATCTGGAATCACCTGGCAAGACAGTTGCAACGAAGAACTATCTAGATTCGGTCAGCACCTTGTCTGTGGGGAATCATATTGTCCTAATTATCTTCATTGGTTTTGGGAGACCCAATTAAAAAGTGGGTAGAACCATTCGCTGGATTTTGGTCCCGAAATGTTAAGGAGAAAGCGAGCTGTGCCTTGCATGTGTGTGTGTGTGTGTGTGTGTGTGCGCGCGCGCGCACATCCACCCTCTCTCTGCTCTCCACTGCGGATGTGTCCAGCTGCTTGAATTCCTGCTGTCCTGACTCCCGGCAACGTCAGACTATAGCCTGGAATCATGAGCTCTGATGCTTTCTGCCAGGGCGCTTTTATCACAGCAACAGAATGAAACCCGATTGCCTTGCCCCAGTCTGAAGGGAAGCAGTTCATCATAGCAGAGCAGGCATGGCGGCAGGATCTGGATGTGGCTGGTCACATCATATGTGCAGTCAGGAAGCAGAGCTGAAGATGGCGCTCAGCTCCTCTCCTCTTTTATAGTCAACTCTCAAACCACATGGGATGGTGCTGCCCACTTTCAGGGTGGTTCTTCCTTCTTTACTTAAACTTCTCTGGAAACATCCTCACAGACATTCCCAGAGCTGTGTTGCCATGGTGATCCTTAAACCAGTCAGGATGACAGTAAGATTAGTTGTCACGAGTTCAGTTCCCAGCAACCACATGGTGGCTTACAACCATCTATAATGAAACCTGGTGCATATAGACTTTCTGGCCTGCAGGTCTATATGCAGACAGAAAGAACACTATTACATAATTAATAAATAACTTAAAAAAAAAAAACAATAGTGGGGAAAGCTCCGTCCCTGGGCATGTCAAGGTCCATGCACACTCACACCTGCAAACACTACTTTTGAGGGAGGTGTCACTCTGTTTTCACTGCTTGCCACCATACACAAAACCAGAACCAATTTCCGTTCAGATTTTCTGATTTTTTTTTCAAGAGAAGCAAAGAATCTAGATTTCTGCATAAAATCTCTCCTAGTTTTAGATATTGCCAAATGACTCAAAATGCAAAGCCAAAATATGTGGCCATAACAGTAACACGATCAGTCAGGTCTATGGAGTCACACCACGTCCCTCTGCAGAGGCTGTCAGTCTGGGGTTTCTGGAATTAGTGTATGGGCAGGGGTAGGAATCCCATGTGTGGCCATCCTCTGGCTACCAGTTGCCTTGCACAGATGCGACCGAGGCAACATTTTGTAGTATTCCTCTGTGGAGTAGGAACCATGGAGTCGTGGCAAGGGGCCACTGGGTTTCCATGGGAAGAGGTCACCTGATCAAAATCACTAGTTAAAAGAGATAAGCTATAAAGACTAGGCCATGAGAGTACCCTGATCACACCAACTGCCTTCCCTTCATGGGTCTGAGTGGCACTGATGTGTCTTTCTTCAATCCTCAGTCACTGAGGCACTGGGCACTGTGCTGTGGTTGATAAGTAGATGATGATGGTAGCAATGGTGATGGTGGTGAGGACAATGGTGGTGCTGATGGTGAGGACAATGATGGTGCTGATGGTGAAGACAATGGTGGTACTGATGGTGAGGACAATGATGGTGCTGATGGTGAGGACAGTGATGGTAATGATGGTGAGGACAGTGATGGTGCTGATGGTGAGGACAATGGTGGTGATGATGGTGAGGACAATGGTGGGGATGATGACAGCAAGGATAACTCTTACCAACCAGCCCAACCAGCTCTTCTTCCAGGTGTCTGCCTGGTTTACTCAGCAGCATCATTCAGAGCTCTGCCCAAATGCCACCTCCCCAGAGAAGCCCTCCCTGAACACACCATCTCTCTTCTGTTCTAATTCTTATTTGATTATTCCTTATTTTTGTTATTTTCAAGACAGCATTTCTTTGTATAGCCTTGGTTATTTTGGACTCATTTTGTACACCAGGCTGGCCTTGCATTCACAGAGATGCTCTTGCCCCTGCCTTTCTGAGTGCTCATTTCTTATAACATATATCCCAACGTTGAGATGTATTTATTACCTGCCTTCCCTGGGGAATGTTCGTTCTCCAAGGAAAGAGTTGGTCTCCACACACTTTCTGTGTCTGTGGTGTCAAGAAGAGCATTAAGCACATGGTAGACATGTGGGATTTATTGGGCAGACAAAGAACCAGGGCTGAGCCCTTCACACTGCCGAGTCCTTGGAGGGAATGTTGCCGTTCCGTCTTGCAGATGAGGAAATCAGGGCTCACAGAGGTGGAGTCACTGGCCCAAGGCACCCAGCTTATGAAGGAGATGTTAACTTGGTGCCCCAAGTCTGGCTGGTACCCGCCTTTGTTTTTGTACTGCAGTTTCCTTCCCACCACAGTTCCAGCCTGCAGAGCCCAGCTCATCTCCCTCTGACCCCAGGACCAGTTATTTGCTGCCCACTACCCCCACTGTAGCCACAGCTGTCCAGTTCCACTCTCCAGGAAATGGTAGCCACCCCACACTGCCATGGGCTCAAGAATCCTAGAGTGTATTTTTCTCAATTTCCTTCCTCTTTTTGCTCCTTGTTTTTGAGAATGAGCATTCTAAACCAAAACAAATCCACCACTTCTCCTGGGTCCACAGTCCCAATAGACCCTGGACCTATAGCACCCATGCCTCCTGGGCTGCAGTCTGGGGTACAGTTTGGGACACAGAAGCTGTACAGAGAAACTTACTCTCTCCTTGGAGAATGGGTATTCAAAACCAAAATGCTAAAACCACTTCTCCTGGGGCCACAGTCCCCACATTCAAACACAGAGAAAAGCCTTTTCTCTTGTAAATGAGGATAAAAATAGTCCTTCCCCAGAAAGGCTGGTGAGACACTTAAACAGTGTCCTAGCTTCTGGAAAGCCTGAGTGCAGAATATTTTTAACTATTGGAGCCTTGAAAATGATTTCCATTCTGATGGGAGTAAGGGATGGGGTTTCTCCCTAAAACCCCAAGACAGATATTAGGAGTCGGCTTGTCTTTCTGGGGTCCCTGAAAGTCCCCCACAAATATGAGGCTTCAGGGCTGCTATCTTTCCCACTCTGAGCCAGACTGGGTTTGTTTCTCTACCTAGCTCCCAACTCGGAGACTGAGCCCCTGCTGAGCTGGAAGAAAGCCCAGGAGACAGTGCCCTGGAATATCATCCTTCTTCTGGGAGGTGGCTTCGCCATGGCCAAAGGCTGCGAGGTGAGAGCTGGGATGACTTGGGGGCAGTGGACCGGAGGAGGGAGGATTGTGGCCTGGGAGGAGCAGGGGGGCTGCAGGGAGGGGGCTATTGTGAGGTGAAAGCCTGGAAGGGTGGCTGCTGTCCACACTGGAGGAATAGAGGCTTTGCCAGGAAGGAGGGACCACCGTGGCAAGGGAGGGAGCCTGGGAGGTGGGCTTACGGGGAATGGGGACAGTGGGAAGGAAGGGTAAGGACTGGCCACAGCCCAGGAGGCATGGCACTACAGGCCCAGGATCTGTGAAGACCCAGGAAAAGGGGTGTTTTGGGCGTGCTGCTGAGTAGGCCTGAAGCTGTGGGCCTGGAAGGTGTGGCCAGCCTCCTCCTGACCTCCTGGGAACAAGTAGGGAGACAGCCAGGCTCTGTTGTTACCCAGGTGTATAATTCTTGATTGTAGCCTGTAAGTCTCCTTTGGTGCCTGGTGGTATAGAAAGGGAGGGATCAGGTTCCACAATAGGCATGCGCCAAGGCTAGCACTAATATTGGGGTGACAGAGAGTACACCCCACTTCTGTCATATGACACTAGGGACACCTCCCCGCAAACCTCTGAAGTGGATGCTGCTGTTACCCCATGGATTGCAACAAAGCCAGAACACAGAGAGGTAAAGTGAGTTACCTAAAGTCACACAGCTATGGGGCTGGGATTCAAATCCAGGCTCCAGAGTCTGTGGCCTTGAGCCCAGTGACATGAATGCTAGGCATTGATGGCCATTCTAAATGCCATTCTGTTAAACCCAAATATGCCAGGAGAAAGTTCCATGATTGTCTGACTGAAGCAAGCTTTATTTTAGAGGTGCATCTCACCCTAAGTCAGGATTTCAGAGAGCAGCCCCTCGCTGGCTTTTTGAGGTCCCCTTTATAGGAAAGGGGAGTGGTGCATCATGGCGTGGATGGTCATGAGTATTGATCAATGTCTTTTGATAACATGTTTTTGAAAGGCACAAAGTGATCATGGGACCATGAGTTCAACCAGGCAAAGGGCAGTCGTACCTCACAGGGTCACAAGTTCAGCACAGGTTGAAAAACAACATTGTGGAGCTGGAGAGATGGCTCAGAGGTTCTTCCAAAGGTTGTGAGTTCAATTCCCAGCAACCACATGGTGGCTCACAACCATTTATAATGAGATCTGGTGTCCTCTTCTGGTGTGAAGGCTCACGTTCAGGTAGAATACTATATAAATAATAAATAAGTAGTTTTTTTTTTTTTTTAAAGAAAGAAAAGCATGTTTTTCTGGGTACCTTAGGTTTAGAAACTATGAATTAATTCCTGTAAGGTATGGAGACTTAATAACAATGTAGAACAATGTGGCTCCTGCTCCAGTTTCACAATTTCTGAGATGCTGAGCTCAGAGCCTGGCTAGGACCAGGGTAGGCACAGACCAGACCAGCTCCGAGGTGCAGTTTCACACCTGTTCACCTGTGAGGTCAGGGTCAGCCAGCCCTGACACCTGAAGTGCAACCGAGACATCGCCTGCCTTATTTAGTCCTGACCCCTAGCCCTAATGGAAGTAATATTTCTATCCCCATTTTATGGGTAGGAAAAGTGTGACAGTGGATAACTAAGTCTCCAGGAGCTTTGCATAAAAGCAGAGACCCAAAATGAGCTTGATTCTGAAGGCTAGAAGCTGCACTGCCCCCTCTAGAGAGCCTGGAGGCCAGGATGAAGTGAGTCATCATCTCTTCAGAAAACCCCCGACTCACTGCTGCTGCCTAGCCCATCCCATGCCATCCCATGCCATCCCATCTCATCCCACACCATCCCATCCCATGCCATGCCATCCCATCCCATCCCATGCCATCCCATCCCATCCTATCCCATGCCATGCCATCCCATCCCATGCCATCCCATCTTGTCCCAACCCATCCCACACCATCCCATCCCATCCCAACCCATCCCATGTGATTCTATCCCATGTTATCCCATCCCATGCCATCCCATGCCATCCCATCCTCTCCCATTCCATCCCACTCTACTCCATCCCATCCCATCCCATCCTATTCCATCCCATTCTGTCCTATCCCATCCCATTCCACTCTACTCCAGCCCAGCCCAGCCTAGCCCATCCTATCCCATCCCATCCCATGCCATCTCTTCCCATCCCTTCCCATCCTATCCCGTCCCATTCCACTCTATTCAAGCCCAGCCCAGCCCAGCCCACTCCATTCCACTCTGTTGAGACAGGGTCCCATGCAGCCAAGTCTTGCATCAAACCTGCTACATAGGCAAGGATGACCTTGAAATTTTTATCCTCCTACCTCCTGCCTCCTGCCTCCCCAGATCCGGGATTATAGGCATGCACCGCTGTCATAGGCTGTACTGGGGATTAAACCCAGGACATCGTGCATCTGAGGTATGTTTTGAACTGCTGTCCCTACTTTAAAGACAGAAGAAGCCAGTTGCTAAGCCTGTTTGCTCAGCCAGGGGAGGGCAGCATCAGGAGATCCCAGGCCAAGCACTTGAGAATCAGCTCAGCCTCAGGCAATCAAAGCCATAGACAGCTAAGGATGTCTCTGAGAGAAGGAAGGCTAGACTGCCCTCTTACACGGAGTATCTGGGATGTCTTACTGGAGGAAGTAGTGTGTTATCCATGTTTGGAGGCTCAGGCCATGTGGAAAGACCAGACTGTCTCCATTAGAATCACAGATTTTCTTGTGTGTGACCTTGGTCAAGTTACTAAATCTTCTGGGCCTCAATTTCCCCATCTGTAAAATGGGAATGACAAGGTAGCCACCTGCTAGAGTCGTCACAATCATGTTATAAAAGGAGACAGTACTTAGGACGCAGCCCGATGTGGTTGGCTATACGGATTAGACATTAACGTGCCAATGGAAAGTAATGGGGAGGCTCAGGCCTGCACACTTCAATGGCCAAGGTGCCTTTTGCTACAGTGACTGGCACAGCCTGACCCTGGGACAGGGGCTGCTGGAGAACCTGTACCCCAGAGGATTTCCCAAGCTGGGGGATTGGTGGAGGGGCACTGGCCCTGGGGCTGGGATTCAGGGCCGTAGTGCATGCTGGGAAGCCAGCGCTGGGCAATCAGCCAAGGTTTCCGTTCAGTGAGGCCTTTGTCTACCAGCTGCCCCTCACCCCAGCCTCTGTCCCCAGGCGGCATAATCTGGCCCAAGAGCCACCGGGAAGCTTGTGACACCTCTTGGCTTCTGGACACTGTCCAGGATCTTCACCAGAGTGCAATCAGACCACGCAAGGCTTAGGGATCCCTGGCTGGAGCATAGGTGGGCCTGGACATGTGGCTTCTCTAGAAGCCATAACTCCCTCAGGCCACCTGCTGCAAAGCAAACACTAGACACCCCATGTACTGCAACGCTGGCCATCACCAGGAGCACACAGAATGTCGCAGCTGCTGTAGCTGCTGGCAGGTGACCATCTTGTGTCTGGTTGTGTGCTAGTGCCTTCTTGAGTGTAAATCACATCTTAAGGTCAAATCCACCAAGCTTTGGGGAGCTTGAGATTAAATCAGAGGCAGTGAGTCCCAGAGACAGGCAAGAGATGTGTTCCTGCCGTCTGCCGCTTTCCAGTGGAAATCGCCATCAGTTTTTATGTATGGTCTGTTAATGGCTAAGATTTGGAGTCTAAACTCAGAATACATCTTCCAGCTCTGTTCTAGTCAGGGTTACTATTGCTGTCATGAAACACCATAACCAAAGCAACTTGGGAAGGAAAAGGGTTATTTTACCTTATATTTCCAGGAAACAGTCCATTACTTCGGGAGAGTCAGGACAGGAACGCAAATAGGACAGGAACCTGGAGGCAGGAGCTCATGCAGAGGCCGTGGAGGAGTGCTGCTTACAGGCTTGCTCCCCCATGGCTTGCTCAGCCTGCTTTCTTATAGAACCCAGGAGCACCAGCCCAGGGATGGCACAGGTGACTACAATGGGCTAAGTTCTGGCCCCATCCATCACTAACAAAATGCCTTACAGGATGGAGGCCACTTGTGTTAAGTTGACATAAAACTAGACACCACAAGCTCCTAGTGCTTCAGTTTCCTCAACCATAAGAGGGGGAAAGTTACACCACCTACTTCATGCACGGTCACGAAAATTAAATTAATATAGCAAAGTACTTGGGAAGCACTTCCAGCATGGAGGAAAACACTGTTGCTAGCCAGATTACTTACAAAGTAACAAATCCTTTTCTGTGCTTATAGCCAGGGGCGGCCATGTTTTACACACACCCATTTAAACCTCAAATGGTAGGTAACTTATCTAAGGCCACCGAGCTCTTAGATGCTGCAATGGTTAAATGCTCACACAACAGCCTTCTCTTTACTCAAACTTGCTTTGTCTCCCACTAAGAATTAGTTCGCTGAGCTGAGTCTACTGTGTCTTATGAAACCTTTAGAGAGATTTCCCAGGGCCCCAGTGTTGCTCTCTTGGAGGCGTGATTAGATTAGTTTTCTCTGCCATTTAAAGAATAAAAAGGCGAGGGGGGAGTAGTGGGGGGAGTGGGGGGGCTGTCTGTCCAGATTCTAGTTTCTCACTGGGACACTTTGGATTTTGCACATTGACTTGAACTGTCCTTAAGAAACGTGGCTACACTGTGAAGTGAGGAGAGCACAGAGAGAGGCTCTAGTTGAAGAAAAAAGGGGGGAAGAGTGACACCACTTGGTAGCTCAGTCTCCCTCTGTCCCCTTCTGCAAAGTGGCCTTGGGTCTGCTGGTCACCTCTGGGGTGTCTAGGGAACACAGTCTGACAGCCACTGTGTCAGTGAGCTCTGAGTTCCCCCATAGGTAACCACTAGTGACAGCCAGCTATTTGGCACACACAGTGCCCAAGCATTTTAGATTGGCCACTTTTCTTGCCTATGACCTCTGGTTTACAGATAAGGAAACTGAGGCATAGGGAAGGTGAAGGTTAGCTGCAAAGCACGCTTAACCCAGCTAAGCACAGCCCCGTAGCTCTACCCACACTGCCTCTGGCTGCTGCTGGCCTCTGGCCTCCCTGGGAATTCTGGGGCCTGTTTCTAAGGAAACCACGGCCATGATTCCTCGGGGGATTGAAAAGGGCTGGGGGAAATCCCTTTAGTGTCCCCAGCAAAACCTCAGGGAGCTGAGAGGAAGAAGACTTCTTCCATTGAGGAGCCCAAGTCAAAGGCACTGTGAGGCTGGCAAGAGGCCTCTCCCTCAGAGGCCAGGCCACAGGGAGCTCTTGATTGGCCACTTGCCTGGTCATTAATAGTCTCTCTCTGCCGTGCACATTGTGCCAGACCATGGCTTGTGGGAACATAGCTACCCTGTGCTCCCTGTAGCAGAAAAGGGCTGGCATAGCCTCTCACAGAACTCTGCAGGTTGCAGAAAATGCCTTAACGCTAGGAGGACTTTGCTGGGCTGAAATATGTCTAAGCTGTTATTTGGTTTTGTTTTGATTTTGGTCCTTTGGTTTTGGTTTGTTAAGATAGAGACTCGTGAAGGCCTGGCTGGCTTGAACTCCTGATCATCTTGTTTTCTACTTCCCAAGTGCTGGCATTAAAGATATGAACCACCATACCTAGCCTCTTAAGCTCTTGTTACTTGGGCCCTGAAAGTAATATTTAAGGTAAATCAGAGAAGTTAATGTGTTGTTCTTTCTGGACAACAACTGTTGGGCCCCAAAAATCTGTCAGGAACTCTTCTGAAGCCAGATATAGTGACACAGGCATGCAATCCTAGCTACTCAGGAGACTGGACTAGGGAGATTGAAAGTTACAGGCTAGCCTGGGCTACAGAGTGAGTTCAGGGCTAGCCTGGGCAACTTAGTCCCAGAGTTAACAGTAAAGTGTGGCCTGTGGGTAGAGCTCAGTGGTAGAGCCTTTGCATCACACGTAGGAAGTCCTGGGTTCAGTATCCAGTATTGCAAAGGTAAATAAATAAATTACTAAGAAACATGACCTTAGAATGAGCAGTGAACATTTCACTCAATATGAAAGAGCAGTGATCAAGCACCTCTCGTAGATGATGTGCCCGGACCTGAGGGTGCCGGGTTGTGATTGGGCAGTGGTTGACAGGCATTTAACTCTCAGCGTTTGGGGCTTATCCAGTCCTGCCTTGGGTTGGCCCCTAAACCTGCAGCTCCCTTACCTTTCTCAGGAAGAGCTCTGAGGTGGGATGGGGAGCTCCCACTTCCTGCGCTGTTATTCAGACCTGCTGGAGGGGGCCCTCAGCTGTGAGGTGTTAAGGAAAGTGGCCTGGATCGGCGTTGCAAGATATATTTGGTGGTGGGAGAGAGTGTGTGTGCAATGAACTGTTGTTAGCCACGGCAGTTTCTGGAGAGGTCAGTAAAGAGGGTACTGTCGTTTTAAAAACAAAATCCCCAAATGTTCAATTTTACCAATAAAGACTCAGGAGACAGATGCTAGAATGAAAGCCTGCTAGCTCAGAGAGGCAGAGAAAGCACCCAGCTGACCTTCCTCCTCAGCTTGCATCCCAGAAGGAAAAAAGCCCCCTCTTCTCCATGCTATCTTAAAAACTCCTCTAACTAGATGTCCCTCCTTTCTACTTCCTGTGCATCTCTAGCCATCCTCCAGACTTCCTCACATTCTCTATGTTTTTTTTTTCCCCCTATGTTCATGCCCTGTCAACTGGTTGCTTGCTCTACTCTTGACCTGTGGTAGACTTTATCTAATGCTGTTTACAGAAAGGGTTGAACAACACCACAACTAGAAACAGGTTTTTCCAGTACCAAATCTTGGGGTACATGGTGTGATCAAACATCCTGCAACAGGGTACCCTGACAATTGTGTAGCATTGGCCAGAGAGAGGAGTCTAGGGGGCCTTTCTGTCCTTCCAAGCACTGGAAACCACGGTCCACATTGGACATGGATCTTCCTTTGTTTTGTGTTGTATTGTGTTGTGTTGGGTGTTTGCTTCGGGACAGTATCAAGCTGGCCTGGTACTTGCTATGTTACCAAAGAATCCTCCTGCCTCCACCTCCCATGTACCAACATTATGGGTGTGAGCTACCACACATAAGTGGGCAATGTTCTTAATTAAAAGTCAAGTGACAGACCAGCTCCTCCAGAGAAAGGTGGTAATGATAGGGAACTTTCTAGAAGTTGATATGAATTTAGGTAGGTATCTCAGTCACTGCTATTGGGCCATAGGCAACTCACAAGAATTTTTCCTCTTCAGTAAGCCAGGGACCAATGGTAGGGCAAAGCCAGCAAATGCCAGCAGGTGCCCAACCTTGATAATGGTGATTCTTAGGACGGTGACTAATGGTACCATACTACTATTGGTGTCTTGTGGATCAATATTGGTTCATTGTCGTGATAAAAATCCTTAGGGCTGCTTATAAGTCTATCATCAATCACATTGCGTCACATCTGATATATCAGACACCTGTTGTCTCTGTTTCCTTTCCTGTCGATGTGATAAAAATACCCACAGCAAAAGCAACTTAAGAGACAATATTTAATCCTTTATAGATGAAACAGTAGGCATTTTAAGTGGTGACCATCATTGGAGAAATAAGACTCAGGCATAAGGGTCTGTCTGGTTCCCTCTCCCACTCAAGCTGGAACTTTAGGCACCAGACCCAAATGGAAACAGAGACTCTGCTTTCTAACCAAATAGACCATGGGGCCCCAGGGGACTGGGCCATGGCCTGCAGAGCAAGCGGCTGAGGAGCATGCACTGGTGGCTGCCTGTGAAGGGTGGTGTTGGGGGCACTGACATCGAAGGCATATCTGCTCATAGGAGTCGGGGTTGTCAATGTGGATCGGTGGGCAGCTGCACCCCCTGGAGCACGTGCCCCCAGTGCTGGCTGTGCTACTCATCACTGTGGTCATCGCCTTCTTCACAGAGTTCGCCAGCAACACCGCCACCATCATCATCTTCCTGCCAGTCCTGGCAGAGCTGGTAAGGGTCCCCGTGGGGCAAGGTAAAGGGATACCTCTGGTCCAACTCTGAACTCGGAGTCCCCTGCCACAGAGCTTCCCTGGGGCCCCAGCTGCCCTGCTTGCTTCCAGAATGCACAGCAGAGTTGGAACCACAGAGCCAGTTCCCAAATGGCAGGGGTTTCTTTCTTAAAGGAACACGTAAGTCAGGTAATTGTCAAATTTCCTCTGTGTGAGAATTAACCCAGGAGGACATGCTATGTTGCTTAGAAAGAGAAAGAATTTGAGTTACAGGGAAATTCTTGAGTCACCAGACCAGCATAGGAGAAAGTCCAGCCACAGTACTGTTGCCTCCTGTGTTAGTCTAAGAATTTTCTGGAAGGAGGGTTGTCCTGCACCTTGTGGGGTGTCAGAGCACTCCTCATCTTCTGCCAACCAGAGGCCAGCAGCACCCCATAGCAGTGGCAATCCAAGATGTCACCAGACATTGCCAAGAGAGTCCTGGGAGGACAGATCTCATCCTGTTGAGACCCTCTGCTATGAAAGGCACCGGACTTAGATGGGCTGGGCTGGACTCTTCCAGGGTGATTTGTCCATAACCTCCCTTTGCTAGGCAAGATCCAGCAAACCTTCCACCTGCGACTTCCCACCTCACCCCAACCATTCCCGAGGCACAGAAAGATGCAGACAGCCTTGTATTCTATGATGGATTCAGCAAAAATCCAGAGGAAACCAGGCAGGAAGAGAACAAAGTGGGAGAACAAGAGCCGGCATGCAGAGAAGCCAGGACTAGCTGAGAGCACATCTGCCAACAGCTGGACTGCATTTTAGGAATATAAAAGGCAGAGGGATCTGATGGCGCACACCTTTAATCCCAGCACTTGGAAGACAGAGGCAGGGAGATCTCTGTGAGCACAAGGCCAACCTGGTCTACACAGTGAAGGTCAGGATAGCCTCAAAATTAAAGAGGGTGGATGGATGCTAGAAAACTAGTGATTTTCTTTTATGTTTAAACTAATTGAAGAAAAACAAGCCATAGGGCACTGTTCATAAAATTCAAATTTGATAAAAGGTAACAATGTTAGCAGTTGAGGTACCCACCTTGGACAGGGCTTGCTTTATCTCCATACCTCTTTGTTTATTATGTTTCCATTTTTAATGGCATTGACACTGTATCAACCACTGATGTACATGTGCTTTTGTTTTTTGTTTTTTTTTTCAACCCAGAAACATTCCACTGTAAATGAACAGTGTTAAAGCAGACATTTCCATAAAGCTGTCAATAGTTGGTGTTTAAGCTCCATCCTAATGGACAGGCAAGCATTTTAGAAAGCTGTCACCAACAGTTAACAGCTGGTCCTCGCCTTCTGTGCACAGGCTGCTAGCATGAAGACAGGTTCGCCTCAGAGTTCCTGGGTGAAAGCGTATGGGCCCTGGAAACTGTGCTGGATGAGAGTAATTGCCCTCTGCTGGGGCAGCCCAGAGTCCTCAGGCCCTTGCCAAGTGGGACTGGATGAACCAGATCCTGTTCTGGAGTCTAGGGTACCCAATAGTAGGTGGAGATAGGGGTGCTATGAGGTCGTCTGAAGGAGGCAGGGAGCTCAAAGCCTACCTACCTAGTCTGTAACTGGCAGTTCCTAGAAAAGATACCGATAAAGGACATTAAAATATGGCTTCTCATCAGAATCAAAACATTTACAGACTGGGAAATGATGCTAGAGCCAATTAGAAAAAGCCTACAGTTTGGGTTATAGAAATTCCCTCTAGGGAGTTTCAGAGATGCAGTTGGCCTGGAGGGTGGGTAGATTCTCTGTTATAGGAACATGGCAGTGCTTGCCAAGGAGACGCCCACCTCCTCTCTCAACTCCAGCCAGACTCTGAGCATAGGTGCCCCATGGCAACCTCTAGGGTGGCATAGCCGAGGGCAAGACTGAGCCTGGTTATATAAGCTGTGGATCTCAGCCTATGGCCTTAGACCAGCTGCAGCCTAGGCTCCTGGGAACATATGAGAGATGGCAGTGGCTTGGGCCCCACTCAGACCTCAGGCTCAGTTACTCTGGAGCAGCTGGGACCACAAGATCGCTCCTGTGGGAAGGGGCATTCTAAGTAAGTTTCCTTGCCTGCTCCCTGGTAAAATGAAGTGTGTCCCTGTCATCATTGACCTTAAGAAGGGTCTCCAGTTCCTCTAAAACCGCATGTCGCGTGTTTGTGTGTCTGTCTACATGTCCCTCTCTCTGTCCCTCTTCTCATGTGACTCTACTGTCCTCCGTCACTCTGACCATCTCTGTATCTTGCCGCTCTCTTCCCAATGGTCTCAATTTCTTACCGACTTCTTCTGGCTAGGCCATCCGCCTGCATGTGCACCCCTTGTACCTGATGATTCCAGGCACGGTCGGCTGCTCCTATGCCTTCATGCTGCCCGTCTCGACACCCCCAAACTCTATTGCCTTCTCCACTGGACACTTGCTGGTCAAAGACATGGTAAGTGTGGGCCTTCTCATCAATGACCTGGCAAGAAGAGGGGTGGGTGATGGCCAGACACAGCGGACATGGCCAGTCTGTTCCATGCCCCAGTTGGATCTCCCTACTGCCACTATTCTCCTCCTCCTCCCACCTCTCCCTCCTTCCCTCTCCTTCTCCAGTCTCTTCTTCCTCTATACCAGTGGTTCTCAGCCTTCCTAATACTTCAACCCTTTAATACAGCTTCTCATGTTGTAGTGATCCCCAATCATAAGACTATTTTCATCGCTACTTTATAACTGTAGTTTTGCTTTTGCTAGTGTTATGAATCATAATGTAAACATCCATATTTTCTTTCTTTCTATCTTTCTTTCTTTTTTTGGTGGGGGGTGGGTTTCGAGACAGGGTTTCCTCTGTGTAGCCTTTGCTGTCTTGGACTCACTTTGTAGACCAGGCTGGCCTCGAACTCATAGAGATCCGCCTGCCTCTGCATCCCGAGTGCTGGGTTTAAAGGCGTGCGCCACCGCGCCCGGCAACATCTGTATTTTCTAATGGTCTTAGATGACCCCCTGTGAAAGGGTCATATGACTCCTAAAGGGGTCACAACCCACAGGTTGAGAACCACTGCTTTATGCTCCATTTTCTTCTATGCCTTTTCTTCCTCCTCTTCCTTCTCTTCCCTCTCTTCTGTCTCTTTCTTCTCTTCCTCCTTCTTTTTCCCTTTCTCTGTCCATAGCCGCCACCACCGCATGCATCCTCATGTCATGCAGCTGAGGACAGTCTACTGAATCAGACATAAATCCCCACCAGGATAAATGAGGACAGACCAAGAATTAGAAAGAGGCAGAGGAAAGAACTCCCTCCCTGCCTCTTTCCTTAGTTGGGTTTGCCCGGTGTAATCTGTGGTCCGGCCACCGGGGGGCAGCAGTGCAGAAGAGACAGCCGTCTGCCTCCTGCGAGGGTACTTTTTGTGGCTGGAAGACTACTCACTATTCATTAAAAATGTGGATTTCAGAATTGCTAAGTGAAAAAAGGACACAAGGTGCTAGATATCAAAAGAGGATGATGGGGTGAGCCAGATGGCCACTCTGTAATGGTAGGGCCTTGCAAGGAGCCTTGGCAGTGCAAATGTGGGGTGGGGTGGCACTATCCAGGCAGAGAGCCCAACCCGTGCAAATGTCTAAAATGGGGAAATGGCTTCATTCTCTGTCACCAGATGCACAGGACCAAGGGTGGCTGGGGCTGGGTGGGTCCCAGGAAGCAGGCCCAGAACAATTGAGATGTCTCACTTTGTGACCCTTGGTGGCCTTGAACTTGCAGCTGCCAAAGCAAAAGCTGCTCTCACCTCAACAAAGGAGAAGAGACAGTGTACCCTGGAGCTAAATGTATGTGAGCATGGCCCAGAAACACAGGCTCCGGATGCCACAAACGCCATGTTTCGGTGTGCTAACAGCTTTGTCAGGTGTCATAGCAACAGACCAGAGAAAGTCATCAGTCAAGGAGCTTTTAACATATGTTGGCAGAAACATCAGATAGACAGGTAATAGAAAATCAGCTGTAGTCCCACCTCTTAGAAGTCAAAGGCTAGAAGAGCAGGAGTTCAAGGCCAGCCTTAGCTACATGGTGAGTTTGAGGCCAGTCTAGGCTACATATGACCCTGTCTCATAAAGATAAGAATTTCCACCGGGCCTCCCAGCACTCAGGAGGCAGAGGCAGACGGATCACTGTGAGTTCGAGGACAGCCTGGTCTACAATCCGAGACCAGGACAGCCAGGGCTACACAGAAAAACCCTGTGTCAAAAAAAACAAAAAACAAACAAACAAACAAACAAACAAAGGGAAAAGAAAAGAAAAAAGAATTTCCTTAACTGGCGCTCCAGTGTGTGCATATGAACACGCACATGTACCTGTATCTACATGTGTGTGCTGAGTGTGGAGAGGGGCATAATGATCAAATAGGACTGTTAGGCAAGGCTTGCCCTTCTGTCTTAAAGGGGAATCGATAACCTTATTGACATGGTCTTTGTGCTAATCGGGCCTAACCCATGATCACTCTGTAGCCAGGTGCCCGGCACCTAGAGACCCTCGGTGCAGTGGGGAGGTCACCTGGCTTGGGGGCCAGCCTGAGCCTTGGAAAGCATCTGTTGCCTACAGTTGTGGCTGGCTCCAGTATGCCTGCTGGAGCACTGCCAGGTGTGGGCTGAGCCGCCGTCTTCTGCCTGCTCTGAGGTCCTATGGTGCTCAGCTCGCTTGGTCTCCACTGCAGGTGCGGACTGGCCTCCTGATGAACCTGATGGGCGTCCTGCTGCTCAGCCTGGCCATGAACACCTGGGCACAGACCATCTTCCAGCTGGGCACCTTCCCAGACTGGGCCAACACCCACGCTGCCAACGTCACCGCGATGCCACCCACCTTGACCAACAACACGGTTCAAGCCCTCTGAGCCCTGCTGGGGACTTCCAATTAGGCTGGGCCTTCCCTGAGGGTTGTTGCTGTCACTTGCTGCTAGGACCCTTATATGCTGACCAAGCAATTCTTTTCTGTAATCTGATAGGAGGCAGCAAGCAAGGATGACCTCCAGTGGTCCACTTGGGGCCACAGGCTCACTTCCTGCAATGCCTTCTCTTTCTTTTTCATGCATTTCAAAGCCAGCTATCTCTTGCATCTGCTGCCTGCAGAACAGGCTCCCCCCCCCCCCCCCCCCCGTGAGCTGGTTTGTGGTCAGGGTTCAGGAAAGACCTCTTCAGCCACAAGGAACGAAGCTCAAATGGCACTTGTTTTGCACGCTTGGGCTGGTTGGCTATCCACGCTGTCGCTGCCATTGGCTTTTAGGTTTGTGTAGACATCACCACTCTGCTGGGAGGGGCAGCATGGCGGCAAAGATCCAGGCCACTTTTTACAGATGTTCACAGCAGGGCTGGATTCTGCCCTTTCTGTTTAATCATCTCCCTTGCAGACGCCACCGGGCAGCCAGAGGTTAGCTCCCATTCCCTGAGGCAGAGGGAAGACACAGGTCCAGGTCGTCCAGAGACTCTCTGTGGCTTCCCCAGCCTCACAAGCAGCAAGCACACCACGGGGTTTGAGAAACCCCAGCTCACACATCTACCCTAGACACTTAGGGTTCTCTTTTCTCGTCTGATTTTCTTGGGTCAGCCCTGCTGGGTCCCCATTATCCTTCTAGGACCCTCCTGTGTGTGGTCCTTGGGAGGGGCTCCGTGGCTGCAGACCACTAGCTGTTTCTTACCCCCACAGCTGGGTTTGGCCTCCGAACTCCCATCTCATGTAGTCAGTCTGTCTTATTTGCAAAAGCCACAATCTTCAGGGATGAGAGGGAAAATCTGAAGGTTGTCGGTGCAGGCCTCGGAGAAACCCAGGGCAAAGTGTCTCAGGCGGGCCGTATGCTGTGACATACTGCACAGATGGAAAGCCTTCCAACAGAGGCTGGAGCCGGAAAGCAGACAACTGCTGTCCTTATGGCCAGTGTAAGGCACACTGTGAACAGCACAGTGTGGGGACAGTGGGTGGCTTGAAACTCTACTCGCACCCAGGGATGGAGCCCTCACTTCCTCCTGAGAGTGGACATCCCAGGGACAGACACTTTCTGATAGGGCACAAGTGAGTCAGAATGTTTTTCCAGAGCTGGAGGAGACTCTAAGTTGGAGGTGGCACCCACCATAAGACTGAATCAACTTCAGTCCCTCCCCCGGCTGGGTGGGGCTGTCCCTTAGGACAGGGACAGGCCACGCACAGAGACGCCCACGGTCTTGTGACCACAGGAGTCATGATTTCTGATACTGCTGATCCAAAATGTGCTCAAATAAAGAATGTTGGTCAATACTGGATATGGTGACTCTTGGCCTTCCAGAATCGCACCCCCAGATTCCTGGTCAGGACTTCTGCAAGTCTGACCTCCAACTTCCCTCCCCGTGCAGTCTCCCCTGACTCACACTTCCGTACTCTCGGGATGTGGAGGCTCTTATTTTCTTGTTTGTTCCACTCCTCCCCCCGCCCCCCGTTCAGTATAAACAGCAACAAGCCATTCTCTGGCTCCCTGATGTAAGCAGATGTCTGGACCAGGTTCCAGCACATGGCCAGAGCTCAGTAACTACTTGACCCTTGAACTGACTGCAGCTTTGACCATGACCTCCGTCTTTCTCTACCACTCCCCTTGGCCCATTCAGCAGGCTCTTAGACTGTGACGCGCTGCTTCAAATGCAGCAGAGGAGCAGACGGCGGAACAGCAAACGGACGTACAATGATCGGTCACCGTTTACACGGCCACATGATGAGCTGACTCAAGCTGTGGGGTTGGGGTGAGCTCCTCTGAAAAGGTGGCATTGGGTTGAGGTCACACACAATGGCTGGACACTCATAGCTCTGCGGAAAGGAGGAGATGGGGGTGGTGGGAGTCCAGAGGAGGAGGAACAGTGTGCAACAATAACGTCAGGTTCTGGGCTCTCAGCTGGGTCTTGAATGTCCAGCTTCTGCTCCCTTCTAGTGGGTGGCAGCTGTCCTCACCTCTCCTAGGACTGTCACAGGTCCCCTTTACTGATTGACTGCATTCTCAGCAAAAGAGACCTGAGGCAAGAGGACAGGCACTCACCATGGTGGCGTGGGAAGTGGGGAGACTGAATCACAGGCAATACACTGGGGCTCCTCTGGAGCCTGCCAGCAGCGCCAAATGTCAGAAAGAACAAACAAGCCAGTCCCGGTGCTGTTTGCCATCCGAAGATGCTCAGTAACCCACTTTCCGCACTGTGGCCTTGGGAAAGATTTGATGGCTCACAGCTCTGAATTTGAGGTTTGTGGAGGCCCCGGGACCCCAGCACCTCCAAGAACATGAGCAAAGGCCCTGTGGTGTTTGCTGATGGAGGCTGACTAAACATGATAGGAAGGTCACAGAACTTGGCCGGGGCTAGAGTGTTTGTTCCCAGTGGTCATTAACTCTCTGGGGTCCCTCTTTGGGTAGCTTCCCAGGTCTCAGCCTGGACCATGGAAATCACCTGTGCTCCGAACAGGAGCTGAGATGGTCAGCTCTGACCTATGTCATATTTGTGGCCTGTGGCGAAACTGTGGATGGTGAAATCTCAGATGGTGCGGCTGCTGCATCTCACTGAAGGGAAAACAGAAAGAAGATGTGTTTTGGGGGTAGGCTCACAGCTAAGGAAACTTGGTGAATCCCACACCTGAGGGGATGGGGAAATCGGGGGCCAGCAATCTGGGAGTGTGGAAAGAAGGGCCGTTGGGAGCGCCATCTGCTGCAAACCACTCTAGCCCCTTCTATCCATGCTGTCCTTTCACTGACTAGATTAGGCCCCACCCCTATTCTGAGGCCCATCTTCCTTACTCCAAGTCCATTGACCTAAATGTTAATCCAATCAAAACCACCCTTGCAGAAACATCCAGAATAAAGTTGACCCAACGTTGGCACCATGGCTTGGCCAAGTTGGTACATGCAATCACACATGTCCCACCAGCAGAAACACAGAGCCTTCCATGTGGCCTTTCTGGGTCATTCCCCGGGCACAGCATAAGGAGGGGGAGAGGGGTCTGGAAGGAACAGACCCCAAAGCGTGGCACATGGCTCTCCCTGTCAGAGCTGGCCCCAGACTCACAGCAGTGCCTGCCAAGGCTTTCTTCTTCTCTCGCCCTCCCTTTGCTTCTAGCTGGACACTTGTCACCAAACTTCAGTGTCAGGAATGACACCTAAGAATCTGGGGTTCTATCTCTCTTGGGGAACAAAAGGCCAAGCTGGGTGTGGTTGGACACACCTCTTGTCCTGGGTCTCGGTAGACTGAAACAGAACAATCAGGGTTTATGCATGACAGGATAGCCTGGGCTAGACTGTGAGCTCCTGACTCCAGATAAAAGCAAATGAAATAGTAGCAACAATTACTAGCTTGTGTGTGGGTCACACCCAAAACACCCTCTCACCCCAGGCCGCACCTGTCCTTACTGTCATACACTGGCTTCTCCACTTTCCACTCAGCCACCTTCCCAGCCTGTGAGCTGGAAGGTCTATCTCAGCCCCAGTGGTCACTGGCTCTGGCTGTCTCAAGCAGCACTGCCCACGGCTCTTCCTGAAGGGATGGCACTGGTCGCCATTTGCCCAACTAACACTCAGGCCCTGGCATGATTGACTCTATCAAGCACTTGCAGTGACACAAAAATCAATATAAATTATCCCGCCACGCTATTGTGTGTGTCATAGCTGGGATATATTCAATGAGACAAATATTTCATTAAAGTGGATTTCAGGGCAGGCAAAATGACGTAGCGGGTAAAGGTTCCACATGGTAGAAGGAAAGAAGCAACTCTTTAGATTGTCTTCTGACTTACACACATACACACACACACACACACACACACACACACACACACACATTAATAAAGTGGTTTTCGGTTTTAATGTCATTACTAGAAACTTCTATGGCTCCTGCTGCCGGCTCTCATTCTATTTCTGTTAGGTTATCTACGGCAAGACGGGTGTCCACATGCATGTGTTTATGCGTGCACCAATGCGAGTGCCTGCAGAGGCCAGAGGCAACCCTCAGCAGCTGCCCATCTAACCTCACAGAACCTCGAGACACCCTTCAGCCAGGCTAGCATGCCAGCAAGCTCCAGGAACCTCCCTGATTCCACCTCCCCAGGGTTGGGGTTATGAGCATACACCAGCACAGCTGGCTGTTTCCCCACGAACTCTGGGGCTAAGGCGCAATTCTTCAGGCTTGCACAGCAAATACTCTACAGTTTGAGCCATCTCCACAGCCTGCAGGTAAGGTTTTAGCCTTCTCTGAATTCTCAGCCACCTTCTCACCCCTACACTAAAAAACACAAGGACATTAACGCCTTGCAGGGCTGTGAGCCAGAGTGGCCCTGGGAACAGCTGGAGACGCCTCACTTCCTCTTTATCTCGCGTCTCTGATTCCTTCAAGATTAAATTCCCACACTCCCCAGCCCAGCCCTGTGGACTTCTAGTGACTCAGCAGCCCCTCAGGATGCTGTGGGCCTCGAGGTCAGGTCACCCTGGCCTGTGAGGTGACTGCCCACGTGTGCCAAGAGAACCCAAAAATATCTCCTGCCTTTCCCTTCCCAGGTCCTGGGCTCCAACTCTCCTTCAGCCACCTGAGGCTTCCCCAGTGTCCTCTGTTTCTTAACCAACTAGCTACAGAGCTGGGCAAAGGCTGGCCACATTTTATAGACTGCAAGATGGAACTCAGGTGGAAAGGTTTATAGTAGGAGCATTTATGTACTGCCTGCTGAATACTCTGTGTGCAGGTCATAGCTGCTCATGGGGTAAGTGCTTTGTTCTCTTATATCAGAGGACATAGAGACTTCAGAGAGGGACAGTGTCTTGCTCAAGGTCACACAGCACTGGAGAGTGAAAGCCCTCATTGCATCTCTTGCCTCTAGTCCAGGACCCCTTCAGAGGCCAGCTGAGTAGCTCCTTGCAGCCTACTAGACAGCAAAGGACCCAAGTCTCCTACAGAAGTGGTGGCCCTGTTAAGACTGTCCAGCGAAACATAAGAGCCTCTCTCTCTCTCTCTCTCTCTCTCTCTCTCTCCTCATCCGCTCTCCTCCTCTCTCTCCTCTCTCTCTCTCTCTCTCTCTCTCTGTGTGTGTGTGTGTGTGTGTGTGTGTGTGTGTGTGTGTGTGTGTATGTGTGTGTGTGTTTCTCTCTCACTGTCTGTCTGTCTCTCTCTGTCTGTGTCTGTCTGTCTCTGTCTCTCTCTCTCTGTGTGTGTTTCTCTCTCACTGTCTGTCTGTCTGTGTGTGTGTGTATGTGTGTGTTTCTCTCTCATTGTCTGTCTGTCTGTCTGTCTGTCTCTCTCTCTCTGTATGTGTGTGTTTCTCTCTCACTGTCTCTCTCTCTCTCTCTCTCTGTGTGTATGTGTGTGTGTTTCTCTCTCACTGTCTGTCTGTCTCTCTCTTTCTGTCTGTCTCTGTCTCTGTCTCTCTCTCTCTCTCTGTGTCTCACTACCTGTCTCTCTCTCTCTATCTCTCTCTGTCTCTGTGTGTGTGTGTGTCTTTCTCTCTGTCTGTCTGTCTGTCTCTCTCTGTCTTTCTCTCTCCTTCTGTGTGTGTGTGTGTGTCTCACTGTCTGTCTGTCTGTCTGTCTGTCTCTCTCTCTTTCTCTGTCTGTGTGTTTCTCTCTCACTGTCTGTCTGTCTGTCTCTCTCCCTCTCCGTGTCTAACTGTCTGTCTTTCTCTCTGTCTGTTGTCTCTGTCTGTCTCTGTCTCTGTCTCTCTCTCTCTCTCTCTCTCTCTCTCTCTCTCTCTCTCTCTCTCTCTCTCACACACACACACACACACACACACACACACACACTGTCTGTCTGTCTCTATGTGTGTGTGCTCCCTCCCTCCCTCTTCCTTCCCGGTTTCCTTCTTTCCTGGCTTTAAAACCTTGGCAGTTTGTTGTTGTTGTTGTTGTTGTTGTTTTGTTTTTGGCACTGAAGTGCGAGTGTCACACTGGGACACCTGAGCAGCAGTATGTCAACTCGGCAGAGCAGCAGCTTCACAAAGGCCCACGAGGCCAGAGGGCTGGCTGCTCCTGCCTCTACTGTGTGTGCCAAGGCTTTGGTGGGAGTGGGAGTGGGGATCTGTCACCTGTGGAAGCTCCTGGCTTCCTAGAGGGGCTCACAGCCTTCTGAGAGTCTGGCTGCAGTGTCTCACTCAATTTTGTTCTATGTGAAGTCACTTCCCCATGGCCCAGCAGGATGTCCTTATAAGGGAAAATGTCTGGCAATCAGAATCCTGTCAGCTGTGTCCCTTAGTGGAGGAGCCTTCCCATAACTGAGGAGGCCTCTTGGCGACTGGGTCCTGGGGTAGGTAGTGAGGACTGACACTGGGGAGACATCTCGGCATGCCAGGTGGGAATGAGCTTCTGCAATGGCCTGGAGTTACGCCTTCAGGGCAGTCACCACAGGGACATGTGCAGTTTCTGAGCACTTACTGTTTTCTCTCTCTCTTTTTAAGTTTTATTTATTTATTATATATACCATGTTCTGTCTGCATGTGTGCCTGAAGGCCAGAAGAAGGCACCAGATCTCATTATGGATGGTTGTGAGCCACCATGTGGTTTCTGAGAATTGAACTCAGGACCGCTGGAAGAGCAGCCAGTGCTCCTAACCTCTGAGCCACCTCTCCAGCCCAAGCACCTACTGTTTTCAATGCAGGCTGCATTTATCATTCCCTTCCCGTGGCTGTACATTGTAGCTAAGAACAGCACAGTGTGGCCTTAGCAGGGGTCCCTATGGGTCAGGAATTGTCAGGAGGGACAGGGACAGCAGACTGGCGTTCTTAGTCTGCTGTTACTGTTGAGTGAGCTGCATGGTTTCTCTGAACCTCAGTTTCTTCCTCTGTGAAACGGGCTATGATCCTGCCCTCAAGATCACAGGCATCGCCTGGAAAAATGTGTCTCCCCCTCCCCCACCCCCTGGCTGCTCCTGACTGCCTTTCAGGAGAGAATGAGGCAGCTGGCCCAGCCCCCAGGAGGTGGGCCTCTGGCAGAACAGGAGCAGGCAGCCAGGAGGGTTTATAAAAAGCAGAAGCTACAGGACTTTCCAATAGCCACACTTCCTCTCCACCTGCCTGCGCCTGCCACAGCAGCTGCCTGAACACCGCTCTCAAAGACCATGAGGACCATCTGGGGAACCACAGAACACCTCATCAGGATTGGGTAGGTCTGAGGATTGGGCCACAAGGGCCATGGGGCCACATGCAAGAGACGTCAGCAGCCCATTGAAATGGGTATGAGCTTAAGTCTCAAGCCTTCTCCTCGCCAGCTGTGACCACCAACGAAGCCTCCTCACCTTTCTAGACCCTGGGTTTCTTCTGGCGGGGTGGAGAGAATAGTGGTGCCGATATAGCTGTGTGGGAACTGAATGAAAGACATGCGCAGAGGGTGAGGTTCAGAGTGAGAGCTAGGTCACCCCCTGCTGCCACTGACAGAGCTCCTAACATGACATCCCGTTCTTAAAACGATTTGTGCTGGTTGATATTACTTCAGCGGTTTGCCATTCCAAAAATAATCATACTGTGTTTTGGAGAAGTGTGCGGTCCCACCCCTAAATGTCCTCAGGGGCCAGAAAGGGACTATAGGTGTTAAAGACTCTTGGGTGTGCAGCAGTGACAAGCACCTGTAGGGGGCTCACTCAGACCTGCAGCCCTGGAGGCAACAGATGTTCAGCTCCATCCAGACACCTGCAGCGAAGCCGTGATAAGCCTGTGTCCCTGGATCCAGCCGTTTTGTAGCCTCCCTTCTGCTGTAACTATTGTGAGCTCCTAGGAAGTCAGTAAATGTGCTTCCCTTACCGCTGTGCCTCCAATGCTGAGCTGGAGCGATGGCTCTCTGAGTAAAGTGCCTGCTGTTCATGCTCAAGGGCCTGATTTGGATCCTCAGAACTCATGTGCAAAAAGCCAAGCATGAGAGAATGCAGCCTCACTCCCAGAACTGAGGCGGTGGAGGCAGCTCCCTGGGGCTGACTGGCCAGCCAGTGTAGCCAAACTGGTGAGTACCATCCCAGTGAGAGACCCTGTCTTGGAATAGTGTGGTGGAGGGTCTGCGAGACATCTTAGTATAAAAGTGCCTGCCACCAAGCTGGGCAGCCCGAGTTCAATGCTTAAAACCCACATGATGGAAGGAGAGAAGCAGATCCCAGAAGTTACTTGTCCTGTGACTCTTGCAAGTTGCAGACGCGCGCGCGCGCGCGCGCGCGCACACACAAACACACACACACACACACACACACACACACACAGTAGCATGCAAGCATCCACCCACAAAATAAAAATGTAATTTAAAAAAATTGAGATGGAGAATGAATGACGTTGACATGCAGGCACATCTATCTAATGAATAATACACAATAGATAGATAGATAGATAGATAGATAGATTAGATTAGATTAGATAGATTAGATTAGATAGATGCTAATTTAATGACTAAGGCTGGTTGAAGAAGAAAGGTCCCCAAGAGGCCAACTGGCCATCTCCTTGCCTATAAGTGATGGAGGGGACATTGAAATCTATAAATATATGAATGGAATCAACAGTGAGGTACACACACACACACACACAAAAACCAACACCAACGGAATACAGATAACAAGATAGACTCTTAGACCGCCGCCTACTTCTATATCTACATCTCTCTCCCCTATCTCCTCCATCTCTCTCTTCCCCTCTCTCTTTCTCTCCCTCTCTCTTTCTTCCTCCCTCCCTCCCTCTCTCCCTCTCTCTCCTTCCCTCCCTCCCTCCCTCTCTCTTTCCCCTCTCTCTCTCCCTCTCTTTTTCTTCCTCCCTCGCTCTCTCTCCCTCTCTCTTTCTCCTCCCTCCCTCTCTCTTTCTCTCCCCCTCCCTCCCCCTCTCTCCCTCTCTCTCTCCCCCCTCCCTCTCCCCCTCCCTCTCTCCTCCTTGCCACATTCTCTATTTCAGCCATGCTTGCTCTCCTGCCACAACTTATCTGCTACTCCCAGAGCCTGTAATCATGGCCTCGGCCCAGATACCAAGCCCTGCACATTCAAGTATTACAGAGACGCTGGGCTATTGACTGGCAGCCCTGGGAAGACTTCCTGGCGATTGGTTCAGCTGGTGTGAGCCCGGATGGACGGAGTACCTCCCATTGGTCTATCTGGAAAGCATGCCTGTGCCTGTGGCTCTAAGAGGAGTCTGCTAGCAGCCTGGCCGGTGGGCCAGAGAATAGCCACACACCCCTGACACAGGGGCCCCCTATTTCCTTGTGTGCAGGTGGAAGCACTGGCGCTTGGGGATCTGCAAGGCAGTGGTCCCCCTGCAGGCTGCCTGGGAAGCCT
This sequence comes from Acomys russatus, assembly GCF_903995435.1. Taxonomy (NCBI): domain Eukaryota; kingdom Metazoa; phylum Chordata; class Mammalia; order Rodentia; family Muridae; genus Acomys; species Acomys russatus. The sequence continues at coordinate 14,872,012 of NC_067140.1, read as the reverse complement.
TCTCTCAGCCTGTTCCAGCCACCTGTAATGAACTATTGATCCAGCTTCTCCTATGTGTCTCCCTGGCCACTGTCGCCACAGGCCTGGTTCATCACTGGTTGGTCTCTTCGCAGCTTTATCCTCTGGGACCCCCTGCCTCAGTGACAGCTGTCTGTGGCCTCCTGGTCTTCCTGAGCCTGGGCCTGGTGCCCCCCATTCGCTGCCTATTTGCACTCAGCATACCTACCCTGGGCTCCGAACACGGCCGCAGGTTGCTCCTGTCCTACAGTGCAGCCAACCTGGCTGTTGCTGTGGTGCCAAACATGTTGGCCAATGTGCGTGCAGCTGGGCAAGTGCTGAGCTGTGTCACTCAGGGCTCTCTGGAGAGTCTGCTTAACACCACATACCAGCTGCATCAGGCAGCCAGGGAACTGGGCCCAGCCAGCCAAGCAGCCAGCCGGAGCCTGGCATTTGAGGCAGAGGGCAATGGCTCAGCCTTCCGCCGTCACATGCACACAGTCACTCAGCAGGTCCTGGAGGACTTCTCTGGCCTGGAGGTCCTAGCTAGGGCAGCACTGGGGACTCAGCGTGTGGTCACTGGACTGTTTATGCTGGGTCTCCTGGGCGAGTCGGCCTGGTACCTCTATCGCTACCTCACTGACCTGCGCTTCGACAATATCTATGCGACTCGGCAGCTGGTTCAGCAGCTGGCCCAGGCTGGTGCCACACATCTGCTGATCTCTCCACCTCCCTGGCTGCTCCAAACAGCCCAGCCTAAGCTGTCGCAGGAGGAGTTGCTGAACTGCCTCCTAAGGCTGGGGCTACTGGCACTCCTCCTGGTAGCCACAGCTGTGATGGTGGCCACAGACTATGGAGCCTTCCTCCTGGCACAGGCAGCTGTGGCTTGGGCTCAGAAGCTGCCTACTGTGCCCATCACACTCACGGTCAAGTATGACGTAAGTGCACGGAGGGGAATGCCCTTAGAATAGTCAGTTGGGAGGCATCTGTATTCGCTGGCCTCTGGGTCATCATTCTTGGATATTCCTAGGAGTCTGACGGACAAATGATAAGGAGGCATGGGTGGGCGTGGGGGTGGGCGTGGGGGTGGGGGACAAGTAAGCAGAGAAATGAAATACAGGAAGGGGCCAGGACTAGGCACAGCCCCCAAACACCCCCAGTGACTGCTTCCTCCTGCTGGGCCCCATCTCTGACCTTTCCATCTCCTTCCAACAAGGCCTTTGTGCTGTAGACCCATCAACCAATCAAATCATTGATTAGTACAGAGGCCCCATGACCTAATTCTCCCTGAAAACGCCCTCACAAACACACCCAGAGGTGTACATTGCTAACGTCCCTGGGCATTTCTCCATCAAGGTGGTGGAGCCCAGGGCTTCCTTCCTGTATGCTAGGCAGTCACTCTACCCTCAACCATCGCTACATCCCCAAGCTTTCATCAGTTTTCTCTAAAAATACTTTACTCAAAGGTAGTATGTTGGAGCATGGTCTGGTGCTTGGTGTTTGTTAATTGTTTGTCCCTCCCTTCCCCCCCCCCCCCCCCACCTCCCACCCCCACTACCAAGATTCTTACTGTTTATGAGCAAACTGCCAGGTACCCCAAGTACTGCTGTTTAACTTTGCCTAAGAAATTATTCCTGATTGGCTGATTAAAAGGCCTAAGCCTGGGCAGGGCAGAATGGGGTAGGCTTGGCCAAAGTTCCTGGGCTTTGGGAGAGACAGGTACCGGAAGAGGATAGCCATGGGATAGAAAGGTGTCACGTGGGCCCAGAGGAGCAGCTCTGAAGTCCCATGTGGAAAGAGATGGCCCAGATGAACAACCTCATCAAGTATTTTGGGCTTATGGATGGGAGGCAGCCCTAAGGCAAATTATCAGAGGTAGATGGCGTGGGAAATAATGGAAGGTAGCTTAGGAAGCAATATCTGCCTTGCCCCAGGTGAATTAAGGCTATTCTAAAATATATCAGATGTCTGTGTCTTTATTGATTATGATAGCAGGTAAATAATATCGCCATAGCCGGGCGGTGGCAATGCACGCCTTTAATCCTAGCACTTGGGAGGCAGAGGCAGGTGGATCTCTGTGGGTTTGAGCCCAGCCTGGTCTACAATGCGAGTCCAGGACAGCCAAGGCTACGTAGAGAGACCCTGTCTCGAACAACCCAACCAAACCAAACCAAACAAATAATACCGCCATAATAATTGTAAGCCTAATAATAAACATTTATTAGGCCACGCCATTAAGCTAACAGCGACAGCAGTAAGAATAACGGAGGTAAGATTTGTGTGATGCCGCTCTGATGGCTAATGAGTCACAGCTGCCCCTCCCTCTACCCGCTCTGTAAGTGGCAGGGATAGGAAATGGACCGGTGGCTCCTCTAACTCAACCCCTTTCTCTGTTTTGAAGGCCTCATATAAAGTCCTGGACTTCATCCTCTTCGTCCTCAACCAGCCTCCAGTGGAGAGCGTGTTGGCCTCAACGCAGCACTCCTTCCAGTGGGAGCTGCACTTCACATCACAGGACTGCCACCTGCCACAGGCTCAACAGCCTAGAGTCTCGGAAGCACTGGCCGCGGGCACCCTGCAGCTGCTAGCAGGTGCAACGTTGGTGCTCCAGGCCTACGCCTGGCGCCTGCGGCATGCCATCGCAGCCTCCTTCTTCCCGACCCAGGAGGCCAGGAGGCTTAGCCACTTGCAGGGCCGGCTCCAGAGAAGACACGACCGACAGGCCTGCACCTTGAGCACCTGGGGACCCAGGGAACCCGGCCGGGCCGGAGACAAAGGCTTTGCAGCCACAGGGACCTCAGTCACTTGGCCCTCTTCAGCCTCTGTGTGATCTTGGGTAGGTCACTGCGCATCTCGGAGCCTCGGTTTCTGTATCTACATGATGGTGGAGCGTGGCAGCCGGGATCTGCTTTCCATGTGGGATGTGCGTGAAATCACGGCAAGTGGAAGGCCCGGAAGAGTAGGGAAGGGGCAGTAAAGAGATGTGGAAGGCGGGGAAGACCAGTACAGCTCAGTTCCATCCCACCAGATGAAAAGTGCCCTGGTAACGTCCACGTGCAAATTCTGCCTGTGGAGTAACCTCAGCTTCTGAGCCCTCAGAATTTACAGTAATCTCAAAGCTTGATCTTATAAAAGTATTAGATATAAAGAGTAAGCTGTTTGGCTGTCTCCTGCGCCCTCAGAGCTTTACATCTGGACTTGCCAAGTTTAGTAAATAAAAATACAAGACACCCTGCTCAATTTTGATCTCAGAGAAGGGACACATTCGTTTATTACAGGGTGACTCTTGGCAGTGAGCCAGGCCTCTGGTTAGCCAGGGGTGGCCTTGAGTTCCCCATAGTAAAATAACAACAGTAATAAGACAACAAATTCCAAGGCTGTGATTGACTTCTGAGGTTGAAGCATCAGGCAACACCCCCATTCAGTAAGACAGAACCAAGTGTTGTAAGGACTAACCGAAGGAGCTGCCTCTGTGGAGAGGGCGGGGGTGAGGAAACATGAGGAGTGTTACCCCCCAAAGCCTGTATGACTAGTGTGAAACACGAGGCTCACATTTATTTTTAGGAAATCAGTACCACAAACACACAGGTGACGAACCATGTCACTGTGACTGTGGCTACAGCCGATTCTTTAGCATTCTGTGGTGATCTGAGTGACAAAGCCCCCCCCCCACCGCCCCCATGGACTCATACATTTGACTGTGTGGTTCCCAGTGGATGGCACTGTTTGGGAAGGATGAGGAGGTGTGGCCTTGTTGGAGGAGATGTGTCTTGGGGAGTGGGGTTTGGGAGAGTAAAAGGCTCATATCACCCTCAGTTAGCTCTTATGGTTCTGTCTCAGGATGTGAGGTCTCAGCCGGGCATTGTGGCGCACGCCTGTAATCCCAGCACTAGGGAGGCAGAGGCAGGCAAATCTCTGTGAGTTCAAGGCCAGCCTGGTCTACAAAGTGAGTCCAGGACAACTAGAGCTATCACACAGTGAAATTCTGTCTCAACAAACAAACAAACAAACAATCAAAGGCGTGAGGTCTCAGCTACTGCTCCAGCACTGTTCCTGCCTGCCATGCTCACTGTATGATGGTCATGGGCCCCAGCCCTTTGGAACTTTAAGTCCCAAATGAACTCTTTCTTCTATAAATTGCCTTGGTCATGGTGCCTTATCACAGCAAATAAGAAAAGTAACTAAGACGGTGTCATTTCTTTCCTTTCCTTTTTCCTTTGTTTATTTTGTTTTATAATCCTTGTTTTGGGACAGGGTCTCATGTAGCACAGGATGCCCTCAGACTCACTATGGAGGCAAGGATATCCTTGAGCTTCTTGATCCTCCTGTCTCCACCTCCCAAGTGCTAGAATTACAGCTAGGCAAGAACCCAGAGCAGAAAAAGGGGGAGAGCCAGCCTCAGTCGAGGGGAAGGTGAAGATTGGTGCCAGAGACTGTCCTCTGACCTCTACATGCATGCTGTGAGCTACATGTTCCCGGAACACACATGAGCATGCATACATAAACTGAGCACCCACAGGGAAAAGAAAAGAGAAAGAAGGAAAGGAGGAAGGGTGGGCTGGAGAGATGGCTCAGAGGTTAAGAGCACTGACTGCTCTTCCAGAGGTCCTGAGTTCAATTCCCAGCAACCACATGGCGGCTCACAGCCATCTATAATGTGATCTAATGCCCTCTTCTGGCCTGCAGGTGGAGACATGTGGCAGAGGACTGTATACACAATAAATAAATATTAAAAAATAAATAAAAAGAAGAAGGAAGGGTTTAGATGTTTTCATTTCAGGTATAGGATCAGATTATTATATTTAATATAATTTCTCTCTAAATTAGATATGTCCAGTAGTATTGAAAACATAAAGGAGAATAAGTACAAATTAGACAGACAGACTTGTGGTTGCCAGGCTGCAAGCTCCGCAGGACAACTGAGCTGGGAAAGAGAGAAACCGAGGGTGTCTTTCACCTGGCCACTAACTCTCTGCGGAGGCCTAACCATAGGAACCCAGAAGACCTCACCTCTTGATGCCATTGCTTGAGGAGCTACGACGTCAGCATCCGAGTCTGGAGCACACAGACCCATCACCTCGGGGATCTTGCAATCTAGACAGCTGTGTGAGAAGCAGGGGGCACACTCTGGGACAACCTGAGCTCTAGTCCCAACTCCCACATGGTGGAAGAGTTGAACCAACCCCCCCGGCCTTGCCCCCTGACCTCCACATGTTGACCATGACATGTGCACACACATCCGTGCATGCACATGTGCACACACACACACACACACACACACACACACACACACACACACACACACACATAAATAAATGCTTTGCACTCCTGGACTCACAGAAGCTGTGGTTGCCTACACAAAATAAGCCAATCAACATGCTGGTGTGGATTGGAGAGGGGCACATGAGGCCTCACTCCTAGCTGAGGAGCTCTTGACAGCCAATGGCCACTGAAGTTGGGAGTAACTTTTCTTCAGGGGCATGGTTCCTGGCGGATTGTCCGTTCTCTACCAGACGGCCCCATAGCGTGCGCTTACTGGCAGCACTGATTGGATTCATTCATATATTGTATGTATACATGAACTCCCAAAGAACAAATTTAAATATTATAATAAACAAATGTAGCAGAGCAGGGCTGGGCACAGAGGAGGCCTCCTGAGTTTTGATCAGATGAACAAGAGTGCATGATAAGTAAAGACTGGCCTTCATCCTAATGCAGAGCTCCTTCTCAGAGGCCTAGCTCCCACCTTAGCGAGTCAGATGTGCAGCCTACTCGTGGGGGCTCTTTGTTTGCCAGCAACAGAAAACATCTCTGGGTAACTCAAAAGGCAAGCTGCAGGAGTTAGGGAGAGGCAGAGCCACCAGAGCCTGGAAGACCCGACCCCTATAACTGGCATCACGGGCAGTCCCTACAGCATCTGTGCCAGAGTGACCCCATTCCACTCTGGGTTCAAGTTCAGATTCCTGGCATGCTAGGTTTGGGTCACATGCCTGCTTCTTGGCTAGAGAGAAGATGGGCTCTTTCTTTCTGTGGATGACCTTGAGAGCTTTACAGGTTGGGCAAAGATCCGTCTAGTGGGTTCTTCTCACACAATGGAGGGTCCTCTGGTGCTGTGCAGTGCACATCCCGTGACAGCGTATTTACAGCATTCTTGAGTAATGGTTGGGGTAGTCCCCCAATGGAAAAGTGTTATCAGAAAAAGGAGCTGGTTTCACAAGGCTACAAAAAAAAATTACTTGACCCACATTAATGGTATCTGGATACATTATTTGAAGTCAGAAAGAGCTAGAGCCTTGCCCAGCACTTGCTATCACCAGGCCTTCTTCTTTTTTCTTTCTTTCTTTCTTTTTTTTTTTTCTTTTTAAAAGAAATTTAATATATTTATTCAGATTACATCTCAGTTGTTATCCCATCCCTTGTATCCTCCAGTTTCTCCCTCTCTCCCGCTTTCACCCTATTCCCCTCCCCTATATCTGTGACTGAGTGGGACCTCCTCCCCCATTATATGGTCACAGCCTATCAAGTCTCATCTTGGTAGCCTGCTTATCCTTTCTCTGAGTGCCACCAGGCCTTCTATGAAGCCTTGGCTACTGAGACTTCACCCTTCCTAGCTAATGAAATTCATGGGGGAGCCTCCAGGGGAAGTTGGCTGGGGGCAGGGGAGGGGGTGCCTTCTGCCGTCTAGTGGTCATTGTGGAAAACTGCAGAACCCAGCACCTGCCGAGCCTGCCTTCTTTTCCTCTTCCTATCTCAACAGTCTACCCACCGCTCCACCACTGTGTTCAGTTCCTAGCACTTGGGAGGTGGAGAAAGGTGATCCTAAGTTCAAGGTTAGCCTGGCTTAAATAGTGTAACTCAACCTCAAAACCAAAACAAAACATTTTGGGAATGTCACTGATACATATCTTTATACACGAGCTCAGTTATTTCTTTAAGATTCTCCTGAGTTGTTAGAATAAAGAACATATAATCTCCAATTTGGGTGCAGAAAGTGTCATAGAAACGTGACAGTAATGACAGCCTTACTCAGCCAGATGAGAAACAGTTTTCCAACTCTATGACCAAATTGCTTTTTTATTTTTACCAAGCTTGTCTGCCAAAAAAGTATGTAATTTAATATTTTTCACTTCTTTAATCTATAGTGTGATTGGCCATTATCACACACACACACACACACACACACACACACACACACACACACGGTGTCTTAGTTGAGTTTTATTGCTGTGAAGACCAAGACGTGACCAAGGCAACTCTTACAAAGGAAAATATTTAACTGGGCCTGGCTTACAGTTTCAGAGGTTTAGCCCTTTACCATCACGGCGGGAAGCATGGCAGCGTGGACGCAGACTTGGTGCTGGAGACGGAGCTGAGAGTCCTGCATCCCGATCTGAAGTAAGCAGAATAAGACTGTGCCACACTGAGCAAAGTTTGAGCATAGGAGACCTCAAAGCCCACTTTCCACAGTGACACACTTCCTCCAACAAGGCCACACCTCCTCCAACAAGGCCACACCTCCTCCAACAAGGCCACACCTCCTCCAACAAGGCCACACCTCCTCCAACAAGGCCACACCCCCTCCAACAAGGCCACACCTCCTCCAACAAGGCCACACCTCCTCCAACAAGGCCACACCTCCTAGTAGTGCCACTCCCTGTGGGCCAAGCACCCAAACACGTGAGTCTATGGGGGGGGGGGTCATTCCTATGCAATCCACCGCATATGGTTCCTCTCTAACTCATTTCCAAATCTTCTATATTAATTTTCTCGTTCATACCTTATTCCATGAAAAAAATTAGCATGCTAATTTTAAATGATTTCTAGAAGCACTACTAATACCTTGAGCCCGCTTTTTACATTTGTTATATATAGAAACCAACTGTATTTTCCCCATACATTTGCTTTTGAAATCCATCTTTCCGCAAAGACAGCTCAGTTCTCTTTTCACTTGGTACATGCATGGGCACACATGCCACTGTGAGAACGCCACGGTACACATGTGCGGCTCAGAGGACAACTTGTGGAAGTTGGTCCTCTCCCTCCAGCACGTGGGGTCCCTGGGGCCCAATTCAGGTCTTCGGGCTTGTTGGCAAGTGCCTCTGTCCACTGAAGCATCTTGCAGACCCATCACGTCTTCATTGCCCCATAACAGACTGCCCCCGAAACTTGATGACTTAAAATAATGAAATTGGCTATCTTGTTAATGCTATACATTTGCCGGTATTGGTTTGGGGCTCTGCCTCATGTGATTCTAGATATGCACTTGGCTCAAGATGACTCACTCCTTGAGTCTGAAGTCTTGACAAGGATGCCTGGAAGATGAGGCATGGCTGGGTTCCTGGGAAAGATTTGCCTGTTTCTCCACATTGCCTCACTGCTTTTTTTTTTTTTTTTCCCCATTTGGCCTCTGGTAACTAGGTTACTAAAGTCACGCACCAGCTCTAGGAACACTGCTAACTAACCAGACTGCCATGGCACCACAGGTTTGTTTTTTGAAACCTGTCTTCTGATGACCCCTTTTATTTAAAATCACAACGCAACCACATTCGATGTAGGAGACAATATACAAGCATTAAATCTCTGGAAGTCAGTGCTCCTTTTGGTATTTAATGAGAACAGATAACTGTGTCAGAAACCTCCAGGCCTTCCAGTGAGTAAAACATATTATATAGCTTTCCTCTTTTAACATACAATTAGTCCTTGTGGATGAAGGACTAGTTTCTATATTAACTTGTATTATATATGATTGGCTTTGTTAAAATATAATGTTAAGGAACTGGAGAGCTGGCTCTGTGGTTTAGAGCACCGGCTGCTCTTCCAGAAGAACAGAGTGCAATTCCCATTGCCTCCATGATACCCTCTTCTGGCTTCCTCAAGCACCAGGCACGGCAGGTGGACAGTACACATATGCAGGCAATATATGTAGTCCCTGAGCTGTCAAGGTTGTACACTGCAAGAGCTGTCAAAGAGGTGGAACCTCCTTTCCATGCCCAGCCTGCGCAGTTGCCACAGGAGCTGCCAAAAAAGACATCTCCTAAGACTGCTACCAGGAGACAGCAACACAGGACCTGTCCACAGTGTCTGCACACACACAAACACACACACACACACACACACACACACACACACACACACACACAAGAAGTGAAGTGGCTGGGTGGTGGTGGCTCACGCCTTTAATCCCAGCACTCGGGAGGCAGAGGCAGGTGGATCTCTGTGAGTTCAAGGCCAGCCTGGTCTACAAAGCAAGTCCAAGGTTACACAGAGAAACCCTGTCTCAAAAAACACAGGAGCTGTACACACACACACACACACACACACACACGCACACACACCACCACCACCACCACCACCTCACTCTGCTCTACAGTGGGAAGCCACCACAGGAGCTGTCCACAGTGCCTGTGTACATACACACACACACACACACACACACCACCACCACCACCACCACCACCACCACCACCACCACCACCTCAGCCTGCTCTACAGTGGGAAGCCACCACAGGAGCTGTCCACGGTGGCAGCGCCTCCTCTCCAGTCTCCCCAAGCAGCTCCACAACAGTGGCACCTTAGTCAAAGCTGCCTGTGGTCTGGGACCAATGCAGAAAAAGGGGGGTGAAAAAAGCCACCAATCCCTGAGCGTGCGCACGCACACACATAAAACAAAACACCAATCCCTGTGCTTCCCAAGCTCGGGACTTGAAATCCCACCAATCCTCACTCTGGGAATCTCTGCCCCCCCCCTAAGAAATCCTATATAAGCCTTGGCCTTTGTTCAGTTCCCTCCTGTCCTCTCCTAGGAGCAAGGGCAGCAAACCCTGGACCCTCCCAATAAATCTGTTTTATGAGACTTGTTCCCTGGAGTGACTCTCTCATTAGAAGAAGCCAAGAAACAATGAAGAGACAAAGTGGAGTGGGGCTGAGGTTCCTGAGCTCCTCAGCTCAGCTGGGCATACGCTCCACTGGGAACAGCAACACATCTGCTGAGGAGGCTTCCTCTCAGAGCTGTGTGGTTCCTGTGTCTCAGATACCCTTCCCTGGGGACACTGCCCCACCTCAGAGCTGTGTGGTTCCTTGGCTCTCAAGTCCCAGGATACCTGTCCATCAGAACAGGAAGGACAACAATATATCCATGCATATAAAATAAAATTTGAAAAAAGTGTATTGCTAAAATATTTTGTCATTAATTATTGTCATTTTCCTTTCTGTAAAATTGGCAGAAGAGTATGCACCTGTCAATAAATTCAAACAGCTGGGAATAAACAATATGACTATTATTTTCCTTTAAGATATTTAGAGATCATCTGGTTTGTCTTTGTTAGGTGTTTCTTCTGTAATTTGGGGACGCTCACCATTACTTTTTTCTTTCTGAGAGGACTCTTTGGTTGTGATTGTTTTCTTAATACACTGTTGGAATTTCTTTCCAGATCTGTAATTTTTCTTTCTCACACTTCTTTTGTACTCGTGAGTCATATAGACCAGTGATTAAACCCAATCGCCACGAAGGAAATCGGCTGAGCGGAGGCCGCAGCTCCTTGCGGGAAATGTAGTCCCGGACAGACTGCAGCTCCCCTTGGAGAACCGTGGGAATGGCCACAACTGAGGCTCTGCGCATGCGCTGTCTCTCAGACTCTAAGGACGCGCTTCCGGTTAGCGGGGCTTTGCTAGGCGAGGCTCCCGGGCATCTCAGCGCCACGGTTCCTCGGGGCATTCTGGGAACTAGAAGAGAAGCGAGGTTCGCCCCCCCCCCCCCAGCCATAGAAATACCGAGTGGCGATCTCGGGGTAAGATCAGAGGCAACGGAGCCTTCGTGGCGCCCACGGAAGTTCGCGGGTGTCCAGTGGCCGGGTGAGGCCACCAGGCGTGACGGGGCTGCAGGCCTCAGGGCGGGCAGGCTAGGAAGGACAGAGAAGTGTGTGCGTGCAAAAATCGGATCCAGCAGTCCTGCGGACGCCCTTGGATGGGTAAAGCTTCGGGGGTGCTAAGGGTTGAGCTGCGACTGAGGGAATGGAGCAGGTACAGATTGGGCAGGATGGCGCTTCATTGGAGGGTCTGTCGTGTGGAGGGAAGGGATGCCAGGCATAGCTGAGGAAAAGGCCTCTCCTCCATCACTTCGAACAAATGCATCTCTTTCCTTAGCGCCCCTCCATTCTGTTTCGCCAGAGTTGCTCAAACCACGTCCATCACCATCCTGGGCTTTTATTGATTTCCTTTCTATAAAAGAATGACACAGTATACCTACAGAGAAGTTGTTTGTTTGGTTGGTTTGGTTTGGTTTGGTTTGGGTTTTTTTTTGAGATATTTAAACTTCTTCTCAGATGAAGAAGGCAGCTATTTTAACCTTTATGTAGTTTGCTGGTGACAGAGCCAAGAATTGAATTCTCATCTGTTGATGCCTAGGTCAGGCCTTTGTCCTCCACTCCGTTTTAAGCAGAGTGGAGTTTAGGTGGGGGAGGGGAGCAGCGCCATAGTCACTTTAACACCCTCCCTCCCTTCTGTCGGGGCTTTCTGATTGCATCTGATGAATGCGTTAGGAGAAGAACTGGTAATTGACACCCAAAACTCAATCAATCAATCAATCAATACAATCTTAGACTTGCTGGCCTGCTGTTCCAGGCTTTATATAAAGTTTATTGATCTGACCTGGTCTGAACTCTGAAGTATTGTTTGTTTGTTTTTCAAGGAGGCATAAGTAACACAGTAATTCAGTATAACACTTTGTTTCCATTCACAGTTTAAAAAAAAAAAAAAAGCTCTGATTGGTCCACTCAAGAGCTACCCCTGGGCATTTTTCCTCAAGCAGTTGCTTCCTGTATGATACCCGTCAAAGGGGCTGTGAGCACTGTAAGAGCTGCTAGCCAGCCTGCTGATCCTGTCCCCCGGTCTTCCTCACCCAGCTCCCCAGTCATCATTCCTGGCCCTTTCGTGGGAGTACCTAAAAATGGACAGTACTCAGGTAAGTCAAAGGGGTTCACTCCCCACCTTCTGCAGTGGAGGTTCATGGATTTGCACTGTATACATTCGGATGAAATAGTGGAAATATATAAAATAAGGGAATCAGATCAATATCAGAAAAGTGTATGTCAATAAACAAGTTATTGCCAGGTGTGGTGGTGGCGCCTGCCTTTAATCCCAGCACTTGGGAGGCAGAGGCAGGTGGATCTCTGAGTTTGAGGCCACCCTGATCTACATAGAGAGTTCCAGGACAGCCAAGGCTACACAGAGAAACCTTGTCTCAGGAAAATAAATAAGTAAGTAAGTAAACAAGCAAATTATGCACCCCTGTAGTCTTATTCAGGTTATATGACAAAGACCCAAGTGATAGGAAATAGGTTTTTCTGTCATGCATTTATAAGCATGATTCTTAGATTATCCGTGGGCATATGATGCAAAGTCACCTTTACGAAGAACAGCTGTGGATTTCCTGTGACTTACCGCTTGGCAAGGCCTAGCAGTTGCAGATTTCTTAATCTGTTCTCAGGGGTGTAGATGGCCTTCCGAGCATTCTCCCGGGGTGTAGTGGTAAAACCTAGAATCAATGCGCTGCATACGCCCCGCGGGCCTCCAGCCCATCATTCTCCAGGCGCCTGAGTGTTTCAGCTCTACCTTTAAAACAGACATCGCAGGACACGGTTCGCCTTTAGATTCTGTGGTAAAGCTGTTTCGCTTGCTTGTCTAATGTGCCCGCTCACTCCACACCTCGGCGTCTTCTACTCCTGTTGAGATCAAAGTTAGTGATCATTCGCCTGTTTCCTAGCCTAATAGGTTTTCCACTCCCTGCTTCACTGAACTCTTGTTGCACTCCACAGCATGGCCATCCCTCCCTAAAACGCACTTGGGGCTGTTTCTAGCTTTCACCCAACTTTCTCTTTAACTTTAACTCCCTAACCATTTCCTCTCGTATCAGCCGCTCCACCTTCCGCCACCGGCGTTGTGTGCTTAGTCCGTTATTCTCCCTGCTCCCCTTTGTGTCGTCTGGAGTTTTAACTTGAAGCCTTTGACCTCTGAAACCTCCCTACCTGTAAAGGATCTCGTGTGATTTTTTTCTAGCTGTCTGCAGGGGGTCTTCAGATGGCACTTGGAGTCCCCCTGTGCAGAACAGAAATAAGGTCCCCACCTCTGCCTGTTTGCTGTGTTGCTTCCTCACGGTTCCTGCCAGTGTTGCTAACCCTCCCAGTCACCTCACGCTAGAAAGAAAGTGAGGCCCAAAGCCGGGTGTGATGGCTGATGCCTCCCTCTCCCTGCAGTACTCAGGAAGCCGATGCAGGAGAATTGCTATGAGATGAGGTCAGCCTGGGCTACAAAAGGGGAAGGGGGAGAAAGAGAAAATGAGGTTGATGTTAGAAACTTCCTGTTCCCTGCTTCCAGCCCCGGGCAGCTGTCAAGCCCTGTGTGTACCTCACTTCTAGCCCTACTTCCCCGCCTCGGTTCCCGTCTTTAGCATGGTCATAACAGGTGTCTCAATGGTCTACCCACATCTTTCTCAAGCGTGTTGTCCACACTTGCTTGTCAGGTTAGCAACACCCGTCTATAATGTCCTGGTGCCACAGCTGCCCAAGCAGGTCCATAGGATGCAGGATAACAGCTCAGCATCCTTGCTTTAACTTAACAAGGCCAGTTACCTTCTGGCTTACTGCTCCAGATCTTTCCTTTAACAGCTGTGTATGTACCAAACGCTGTACCTGGAGCTTGACAGAAGCCAGCCCCTCTGCTTGAGCCTCAAACTCGTGGAGGAGTGGGTTTGCTGTGGTCGACACCTAGGCAAGGCTCAAATCATTACAGACTCACCATTGGTGTAACCAGGGCATTAGGAAGTTATGTAAGACTCAGGGCGTGTCTTTTTTCTTTCTTTTTTCCTTCTTTCTTTCCTTTTTTGTTTTGTTTTTGTTGTTGTTTTTAGTTTTCTAGACAGGGTCTTTCTGTGAAGCCCTGCCTGTCCTGGACTCACTTTATAGACCAGGCTGGCCTCGAATTCACAGAAACCTGCCTCCCGAAATGCTAGGATTATAGGTGTGCGCCACCATGCCTGGCGGGGTGCATCTTTTCTGTAAGGCGGTCCAGTAGGCTGTAGGATACCTACCATCCCTTGCCCTCTGCCAGAAGTCAGTGACATCTCACTGGACTGCAGCAGGCTGTGTGCTGTGTCCCCAGGAAGCAGGTGCCTGCCACGTGGAGCCGTGCTGCCGAGGGACACTTTCGTGTCTAGATTCCTGATCGGGCACCGGGTTTGACTTTAAGCCAGTTCCCTGCTATTTAAATAGTTCCTGATTCTTCATGTTATTTGAGACCACAGCCAAAAACTGTGCGGCCATCTCCATTTCTGCATCAATATAAGTTCTGCACATGTGCCTACAGAGCTCCCTACATGTGAGGCCATCAGCCCTTGAAAGCACAGGCTGTGGCCACTCCTCTCTGTGCTCTCTCTGCACCTGTGCCCCTTATAATCAGGCTCCTCATTTTTTTTTTTTTTTTTTTTTTTTGGTTTTCTTCCCAGATTGCATACCTGAGTGACCAGAATATGAATTTTCTTTTTGGTCATTTGTCATGAACACCATTCAGTCTCCTCCAAGGGGCCTATGCTCTTTCCTCAGCCGTGGGCCATGTACTGCCAAGGGCAGCTGTATCTGTCTTAGTCAGCTGCCCTCGTTCAACTCTTACCTGGCCTTTTTCTAACATTCTTTGCAGTCACTCTTTAGTTATGTAGTCATCACATTGCCTAGGTTATAATTATAAATTATAAAGTAATTTATTACCTGTTTATTACCAGGAAGCTTATTTTGGAGGGAGTGGCTCCTGGAGGATATTTAATATAGATAGTGACCTGCTTCTAGGAGACAGGTATGTGGTCCTGAAGGACCACACCATGATGCGTGTGTGCAGATGTGTGGCAGGATGAGGAAGAGAGGCTCAGTGACCTACCATAGCTGTGCATGAGGTGGAGCGTGTGGCAGGCCTGGCACACAGGGAGCACATGGGCTTCTGCAGGGCTGGAGGATGCTCACTTATTAGGACTACACTCTGAAATGAATTCAGATAGAGACAAGTGTGGAAACCACAGGCAGTTCTTATGCACACTCCTCCTAGCTTCCCTTGGCCTGCTAGTCCTGGAGTGCAGTGATCAGAACCAGGAGAAAACGCCAACCCAGCTCAGTTACTATGCAGACAGCAGTGCAGTGCTGTGTCGCACTGTCTTCAGCTCAGGGGCCAATGTTACACTTGGTTGTCATGTCTCCGTGGCCTCTTGCAGTCTGGGATGTCCTTTGTCTATCGTGACCTTTAAGTGGCCAGTGGCCCTCATTTGTGACGCCTTCGTCTTGCATCTACACTCTGTTGCCTGGCTTGTCCGGCTGGGTGTGGTGCTGCTGTGTCTTGTAATTCCCCTGCCTTGCCATGTTCTGTTCCTCTTACTCAGTTGGGGTGGGAGGCGCATGACATCTATGCAGTGCAGTGCCCTGCCTCTCGTATCTTTTGCCCTTTCCCCATTCTGTTCTTCTCTCCCTCTGCCCTCCTCCCAAAGGTGACAAGTTCATTCATTCCTGGGTGGCCTTTCAGTGTGTTTTGCACAGATACTGTTACACATGTATGTTTTCTTCCACCTCCTCCTTTCTCACCTAACAATGCAGATGTCGTTGTGCCTTTCCTCCCTTCACAGTGCAACGACCTAGAACCCATTCCGTGTCAGTCAGAGACATCTTCTTTTTGCCTTCGGATACTATTTCCCATCACCACTCTCCTCCTTTGAGCTCCAAAACCAAATGTCCACCTGCCAGGGTCAATGCCTTTACCCCTCTCCTCCACAGATGCTTTGAGCACAGTGTTGCAGGCTGACCCCTTAGCTTCATGTGCTGGTGAGCACGTGAGGATGTTTATATCTGGCTTTCTTACATTGGTGTACGTTGTCGGCATACACCCAGTTCTGGTCATTCAGAACAATGTGCTGACTCTTCATCTCACACTCACTGAGTTCCCTGGAGACAGGCATCCTAATTCTCTTCCCCTTTGGTTGGACCTTTTAGCTGTTTCCCATGTTTTCAAATATGGAACAGGAAGCTTTTTCTGCAGGACCATATGGTAACTAATTCAGTTTTGCTTAGACACACAGTCTCTGTTAGCTCTAAATGCAGCAGCTGTTGCACGCAAAAGTCACGGGCAAAGTGTGAACCAAGTCACGGGCAAAGTGTGAACCAAGCACTGGCCAGATTGGGTTATGGTAGATAGACTTGGCACGTGGGCAGCGGTTTGCCACCACTCATACATACGCTGCACATTGGGTCCTGATGCTCCGGGTATTTACAGACACCTCTGTGGATTTGCATTTTTTACACCCATGCTCTCCAGAGGAGAAGGTGAGGAGCTCCCCAGCAGCCCCTGCCCTTCTAGTCATATTCTTGTCTTGGCCATGGGAAAACAACAAATCGATACAGGTGTTAAGATGGGCAGCCTGTACACTGGGCCATCTGTACATGAAAGAGTGTTTTACTGGTGTGTCGCAGTAGCAGAGAACTATATGGCTGAGTATAGGGTAAAGGGCTCCCCATTCCCCACCACTCCCCGGGTTTCTCTCTTGTAGATCACTCCTCAACTGTCATGTATGCATTTGCGGAAGTGTGTTTCTCAGCCAACACCCTCTGGCGAGACATGCCTTAAGTAAGACTGCAATGATCACCTCACTGAAGTCTGATGGCACAGTAGGGCCATTTGTGGTCACCCTTGGTCTAGCATGTATGTTCCTACCTGAAGTGCAGTTCCTGCTGTGTCACTTGCCATACTGGGTGCTTCTCGAGAGAAAGAGCCATAGTGCACATGAGGCAGTAATCCAGGAATTCCAGGACACGGTATAAACTCTGCACAGATAGTGAACAGTTGCTGTTCCTTTGTCCCCCACGAAGGACCTCTGTGTAGCTTCACACTGGCCACGGTGGCGCCTTCCTTGTGTTCGACATTCCGCAGACCTGCCATTGCTCAGATCTTATATCAGATGCAATGTGTTCTTTCAGAGGTCAGTTTCTTTCAAGGACTTGACTGTGGTCTTCACGCGTGAGGAGTGGCAATATCTGGGCCCTGCGCAGCGCCTCCTGTACAGGGAAGTAATGCTGGAGAACTACAGAAACCTCATCTCAGTGGGTGAGTGCAGTTCCACACCGCACCCCAGAGCTAGCCGCCTTCAGGGTCACGAGACCATGGCAGGGGTGAATTCTTTCTCCTGAGTAACAAGGGAGGAAGATGATGACACTTTGCACACACATGTGTATACATGCATGTACACTGCTATATTGGTGGGAATCTCCGTCGTTCAGTTTCCCCCATCCTTAAGTCCTTGAAGTTCACAGAGCTTGGTTCACGTTTTGTACTATTTTTCATTAACAGGGTTTCGTATTAGCAAACCAGATGTGATCTTAAAATTGGAGCAAGGAGAAGAGCCTTGGATAGTGGGAGAATCATCAGGTCAGAACCGTGCAGGTATGTGTGGTGACGGAGCAGGTTAAAAACCAGAGTTTGAATCCCAGGCTGGTTAGTGATCACAGCTGGCACCTATATAATCTTTTTCTGGAATCTTCGAGGACCTAGAGCTCTAGAAGTGATTGAGGAAACTAGCTCTTGTGCTATAGATACTAAAATGTTCACCCCAAACAAATCTATTCATTTAATTGCAGCATAGAAAAATGTTTGACTTTGTGCACTGTCAGCAGAACTCAATCCCCTTCAGCGCACACCGATTCCTTCATTCTTCTCCACCAGGTGCCCACACAGACGCCCACCCAGGCGCCCACCTAGGCACCCACCCAGCTGCCCTCCCAGGTGCCCACCCAGGCACCCACCCAGATGCCCTCCCAGGTGCCCACCCAGGCGCCCACCCAGATGCCCACCCAAGTACCCACACAGCTGCCCTCCCAGGCGCCCACCCAGCTGCCCTCCCAGGTGCCCACACAGGCATCCACCCAGGCACCCACCTAGGTACCCACCCAGCTGCCCTCCCAGGTGCCCACCCAGGCGCTCACCCAGATGCCCACCCAAGTACCTACATAGCTGCCTTCCCAGGTGCCCACCCAGAGGCCCTCCCAGGTACCCACCCAGCTGCCCTCCCAGGCACCCACCCAGCTGCTCTCCCAGGTGCCCTTCCAGGCACCTTGCTTGCTTCCTGACAGTCCATGCCCACCCACCTTCCACTCATGCCTTCCATTCTCCATGTGCGCGAACTCCAGAGTTCTCAAGTCACCAAACACAGTGTCCAGTTGGACTCCTCCTCCTGCTGACTTTTGAGCACTGACTTCCTGAAGCCAGCCTCACCTGGCCTCACCGCCGTGCTCCTCTTGTCTCAAGTTCCCACCTGATCCTTGTCCATGCCACCTGGTCACCCATACCTCCAAGAGATGTTGGGGACTGCTCCATGTAGGAGTGTGTTTGTCAGTGTCCAAGGCTCTTGTGTTCCTCGCCAGTTTCTTCTGTCTTTGACCCAGTGTAGTGAGCTGGTGTAGGTGAATTTGCTTTTCCTCCCTCCTCCCACCCCTCCTCTCTTCCTTTGTGTTGTCATGTATTTGTTTTCTCTATAAATGCACAAAGTAGGAGATATTTACACTTGAATCTCTTTAATACTGGGAAGCCAGCACAGCACCAAAGCCGTGGCTACCATGCGGCCTTTATACAGATTGTCATGTCAAAGGCTCAGAGAACTCACAGGTTAATGTCAGTTCTGTTCCTTCCAGAAGGTGGTGGTGCCACAGAGAAGAGCAAGGAACAACCAGACAAACATTTGGAGCAGCTTGTAGTCTCCACTAACAAAATGATGCCAGAAAAAGCTAATCTGTTGGAGAAAACAGTCACTCGTGACATGAGTATCGTTACTTCAGAAAAAATGCTCCATAAATATGATCCAGGTGGAAATGACTTGAAAACTAGTTCAAAAGAAACAGTGGCAAAGCAAAGCCAGGCAAGTGCACAGGTAGCTGTGGAGCATGCTGGGAGTGGGAGGCCTCCGCCGCCGCGCACGAAGCCTGACAAGAGTCCCTCTGGGGCGAAGCAGGCCAAATGTGATGAAGTCGGGGATGCTGGGAGCGAAGGGGAAGATGTCACGCAGCACCGGAATAACCAGCCTTTAAGCCCACCCTCCGAACATAGCAAACATGGGGAGCCTTCCGAGGAGCCAGCCGCCTCTGCGGGGACGGAGGAACGCCCTGAGAGGAAGCGAAATGAATGCGCCGAGTGTAGGAAAACCTTCTCCAAGAGGTCCACCCTCATTGTCCACCAGAGAATCCACACGGGCGAGAGACCCTATGCCTGTAATTACTGTAGGAAAACTTTTCGTATAAAGGCAAGCCTCACCCGGCACCAGCGAATTCACACTGGAGAGAGACCTTACAAATGCAAAGAGTGTGGGAAAGCCTTCATTGACAAGTCCGCCCTCATTGTGCACCAGAGGATCCACGGAGGGGAGAAGTCGTATGAGTGTAACGAGTGTGGGAAGACCTTCTTCCGGAAGTCAGCCCTGGCGGAGCACTTCAGGTCGCACACAGGAGAGAAGCCTTACAAATGTAAGGAGTGTGGCAATGCCTTTGGCAAGAAATCTTACCTCATTGTGCACCAAAGAACTCACAGGGGAGAGAGGCCAAATGAATGCAAGGAGTGCGGGAAAACCTTCTTCTGCCTGTCAGCCCTGACAGCCCATCAGAGAATCCACACAGGGGAAAAACCCTACGAGTGCAGTGAGTGTGAGAAGACATTCTTCTGTCAGTCGGCCCTCAACGTGCATGTGAGGAGTCATACCGGAGAGAAGCCCTATAAGTGCCGCCAGTGTGGGAAGTTCCTGTGCACCAAGTCAGCCCTCGTGGCGCACCAGGTAATTCACAGAGGAAAGAAGTCCTTCGAATGTAGTGAGTGCGGGAAGCTTTTCTACCTTAAGTCAACACTCACGATCCACCAGAGAACCCACACCGGAGAGAGGCATGCTGTGGGCAGCAAGTGGAGCCGGACGGCCACTGGGAAGTCAAACGGCAGTGAACAGAAGAGAGTGGACACGAAGGAGAAGCTTCCCGAGGCTCATGAGCACAAGCGCACGGCCCACAAAAACTCACGCCGCTTTGTCCACAAGAGAACCATATGGGAGAGGCCTTACGAGTGTCTTGAGTGTGGGAGGACCTACTGCCGGAAGTCAGCCCTCAGGCACCACCAGAAGACACACACAGGAGAGAGGCCCTACGAGTGTAAGGAGTGTGGGAAGACCTTCTGCCAGAAGGTCTCCTTTACTGAACATCAGCGAACTCATACTGGGGAAAAACCTCATAAATGCAAAGAGTGCGGGAAATCTTTCCGCCATAAGTCAGCCTTCACGGTGCATAAGAGAATTCACACAGGAGAGAAACCGTACGGTTGTAATGAGTGTGGGAAAAGCTACCGTCGGCTCTGGACTCTGACTGAACACCAGAAAATCCACACGGGGGAGAAGCCGTACGAATGCAACATGTGTAAGAAGACATTCCGCCATAAATCAAACTTCCTCCTACACCAGAAAACCCACAAGAAGTAAGTTCCAGCAGGGTGACACTTAATTCACTGCTCCAGTCCTGAGTTGCACATCAAGGACTGAGACTGCTGGCACAGGGACGATGGGAAGACTTTTTGCCAAAGTTAGCCATCTCTAACAGCAGAGAGCTCACGTAGGCAACACAGACAGTTTGTTTTATGAATGTTGTACTTTCAGTGTTAACTGTGAACACATTCAGCATTTCAGACATTACACCAGGTGTGCCTACCTCCCCTTCAGATCAAGAAACAAACATTGATCTCTACTTGGTTACCCTCCACAGTTAATTTATGTCATGTATGTCGCCTGCCGGACGTGAGGAGCCAGTGTTGATTCTAGGTCATTTCCAGTTGTTCCTGTGATGACTGAGTGCTTTCCATTCATAAGTTTACAGTATTAACAGCCCAGACGACACGACCTGCTCATCTTCTGTCCACTGTCTAGTGACAGACCTAATCCCCTTGTCTGCAAAGGTGAGGCTGCCTTGCCCAGCTGTTGTGACTCCCACACAGGAGCAAGCTAGCATTTGCTAAAGCCAAGTCACTGCATGTTCCTGATCCAGTGAGAGGCACAAGGTAGCTTCCACCAGCCTCCTGGAGCTCCCAGGTAGGCCAAATTACCATAACAGAAACAAAAATATAGCCAGCAGATTTGGAGTAGCAAAGAGGATTAGGGAGTGTTTGAGTCAGAACAGTGTCTCTACTGTTAGTGTTTTTAAATACCTCTGTTTGATTAGTGTTTTTGATTATGTCAGTGTTTCCAAAAATGTCTTGATTTTTTTTTAATAAACATGTCCATAGGAATATTATTTAGAGTACCTATCAGCTTCTTAGAAAAGCTCTCCTTGGTGCCAAATAGGGTCACCCAGTGTGGATGAGTGCATCTAGCCAGATGGCCTGCAGTTCATAGGGGTTAATGTCAAGTCCTGGTAGCCAGCCACAGCGGGATTTTCTACAGACCCAGCCCTGCTCTCTGATGTGCTGTGCACATCAATGTCCTAGGACAGTGAAGTGAGTTTATTTCATTGACAAAAACCAGAAAGAGCCACTGGGTATCTGGCCGTGGGCCTTGCCTGTAACTAGGCTGGCAAACCAGCCCTTGGAGTAGCCAAAGTAGGTTGTATCATCCAACTCTGTGGTGAGGGTCTCACGCTGACCTGTGTGCTGCCTCTGCTTGTGATGTTGGGTTCTTGGGTCGAAAAAGCTGCCCTTTGTTTGAGACCCATCAGAAACTCCAGTATGAAGAAGATGATCTGTTTATTCAGTTCATATTTTACATCCTTAAGTACGAAAACATATTGTGAATGCACATGCATTCAAAATATACTAATATATACTGAAACATAAATATATGTGTACATCAACAGTAACCTGTTTCTGAAAATTTTAATAATTACTTAGAAGATTCGGTTGCTGTTGCAAATGGAATTTTACCATCTGTTTCTAAAATTGCTGATAGAGGCCTGACGAGGACCAGCAAGCAAAGTTGCCTGCTCATGAGCCTGATGGCCTCAGCGTGGTCCTTGGCCCCACCTAATAGGAGAGAACTGATTTTCTTGCAAGTTACCCTGACTTCTACAAGTGTGATATGGCATGTTGCCACACACAAAATAAGTAAATAGATAAAATTTAAAGTGTTTTAAAACTCACCGATAGGATTCTTAAGCGTTTTTATCAAGTTTGTCAAAACGTATTCCTCGTGCTTTTCTTTGCTTGGTCTTATAAAGCTCACAGCTCCTTAGGAAGGAAGTTGGTGGGCTGTCTTGTGTAGGTAGTTTTGCTTCCTGAAGCACTGTGCCCTAGTTGTGCCTTCTGCTTGCCATGCAACAAACCACAATCCTGGCATTGCTGTAGTTGCCTTTCTTGCTTTGACTTAGTATAGAGAAAGAAGTGCTGTATGCTGGGGGAACTTTTTTTTAAGTCTGGTGAAAAAATGTAAGTCCACAAATGGAAGGCCAGTGAGCCCCAAACAGGAAAAATCACTAGACACATCAGAGTAAAACTTGAAGGTCCAGTGAGAGGGCTCAGCTGGTAAAGGTGCCTGTTCTGCAAGCTGGCACCCCAGGAGCCCTGTAAAGGTGGGCAGGGAGATGGGTCCCCACAAGGTTGTCCTGCTCTGCGTGTACGTGGATTGCAGCACACCCTTGCACACATACAGTAACAGCGTAGTTTTTAAAATTGCTTTTTAATTTAAGACACAAAAACCAAAACTAAATAAATGTTTAAAAAAAAAAAACTTTAAAAGCAGCCGAAGGGAATAGCAGCATGTAGGGACTGTGAGCTTCCTACAGCTGCTGGAGGAAATGGCCACACTGATGAGAAGAGCGGACCTCACAGGACCTGAAACAGCAGACAGCCCAGCGCTGCAAGTGCACTCCTGACTGCCAGGGGCTGCCTGGCCTATCCCGCGTGCTCTTCCTGCAGCTTGTGGCTACGCAACTTCAGTCTTTGCATCTGTTCTCGCTGCGCACGTCGGTCTCAGTTTTCGTTTTATCAGAACACGCCTGATCAGGGTCCCACCTTACTCAAGCGTAACCTCATCTTGACTGACATCTGCAACAGCCTACTTCCGTAAGGTCACATTTGGAGGTATTACAGGCTGGGAGGACTTTATCTGTTGGTACCCTAAAAGTTATCCCCATGTTTCCCAGATTAAAATCACAGTAGATGTTTGTTGTGTGAGACTTTTACTGGGGAGATGCAACACACACACACCTACTGAATCTAGGACCGGGGCCTGTGCCAGGCCAAAGTAACGATTACAGCATCTTGGTGAGCCAGTGAAGTTATTGGGGTTACTAACGGGTCTGTGGGTGGGGAGTTGCACACAGGAGCAGGGATGGCCCAGAAACAACTGCATCACGAAAATCCCGCCCCAGCCTGGTGGTGACAGCTAGGGCCCTAGAGCTCCCTGCACAGCTCTCAGACAGCTTAGCAGGCTGAGGATCTGCAGCCTGGCTGGTCAGTCCCCTTCCCCAGTGATTATTCCTGCGTCTGTAAAGAGGCTGAGAGGCTTCCAAGTGTCAGCTTTCCTGGACAGTGTGGGGTAAAATCACTTGCCACCAAGCCAGACAATCTGCATTTGGTCCTTGGGACCTACTTGGTGGAGGAAGTAGACCAGCTCCTGCAAGCTGTCCTCTTGTCCCCACACAGTCTGGTGCATGCATCCATATCTGTCCAGCTCCCCTCCCCATATACACGAGTAAATGTAAGTTTTGTGGGGGTTTTTTTTGGTTTTTTTTTTTTTTGGTTTTGTTTTGTTTTTTTTTTTTGGAGACAGGGTTTCTTCGTGTCCTGGAACTAGATCTGTAGACCAGGCTTGCCTCAAACTCAGAGATCTTCCTGTCTCTGCCTTCCAAGTGAAGGAGTGGGCCACCCCTGCCCAGCTTGTAACTTTTTTTTTTTTTTTTTTGATGATAAAAGGTTTATTTGTAAAGATTGGGATAATTGCATGTTTATATGCTGTTAGGAAATTGTAGGAAGGGAGGTTAGCTTTCTTTCTTTCTTTCTTTCTTTTTTTTTTTTTTTTTTTTTTTTTTTTTTTTTTTTTTTTTTTTTTGAGGTTAGCTTTCTATTGCTGTCATAAAGACACCATGACCAAAAGCAACTTGGGGAGGAAAGGACCCATTATAGTCTATACCTATGGCCAATCAGGGCAGGAACCTGGAGGCAGGAGCAGAAGCAGAGGCCGTGGAGGGTGCTGCCTACTGGCTTGCCCAGCCTGCTTTTTTATACCACCCAGGACCACCTGCCCGGGACGGCACCACTCTTAGTGGACTGAGCCCGCCACACAGTCATCAAGAAAATTCCCCCACAGGCCAGTCTGACAAAGGCTTCCTCTCAATTGAGGTTCCCTCCTCCCAAATGACCTAGTCTGTGACAAGTTGACAATATACAACCAGAACACGGATGGAATTCCTGACTGGGGCCACGTGGAGTCTGGTGCACAGGGAACCTTTTGATGATCGAGATGGTGTTGGCCTGCCGGTTGGTCCACGTGATGCACACAGGCAGTGGAGGTCAGGGTAGAAGCTTGTGCACTCCCATTATAACTGCGCCTATGCTGCCAGGGACGTGGAGAGTAACATCGTCCTCCTCTGAGGGGAGGAGGCAGGTTTTAGAAGTTGTCCATTGCTGGTAGAGCTGACAGCTTTCAGTTCTGCCCCGCTGCTTCATAGCCCCCTGCTGTGGGGAGTCTTTCCATATCCAGGGAAGTCTTCTCAGCTAATGTTTTCGTGTGATGCCTTAGAATGCCCTGTGGCTTGCAGGAGTGCAAAGACACTGTCCACTGACTACATACAGTCAGCCCATGTTGAAATCACTTGGCGATCTCATCTTCCTAGTTCACTGGAAGCTAGCTTAATGGACCGCTCTCTAGTCTAAGATGGGCACAGCACCCCCTACCTGGCTGTCTGCTTGCAGTATGTGTCTGTGGAGTGGGTGTGAAGTCAGTGGGACTACCTGGGATAGCCTTGGCTTCCGCCTACACAGCAGATCCTTCACATCTCGTGGGATAGCCTTGGCTCCCTCCTACACAGCAGATCCTTCACATCTCGTGGGATAGCCTTGGCTCCCTCCTACGCAGCAGATCCTTCACATCTAGTGGGATAGCCTTGGCTCCCTCCTACGCAGCAGATCCTTCACATCTACTGTGAAGTGTTCAAAACCTACATCTGATGCCCCTGTACTCCCAGAACCGCTCGACACACAGGAACTGTTACCAACATCATCTCTGGCCACCGCATATGTGGTTGGATGACCCCATCAGTGATCCTTTGCTGGAGTTTGAGCTCTCTCCAGGTCCCCAAGTTGCATCATTCCCGTGTCACCCCAGATTTAGTCAAAAGCAGAGGGCTATGACTCCTTGCAGATGTCCGTTGCTGACCCTAACTCCAAAGGCATGGCTGCGTTTTCCTCTCCTCTTCCCAGCCACTGAGATTTACAGCTTGCCTGTCTGCCCTGTGGCCTTTCTCTCAAATTCATAAAGTGGTCTGCAACCTAAAATTACACACACACACACACATACACACACACACACATACACACACACACACACACACATACACACACACACACACACGTGTATTTATATATACATATATATTTATTTATATTTAACAGAGGTGTGACCTTAGGCAGGTATGGGGAAGCTGTGACATGACTGAGCCCGTGTCTTCTGCCTCCGCTTGAAATCCACAGACTGAGCAGCGTGAGCATTAAATGACAAAGTCAGGCACATGGTGTGACTGTTCTGTAGAGGTGACACCATCTGTGGTGTCATGCTCTCAGACAGTGAACAACGTGACACAAGCTAGAGTGGCAACTGAAGGCCAGTGGGTAGTGTGGCCCTGAGTCCCACACAAAGCTGTCCCTGCAGCTGTTTCCTCAGCCCCGAGTGCACCCGTGAGACAGACTGAGGGCTACAATACGATTGCTGCTTTCCCGAGGCCTTTCATCTTCAGAGACCCATGTTTTCAGAAACCCAGAGTGTCGTCTGCTACACACCCAAGCTATATATTAAAGGCAGCAGGGTTTCCCAACAAGCTACAAACCTGTACAATATGCCATGGCCCACAGAGACACATGCAGTTGTTAAAAATCTTGTGTATCTTGACAGATAAGGCACAGTAGAGATGCTGCCCAATTTAGTTACTTCCCGTTGCTGTAATAAAGTGTCCTTTACAAGCAAGTTAAGGGAGAAAAGGTTTGTCTGGCTTACAGTTCCAGAGGGACACAGTCCACCTTGGCAAGGAAGATGTAGAGTGGGTAGCCGAGGCAAGGTGGGGGGTGGGGACCAAGTGTTTTAGACACATTTGCCGATGGGGGGTGTTTCATATTTAAGCCACAATACTAGGGTATAGGGGTTTTCAGCTCCATTACATAATCTTACGGGCCCACCGTCGTTGTCTATACAGCCTTAGTCAATCAAAGCATCATTATGTAGGAGCTTGAGGCAACCGCCGCATTACATCAGCAGCATGGAAGCAGAGAGCAAGGCGTGATCGCAGCTTTACCGCTCAGCTCCTTCCCTCCTTTCCGTTCAGTCCAGACCCCAGCCTGGGAAACAGCACCACCCACACCCAGGGTGGGTGCCCCGCTGCAGCTAACCTGGTTAGGAAAGTCCTCCCCGGCCCATTGCCACCAGTGTTTGTCAAGGTGACAGTTAACACTGACCATCACGATCCCCACGGCCGCTGGAGAGAGCAGGACTGTCAGAAGGTCGGCATGCACTCTCGACTTCGAAATGTTTGTTTCCACACGCTGGAACGGCGGCCACACAGAGAAGATGGAGGGCAGTGCCGCTTGGTACCCAGGAGTACAGTGTAGAGACTGGAACTGAAACCAAAGACATGGTGGACCACCACGTCTTGTGCTGGGGCCCAGATTCCAACTCCGTACAGGTCTTCTTTCCTCCCCGCTCCTTGAAGAGGTGCAGACCCAAAGTGTAAAAGCGGCAGTGAGCACTAATTGTGAGCCTAGTGTGTGTTGTGGCACTTGTCCGCATCACTTTAATATGAACCTCACTGCATCCATTTAGCATGAGTGCTACTGTCCTGTCAAGGAACCCATTGCTGCCAGGGTCTTAGAGTATTTTGAGTTATTTAGTAACTTGGTTAATCATTTTAATGTTCGCTTTTACTAAAATTGTAAATCACTTAATTACTATGCCAGCCTCATTCAAAGTCATTAAGGGATGGTGCTTTTAGGGACCTAAAAAAAAAAAAAAAGACTCACGGAGGCCAATTACTTTGAAGTAGAAATTAGATGCTATAATGCACAACAAAGACACTTAAACAAGCACCATAATGCACTGTGCAGTTAATTTAGTGGCAAACACTAAATACATCATGGGACTACACGGGGAAAATTAAAGAGGCAACATTAAAGTGATGCCTTCCACGGAGAACAGCAATTCCCACCTCTGAGTGTGGCCCGCCACGCCTGGGTCTGCCAGCAGGCTAGTGCTAAGCAATAGAGGTCAGGAAAATTTAAAGGCTTTTATAAACAAAATCTGTTCAGAGATTTCTCTATTGTTATGGGTGAAGTCTTTCTTTTTCTTTTTCTTTTTCTTTTTATGGTACCTATGTTTGCTACTTACATTTACTTTCAGACCCTAGGAGGGGCAAATGATTTTTTTTTAATGTGGCTTCTATTCTTGCTGATCTTTTTGGTTTTTCAAGACAAGGTTTCTCTGTGCAGCCCTGGCTGTCCTGGAATTCACTCTGTAGAGCAGGCTGGCCTCAAACTCAGAGAGACCTACGTAGCTCTTCCTCTCAAGTGCTGGAATTAAAGGTGTGTGCCACCACCACCCCGTTGTGGCTTATATTCTTTATTTGAAATTTTTAAAGCATTACTTTATTTTATTTTATCTTATTTTATTTTATTTTATTTTATGGGTGTGAGTCTTGCATTCAAGCATAGCTGTGTGCTAAGTACATGCCTGGTGACCAGAAAGGCCAGAAAAGGGCACTGGATCTCTTGGAGCTGGAGTTATAGATGGTTGGATGCTGCTATGTGGATGCTGGGGCATGAACCAGGGTCTTCTGGAAGAGCCAGAACTTCAGGTCTTTATTTTATTCCTTTTTTGGGAGGGCGGGAGCAGAGGGGGGTGGGAATCTCACTGTGTAGCATCGAACTCACTATGTAGACTAGGATAATCTTGAACTCATAAGAGATCCATCTACCTATACCTCCTGGATTCTAAGATTAAAAGTATATGCCACCATGCTCAGCTCTAATTCTTACTTTTAATTATGTGTATGCATCTGTGTCTTTGCGGAGGCATGCTTGTGTGTGTAGGTGCCTGAGGAGGTTAAATCCCCTAGATCTGGGTTAGAGGCAGCTGTGGGGGCTGGGAATCAATCAAGTCCTTTGCAAGAGCAGAAAAAGCCCTTAACCCCCTAAACCATTTATTCAGCTTGGCGTTATATTCTTTTTAAAATATTTATTTACTTATTTATTTACTTATTTATACAGTATTCTGCCTGCATGTGTGCCTGCACCCAGAAGAGGGCACCAGGTCTCATTATAGATGGTTGTGAGCCACCATGTGGTTGCTGGGAATTGAACTTAGGACCTTTGGAAGAACAGCCAGTGCTCTTAACCTGTAAGCCATCCTTCCAGCCACTCATTATATTCTTAGTGTATATTTTGTTGGAGGTCTGGGAAAATGGCATATGCCCAGCAAGCATGAGGACCTGAGTTCAAATCTCTATCACCCACGTAAAAACCAAGAGCACTGGGGCAAGTTGGGGAGAGAGACAGGTGGATCTCTGGAGCTCACTGGCCAGTTAGTCTAGCAAATCATTGAGTTCCAGGTTTAGAGAAAAGACCTTGTCTCAGAAAATAAGGCTGAGGAGAGACAGAGGACGACAGCATGCACACATGGGTACACACATACGTACGACACTATGGCGGTTAGAATGAGAAATGTCCAATCTCCAACATTGGAAATGTGTTATTGCTGGAGGAAGCATTCACTGGAGGAGGGCTTTTAAGGTTTCAAAGACTCACACAATTCCTAGTTTGCTTACTGCTTCCTATTTGTGGTTAAAGATGTGAGCTCTCAGCTGTTCCTGCTGCCATGATTTCCTGCCTCGATGGTGGTGGACTGTTATCCCTCGGGAACCAAAAGCCCAAATTAGTTCTTTCTAATATAAGTTGCTTTGGTCATGGTGTTTTATCTCAGCAATAGAAAAATGAAACACACACACACACACACACACACACACACACACACACACACACACACACACACACACACACACCCTCTGATGGCTGTTCTTGGTTCTCAACTAGACTACATCTGGAATTAACTAAAACTCAAACATCTGGGTACATTTGTAAAGGATTTTTTTTCCTTAATGAAATGATTTGAAATGGAAAGACCCACTTTAATCTGGTTCTTCTGAGGCAGGAAGGTCCACCTTTAATCTGAGCCACACCTTCTGCTGGCAGCCTATAGCAAAGGACGTGGAAGGAGGAAGCTTGCTGTCTTTGCCCACTTGCTCTTATTGGCAAGTCCTTCCTTCTCTGGCATCAGAGCCCACTTCTTTGGGATTCCAGAATGTACTGAAGACCAGCTG
Organism: Acomys russatus; assembly: GCF_903995435.1. Taxonomy (NCBI): domain Eukaryota; kingdom Metazoa; phylum Chordata; class Mammalia; order Rodentia; family Muridae; genus Acomys; species Acomys russatus. Next base: position 14,842,409 of record NC_067140.1, on the reverse strand, counting down.
AGACATTCAGTCTAGTGGACGGAACAACCACTGGAGTCCTGGACCTTCCATTGGTTGGCAGCCATTGTTGGATTAGCTGGGTGCTGCTGGACTTAGCCTGTAAGCAATCAGGAACGTAGCCGTACGTGCATTTTTGGATTTTACTCCCTTATGCCATAGCCCTGAAGATAGAATGGCTGCATTGACAAGGCACAGGCTCTTTTGGAACCCTGAGACAGAGCCTCCAATTCTTCTACACATTACATTCCAAGGAGATATTTATGAGAATGAGCATTTCTCCAAACCTCAACCACCCTGGATGCCATATTTCTTTATAATCTTCACCTACTGTGAAGGCAAAAAAGTATTTAAACACTTGCAGTTTTTATCTGTAGTTTATGACCAGCTTCCGCATATTTATTCCTCATTTGCATTTCCCTTTTATTACTAGTCTTTTGTATCCATAGATCATTTTTATGGGACTGTGATCTTCTTACAAATGTGTAAGAGATAATTAAATGGAGCCAGTAAACCATTTCTTTCATATACATATACTTACAAAATATATTTTCCAATCTCACTTTTTTTTTTTTCTTTTTAGATAAGGTGACTTTTTTTTTTTTTTTTTTTAAGAGTAAAGCTGTGAGTCATGCCTTCAGTAGCTGCTATTGTTGATCCTTGCCCATGGACATGGACAATTCTTTTCTAGTCCCTGCCTAGTGCCTGGCGATTCAGAATGTCAGCTCCATCCATTTGAGGCACCTGCACTGCTCCTCTCCCACCGCCCAGTCCCCTAGTTTCCTAGGATGATTTTTCTATGGTTTCTTCATTTCTCTTTTCTCCCACTCAGCCTCCAACATGCACATTTTCCCTTTTATTATATTACTAGGAATTCTTATGAACCTTTGGGTGTAGAGGAATTTTAATGCAGCAACATGGCTGTCTGGCCACATCTGAAGACCTTCTATGGTCTGTGGGATCCAGCTGGAATACAGACATGCTCTGGATTACAGTTTGATCTGGCTAGAATACATACACACCCTTAGTAAGCCCCCTCGATTTCAAATAATGAAAATAAAGTTAGTTTATAGAAGACAACCATATTTGAAAAGGGATGTCTGATTGAGGGACAAAGTGACAAATCAGAGAAAGATTTGACAGAATGAGTGAGAGATAGAATATGCCCAACTCTCACAAGGAAAGATAGGCTGCTTAAGAGCAGTGCTGGGAGAGAGTTTTTTATGGAGAATTGATTACCAGGACAATTTTACAGAGACAGGTGGCAGAGAAAACAAGCTAGACACAGGTGAAGACAGAAGGAGCCAGAAGATTAAAACATATTGCCAGAATTAGTTTGAGGCCAGGCAGAGCAATTCAGACAGAATCCAAGAGAAGCCAGTTTGAATCAATCAGCTTGGAGAGGCGTTTAGGACAAAATACCTGCGTTGAACCAGCCAGAGAGACTTCAGAAAGATCTAGGAAGACTTAGGAATGGCTCTCATCTTATCCTCTTATCTGAGGAAAGAAAAACAACATTAAACTTGGGTTCAAGCCTGTCTTTGCTGGGAGAAGGGGCAGTTTCCATGTCTCATCAAAACTATTCTAAATTACCAATTTAAAATGTCTGAGCCAGGTTGGTGGTGCATGGCTTTAATCCCAGCACTCGGGAGGCAGAGGCAGGTGGATCTCTGTGAGGCCAGCCTGGTCTACAAAGAGAGTTCCAGGACAGCCAGGGCTACACAGAGAAACCTTGTCTCAAAAAAACAAAACAAAACAAAAATGTAAATGCCTGATGCTGTTTATGGACTTCAGTTCTTCAGGTGAACTTTAGACATGTTAAGTAAAACAGTACAGTGAAGTGCAACCAGAGTAGGACCACCCCGCTCACCCAACTGCAGCCGAAAAATATACTCTTTCCTTTGTCATCGCAGCCTGCATGGGGTTTTGATGTTTTGTGTTTTTATTATAGACAGAGTCATTCCTGCCTGCCCTGCAACTCTCTATGTAGACAAGGCTGGTCTTGAACTCTCAGAGATCCTCCTTGCCTCTGCCTTCCCAGGGCTGGGATTAAAGGCGTGTACCAGTGCAGCCTGCGTTAGCCTCTAGTTTCAGTGGCACTCAGCAGCATGCAGTGATCGCTTTCCCATGAGTTCTACCCAGCACTTGTAAACTTAGTCCTAGATGCTGAAAATCACAACGAGTAGAATCTATGGTACTCTCAGTTCCCAGTGCCCATGTGTACCTCCAATTCCAGGGCATCTGGCGCCCTCCTCTGGACTCAAAGAGTATCTACATTCACACCTGCACACAGTAAGAAAATGATTGATATGCTTAACGAAAAATCCAAAGTCAAACTTCTAGGGTCCTCTTTCAATAACGGTATTGCCCAGGAACTGGGGGAAAATGGCTCAATGGTTTAAAGTAGTTTTTATGACTGCAGAGGTCCAGAGTTCTATTCCCAGGACCCAGTGGCTCACCACTTCCTGTAACTCCAACCCCAGGGGACCTGATGCTCCTGGCCTCCAAGGGCATCTAGTCTCACGTGCGCATAACCATGCTTGTGCACAAACCTTTTTTTAAAAATCTCAACGTATCGCTCAATATCACCCATGCTCACCTCTGGGAAAGAAAATGATGTATGGGCTCCTTTGCCCATATTCTCCCTTGAGTTGTGTATTTGATTTTGTTTATGGTTTGGGGCATTGCTTTCGATACTCGGTTTCGTGTGAACATGTCGCGTGCGTTTGGGAGAGAAAACTTGAGGGTCGTATTGATCTTCTATAATAATGCTTGGCTTTACGTTCTATAAACACTTCTCTTCCTTGCTCTGTTGTCCTGTGGTGTGGGCAAGACTCTTCTCCAAGTGACTTTGCTTACAGTGGCTGCGGGTGGCTCGGCACAGCTCTCCATCTAGGCAGGAGGGACGCGGGCTCCTTGGGAACAGAGTCGGGAATGTGATGGAAGCCAAGAGGGTCACGGGAACTGGTCCCTAACTGCTCTGCTGCGCTTGTGCAGTTCTTCTTCACTGTTCGCTCTGGTGTCCCGCTGAGCGCGGAGGAAAGCCTCAGATCCTCTCAGGGTCCCACGCCTCGCCCAGAGACCGGGTCCCCGGGACAGGCGCTCCCATGGGTGAGAGCCAGTTGGGAGGGTTTCATTGCCAGGCTCAGGAGCGGCTTTTGTGCCAACACCTGAGCGGGGTCTTGGGGGACCCTGACCCTGACCCTGACTCTGAGTGTGCTTCGCGCAGGGTGGGCTTCTCCAAAGAGAAAAGACAGGGCGCGGACTTGGCGGTCGGAACAAAGTGAGCTAGGGAAGGGTATCAGAGCTGCCTGCTGGGGTTTCGAGGCGCGCAGCAATCTGCAAGCGACTTTCACTCCTTCATAAGATGAGGATGAAGTCAACTGCCACCTGTCCGGGCAAATAAATTAAGGGCAGTGAAGGTCCTATAGCTGGAAAGGCTGCCTTCAGAATCTTAGTTCAAATTCTACTGCTACTCCTGAGTCTCCACCAATAAGAAGAGACCCTCAAGACTCAGTTTCAGGATCTGTACATGGGAGTTCTTCCCTGAACTTGCCTCTGGCTTGTTCTGAGCAATACCTGAGACAGGCTTTAGCCGGCATGGTAGCATTTGCTCAGGACCTGAAAGAGAGCTGCCTGCCTTCCTTCCCTGATCGTTAAGCCCTGTGCACTATTTGGCTCTGAAAGTCACTGTTACAGCTGCGTTCTAACAGAGACGAAAGACTGAAGTGGGCGGGGTGAAGGGCGTAGTCTGCCGAAGAGAGTTAGGGTGCAACCCCTAAATCGCAAGATGGGTTCAATCTACTCTCTCTCTCTCTCTCTCTCTCTCTCTCTCTCTCTCTCTCTCTCTCTCTCTCTCTCTCTCTCTCTCTCTCTCCCCCCTCCCTCCCTCCCTTATTATGTACCACATGGATCCTCCCTCCCCCAAGGGCTACAGGACCTGCCTAGAGCGTGGAGGGCAGAGTGGTCCAGAGGGCTCCTGAGATTACTGCTCACTCAAGGCCTCTGAGCCCTTCTGCCTGGGCCACCTGTCTGTTCTCACTAGAGTTTAAGACCACCAATAGTTTTCCAAGAGTCTGTTCTAGAATCACCAAAAGTGCCCAGGCCTAACAGACAGCTGGGTACAGAGCTCTGCAGAGAGGCCTCCAAATCTAGCCTTCTGTCTACTTCGGGCGATGTAGCTATTGGTCTGGACATTCACCATTGTAGGGAGTAGTTCTTCAGAGGGGAGAGGGGAGTCAGTCAGATTCAAAGTTCTCTGGATCCCAGGTCCTGTGTCCACCAGAAGCAGGACTCTCCCGAGGGGGAGCCCCTCCTCACCTCCTTTCTTGGGTGCAACGCTCCACAACCGCAGGGGAGAGGCCCAAGAACCAGGCAGAGTCCACATTCAGCTTGTGAAGCACTTGCTGAGCCCTTCTCCCCTGTAACATCACCTCGCTAGACACCTGTAGGTCAGCAGCGATGTGGACCAGCTTCCAGAGAAAGGCTGCAAGCTGCGCCAGCCAAGGGAGGTGAGCAAGAGGCAGGCTGCTCGGGAAGAGAGGTCCACGGAAGTATTGTAGGGAGATAAGGTTGAGGAGGGGTGCAGGCAGGTGCGGTGGCCCCCTCCTCCTGGAAGCCCCTCCCACAACCCTCTTCCCACACTCACAGGTGTGGCTGGACTTCAGGGCCACACTGCCCACTCCCACTTCAAGGGCATGTCATTCTGCTTCATAGTTAGCAACCCTTAGGGGACAGACTGCCAAGTTTGGTGTTTTGTTTTGTTTTTGTTTTGGTTTTTGTTTTTTCCGAGACAGGGTTTCTCTGTGTAGCCTTGGCTGTGCTAGACTTGCTTTGTAGACCAGGCTGGCCTTGAACTCACAGTGATCCGTTTTAGCACCACTCCCCACGACAGCTGTCCTTCGGGGCATCGGGAGTTCTCAAGCTTGGTACCCACAATAAGTGGCTTTTCGAGAGACTGAAAGCACATTGCCTGCATGCCCCTGGGGCACAGCGTTCGTGGCCGGTCTGGCTGCCTCCATTGCCTGGCGATGAGCTTTGCTCTGTTGAGTGTGATGGAGGTTGTGGCGCACATAGTGCCGCTCAATTGCTGGTCAGCCCTCTGAACCTGGATGTCTGAAAGGCCGTGTTCTGCTCAGCCCTATGGATAAGGGAATGGCTCAGGGAGTCTGGCTCCAAGCCCTCTGAGTACCGAGAGAAAGGCAGTCTGCATTACCACCAGGCACTGGGAGAGAACAAGGAGTGAGAGGCTCCTGTGGCTTTGTAACACTGCCACCTGCTCTTTCTCATTTGTCCTCTGGTGTCAGGGACTTACCCAGCCCATCATTCCTGCTCATTTATCCTTCCCCTGGTCTGTCCACTTGTCTCATGTCTGTCTTCCTGGGGAGTCTCCAGTTCTTCCAGCGTTTGCTTTCTCCCCACCTTCCTCTCTGTCTTGTCCACCCAGAAATCCTACCGAAGCCTCCCCTCCAGCCACTGTCTGCATGCTTTCGCTTCCATCTCCTCATTCCAAGTTCCCGCCTCGTTTCCCCTGAAAGGGTTGTTTTCCTGTTTCCCCAAATCAACAGCAAAACACTTAGCATTTTGGTGCCTTTTTAAATTTCTTCCTTTTTTTTTTTTTTTAAAGACGTATTTATATATTTATTATGTATACAGTGCTGTGTCTGCATGTACACCTGCACGTCAGAGGAGAGCACTATATCTTATTATAGATGGCTGTGAGCCACTGTGTGGCTGCTGGGAATTGAACTCGGGACCTCTGGAAGAGCAGCCAGTGCTCTCTCTTAACCTCTGAGCCATCTCCCCAGCCCTCGGCGCCTCTTCTTTTCTCATAGAAAACACCCATCCTTGCATCAACTTGGGGACAGTGACTTGATCGTGTAGAAATATTTTCTTTGACAGCCTTTCCCACTGATTTCATCTGGGGAGAACAGTGCACATGCCACTGTGGACAAGTAAGTGGTAGTCACAGAGGCCCATGTCAGAGTAATTTCCCTCCTTCCACGCCATGGTTCTGAGGATCCAGCTCAGGTCCTCAGGCTTGGTGATAAATGCCTTTACTGAGCCATCTCCCCAGCCCAACATTATTTTCTTCAGTGTCTATTTTTTTTCCCCAGTGATGGGGGCTGAACCCTGAGCCTTCTACACTATAAGCAGACGCTCTACCACTGAGCTATGCTCCAGCTCTCTCTTTAGTGTTTAATTGGAGTCATTTCCATCTTTCCTGTCTTCCCATCTCAATGCTTCTAGGCTACTATTTCTTATTCATGTTGCATTTGTTCTGAGGTCTCTGATTCCCTTCCTCTGCTTTGTTTTTCTTTTTAAGAAATATTTATTTATTTATTATATATACAATGTTCTGTCTACACATACACCTGCAAGCCAGAAGAGAGCATCAGATCACATTATAGATGGTTGTGAGCCACCATGTGGTTTCTGGGAATTGAACTCAGGACCTTTGGAAGAGCAGTCAGTGTTCTTAACCATTGAGCCATCTCTCCAGCCCTCTCCCCGCCCTGGCTTTCTTTTTGGACTGTGATTCCTTCTCGTGTCATAGGCCTTTCCTGTTTTCTGTGCAGGGGCCTCTCTGCAACTGCCCAGGTGGCTGCCCTGCATTTGGTCCACTGCATGGAGCTGAGGGCCCCTCATCATCTTTCCCACAGGGTAGAGGCCTGGCCTGGGGCCTTTCGTATGAGGTGCTGGAAGATGTCTTAGGTTGTTGCCTTCAGACTGTATAGATTGAGACGGGGAGGCAAGCTCAAGGGGACCACTTTTCTGATAGAGAGTGGGGTTTACTTAATGGTCTATGCCCCCTGAAGATCACTCAAAAGAAAGTAGTGCTATGTCAGGGTACTGTGCACAGTGCTTGGCTCCTGACTGGCTTCAAAGTTCCCATGGACTCCAGGGGACAGTTCCCTGCTTGTCCTAGAGAATACTCTCCTAAATATTAACCCCCAGGGGTGAGAATCTGCCCAGGATCCTGGCAGTCCATCTGCTGCTCACGGCTCTGATCAACTCCTGGGCCTCTGCACCTTCTAAGCTGAAAGGCCTTGCTGGGCTCTGCTGGGAGGACCCGAGGCTCTGCTCAGTCTGCGACTATGGTGTGGTGAACAGGTGCCTGGGGTACCTGCCACCCACTTACTGTCTGCCAGAAACTAATAGAAATCTCTAGCAAGCCACAGCCCCTCCGTGTGCTCCTCTGCGGGGATAAGCCTGGGGCTTCCGTGCCTCTCTCTCTCTCAAGATGCTGAAGAACAGAAGAACAAGGTATATGACATAACCCCTGTCACTCGCTCTTGAACTAGTCATTTCTGAGCACCACTACAGACCAAAAACTCTGCTTCCAGTCCCTTCTCGGGCCTTGGGGCCTGTGCATCATCTCCACTGATAGGCTGCCTCTGCTTGTCCAGCCTTCGTGTTCCTTGTGGACAATGTCCCTCCTAGCAATTCTGGATACTGCTGAGACAGGCCTGGTTTCTAAAATGTGCCCTTGTCCCTTATCTCTCTGGAGTCTAACTCACCTTATGTCTACTTGCCACCTGGACATCTCTACCTCAGTGTGTTTCCTGACTCCCTCCCTCCCTTCTTTCCTCCCCCCGCCCCCCTCTCTCTCTCTTCTCTCCTTCCCTCACCTCACACCTCTCTCTGTGTCTCTCCCTCCCTCCCTCTCTCCCTGACACAGTCTTTGGTTTGTTCAGTCCCCTCCCAGGACATATGTGGCCCGAGCAGCACCAAGCCCACTCTCTACCTTCAGAGTTCCTTTTTTCTTCTTCCTTCCTGCTCACTCTCTACCTTCAGAGTTCCTTTTTTCTTCTTCCTTCCTGCTCAGTTCCACGCAAGCTGCTGCAGCATCCTCATCCCCAGCGCCAACACCAAGATGGTAGAGCATGTTACCAGCCCATTACCACAGTCTCTAACTTCTAACCATTGGGGAGGGGCAGTTCTTTGCTGTAGGGCCTTTAGCTGTGTTCCTGGGAAGATCCACTAGATGGCGGCAACGCCCTCTCAGTTTAACAAGTGCGATGTCCACTGGTGTTGCTGGCATTCACTGTGGTTGAGAACCAGTTCCTTCTTTTCTTTTTAAATGAAATGTATATGAGTGTTTTGTCTGCATGCATGCCTGGTGTCCAAGGAGGCCTAGAGAGAGCATTGGACCCCATAAAACTGAAATTAAAGATCTCTGAGCCACCATGTGGGTGCTGAACTGAAACCCAGGCTCTTAACCACCACCGAGCCATCTCTCCAGCCCACAAATTGGCCCTTTAAGTCAATCTCCAGCATGTTCCTGGAGCATCTCTCAACATATAAATCTAGTTGTGGTAGTTGGATTGGCTGTGTGTCTCCACTAGCCATAAATGACTCCCAAGACAGACAGGTGATGCTCTCTGAGAAGTGAACAGGCCAAGCCAGGGGAGTTTTGGGGAAAATACTGGGATATCTACTACCTTTGGGGGGGTGGAGTTGGTTTTTTTCAACAAAAACACACAAACAAAAGTGTTGAGTTTTACTTTAGGGGGTGGCCTGAGGGCTGTGTGCATACATTGAAGACCGCCAACGGGTACTGATGAAAGCCACTGGCCCACACAAGAAAAGTCCATTTCTCCCGCTTTCCCTCTGTTTCTTCCTGAGATCCCCCCTCCCCCATTTGAACTGTTCTGGTCTCACTCAGGCCTCCTCCTCTCACTCCACCCTCCCTGTAACTCCTCTAACAGCAGCTATATTTTCAATTACTCCCTAAGCCTTTGCTCATGCTGCAGCTGCAGAGACACACAGAGCTTGCTGTTCACAGGCAACCAGCATCTGACAGAAAGGCTGGGAAGATGGCTCAGAGGGTGAAGTGCCTGCTGTGTGTGTGTGTGTGTGTGTGTGAGGACCTGAGTTCAGGTCTCAAGCACCCATGTTTGACAAGCACCTGCAATACCAGCACAGGGAGGCAGAGGCAGGAGGATGGCAGCATGCACCCAGGGAGGGTGCTCACTGGCCAGTTGGTATTGGGGAGATGACTCAGTGGGTAAAAGTGCTTGCCCCACAAACCTGATGGTAAGCCAAGGAATCACCATGTGAGGTCACACAAGCACCAGAAATCCCAGCATGCTCCCTACCAGGAGACAGGAGGCAGAGATAGGAAACTTCCCAGAAGCTCCCAGCCAGCTAGCCATGGTGCACAGGCTGAAGAGACCCTGTCTCAAGTAAGGTGGAGATGAGGACCAACATGCAAAGGCTGTCTCCTGACCACCACACACAACTGTGGCATTTGTGGCTGCACCTTCACACAGAAGTGAGCATAAATGCACATAGGCTCACACTCATAAACATACACATACATATGTACACATATACACAATACATGCAAATGCACACATACACACACACATACACAAACAAAATTGATTTTAAAAATATAAGGTGAAGAGCTACTGAGAAAGACACCCAACATTGACCTCCACGTGTGCATACACATGCATGCACACGAACACAAACTTGGTGACATGTGACCTAGAGAAAGAAGTTCATTTCTCACAGGTCATTGCTGCCAATGTTTGTATGTAGGAAATCTCTCACTCCTGTAAGATCCTTAAAAATGATCTCCCAGTCTTATTTGCCTAAGTGTCCTCCACAGACAGAGCAGATCCAGGTAGACAGGGTTACTTTACATGTTATTCCATGACTCCTCCAAAGTTTAGCACACAGAAGTGTGATATTAGGCCGTCGTGTGCTGTTTTCTGGAATGCTGATGGTGACTCCTTCCCTGGGTGTCTCTCCTGTTGCTCGGTTTTGCTCCCTCCCAGCTGAGTCCGACTGGTCTGTTGCAGGGACAAGTGTCATTCGAAGATGTGTCTCTGTGGCCTTCACTCAGAAGGAGTGGCACTTGCTGGATGCTGCCCAGAGGTGCCTGGACAGGGAGGTGATGCTGCAGTGGGTAAGCCCTGTCCCCCATACTGCTCCCATCAGCTGGTATTTCTCACCTTAGAAATCAGTGTCAAGAGTAAAGTTTTGAGCTTGGGGCTGGGAAGATGGCTCAGTAGTTAAGAGTGCTTGCTGCTCACCCAGAGGACTTGAGTTCAGATCCCAGCAGCACATGGGGGTGGTTTATAACTGTCTGCAGCTGCAGATGCAGGGGTCTGATGCCCTCTTCTGGCATCCTTCGACACCTGCACTCATGTGCACAGACACTCACCAGATGCCTGCTCCTCTAGCTGAGGACTTGGCCACCGGTCTCAGCAATAACAAGATAAACACATGTGACTCCTTCCCCGCCCCCGCCCCCCCACTGAGGACTTAGCCACTGGTGAAACACATCAGAGCCCCGTCATTGCATACCCGTCTCTTAGCCCTGAGCAGCTTTGCCAAGCCTTGTCATTTTCCCATCACAGGGCATAACATAACCAAACCTGAGCTGATGTGGACGTTGGAACGAGGGGAAGGGCCCTGGGAACCACCAGGTCACAGCCTCCCAGGTGAATTGAGGTCAAGTAGAAAGAAGAGGGCAGTGATGAAGGCCTGGGTGGCCAGAGCAAGGCTTGGCTTGGTTCCTTTAAGTGTATCTATGGCTCAGCTGGTAGAGTGCATGCCTAGCCTGCACAGAGCCTCGGCTTTGATCTCTCGCACAGCATCAGTGGGGTGTGATGGCACAGGCCTGTGATGCCAGCACAAAGACAGGAGGGTCAGACGCTCAAGGTCAGCTCGGGCTACGTGAGGCCTTGTCTCAAACAAAACAAATAAACAAAAAAGAGTGTCTGAGCCAGGTGCGGTGGTGCACACCTTTAATCCCAGCACTGGGGAGGCAGAGGCAGGTGGATCACTGTGAGTTCGAGGCCAGCCTGGTCTACAAAATGAGTCCAGGACAGCCAAGGCTAACATAGAGAGACCCTGTCTCAAAAAACAAAAACAAAACAAACAAAAAAAGTGTCTCTGAGAGGCTCTAAAAATTTCAAAGAGATAAAGAGAAATGTTCACAGCCTGTTATTTTAACACCCCCAAGTACAAATGCTCTCTGTAGGCTATCTATGGTGGCTCATGCCTTTGACCCCAGTACTTGGGAGATACAGGCAGGAAGTCCAGCCTAGCTTCCATAAGAGTTCCGGGATGACCAGGGCTATGTAGTAAGACCTTGCCTCAAGACAGACACACAGACAGCTAACTAAAAATAAAATTAAAAAAAAGAAGAAATTAAAGTCTCTGATTCTGTTTGACTCTCCACACTATCATCTGTATTGCCGCCAGCACCAAATGCCCCGCATGGCCACAGGTCACTCAGCATTCCTCTGTTTGACAAGCATCTGATTAGTGCCTGCCACGGGCCACTCCCATTCTAGCACGGAGGACACGGGGCAAAGTCTCCACTTCTGTCAAGAGCTTCATGTAGCCAGTCTGCACAGGTTGGGGACCGGTAGCTGTTGGCCCTGCCAGAATTCAAGGCAGATGACTGAGCGGGAGACTGATGCTTCAGGTGCCTCCCGGAGGAAATGCGCAACCGAACAGGAGCAGTGGGTGGAGCCTTGAAGGAAAGGGTGGAGTTAGGTTGTTAGAGACGTCTCTACCAGCCCAGGGGAACAGCGGGGCCAAGCCTCTGGGACGGAGGTGTACTTGGTGTGATAAGCTACAGCAGAGCGGAGAAGTTTGTGGGACTGAGGCTTGGTGAGTTCAGGTTAGCTGGGGGCGAAGAATTCACACTGGACTGAGTGAGGTGATAGATGAAGGAACTGGTTGTGGACACCACCCTCATGCCGTAAGCTTGGAAATCAGCAACGCAGACTACAGCCAGGGAGACAGCAAAGGACCGCCCACTCAGGATGGAGCAGGGAACGGGAGAGGGTAGTGTTAGATGGAAGAAGTGAGTGCCAATACAGAGATGAAAGTGTAAAATCTGCCCAGGATCATCTCTTAGCCTCTTCATGTAAGTTATCCAAAAGCCAAGAGGAAAATGAAAACAAATAAGCACCAGTTCCATTTGCAATGGAGGATGGAGGCAGCAGAAAGCACAAAATAATAACAATTAAGAAGAAGAAGGAGGAGGAGGAAGAGGAGGAGGAGAAAAGGAAAAAGAAGAAAGGTGTAAATTTTTTTCTTCCCTTTCTCCCTTCTCTCTCTCTCTCTCTCTCTCTCTCTCTCTCTCTCTCTCTCTCTCTCTCTCTCTCTCTCTCTCTCTCTCGTTTTATTTATTATGTATACAGTGTTTGCCTGCACATGCACCACAGGCCAGAAGAGGGCACCAGATCACATTATAGATGGCTGTGAGCCACTATGTGGTTGCTGGAAATTGAACTCAGGACCTCTGGAAAAGCAGCCAGTGCTCTTAACCTCTGAGCCATCTCTCCAGCTCTTTTTCTTTTCTTCTTTAAGACAGTGTTTCTCTGTGTAGTCTTGGCTGTCCTGGACTCACTTGGTAGACCAGGTTGACCTTGAACTCACTGAGATCCACCTGCCTCTGCTGGCATTACAGGTGTGCGCCACCGCACCCTGTTGTGAAAACTTTAAAAAGCAATGAAAAATGAGGCTTAGAGACCCTGCCTCATAAAAATAAATAAATAAATCCAAGAGTTAAAACGCTGTTCATGTAAAACCCTTCGTGCAATTGTATAGTAGCAGCTTGGTTAATAGTGGTCAAAACTTGAAAGCAGCCAGTATGTCCTTGGGGAATGGATAAATGAACAGAGCATAAGCAGGCAATGTTAACACTCAGCTCCCAAACACAATCTGCCAAGCCACAGAAGGCAGGTACGCACCTTAAGTGTGCATTCCTAAGTGAGAGAGGCCAGCATGAAAAGGCTCCGTGCCGCCTGCTTCCGACTATGTGACAATCTAGGAAAAGCAAAGCTATTAAGAGAGGAAAAAGAGGCCAAGTGTGGTAGTGCACACTTTTGATCCCAGCATTCCTGGGAGCAGAGGCAGGAGGATCGCTGTGAGTTTGAGCCCAAGACAGCTAAGACTACATGGAGAGACCTTGTCTCAAAAATAAAAAATAAAAAAGTGAACAAGAAGATCAGTGGTTTCCAGGGCCTGGGGCAGGTGTGTGAAGAGGCAGAGTGCACAGGGCTTTTAGGGCCGTGAGACCTCAGTACGCTTTGCTGTAGTGCTGGGTGCATGCCATTATAGATTTGTCCCTTCCCATGGCTTATACAACAGCGAGTGTGAGACTCAAGGTAAACTAAGGACTTTGGATAAATTGTTTTCATTCTTAGTTTTTGATCTTTTTTTCTAGACAAGGTTTCTCTGTGTAGCCCTGGCTGTCCTGGAACTCACTCTGTAGACTAGGCTGGCCTCAAACTCAGAGATCCACTTGCCTGTGCCTCCTGAGTGCTAGGATTAAAGGTGTGCGTCACCTCTGCCAGGCTTATTTTGGGTAAATTTGACAGCAAAAATAGATACCACAGTAGGGAAGATGTTAATAGTTAATGTCTTGGTTTCTTTTGTTGTGACTAAAATACTCTAACAGAAGCAAACTTGGGGAAGGAAGGACAGCTTTATCTCAGCTCACAGGTCAAGGTAGAGTCCATCACAGCAGGGAAGTCACCCGGGAGCTTGAAGCAGCAGCTGGTCACATCTCATCCGCAGCTGGTAACAGAGAGTGACTGACTCATTCTAGTGCTAACTCCATCCTCACGTCACACAAGTCCAGAATCTCCGTTGTGTCCACACAACAGGCCTGACCTTTAGGCCTGACACCTTTCATAAGCTGCCTTGGGTGTTAGCATGCAAAAGGGAACAGAGAAGTCTGACCAGGTGAAGCGGGGCTTAGTGGTCCTGCTGCAGCGCTTAGGTCTGGCGCTTCCTGTGGGCTGCACATCTCTCAGGTGCCTCTTCCTGGGCTCACTGTTAGTGTTGCCTGTCTTCACCTCATCTTTAAATACCCTCCAGGGGCCTGGAGAGATGACTCAGAGGTTAAGAGCGCCGCCTGCTCTTCCAGACGTCCTGAGTTCAATTCCCAGCAACCACATGGTGGCTCACAACCATCTGTAACGTGATCTGATGCCCTCTTCTGCAGATAAAGCACTCATATACAATAAATAAATAAATCTTTAAAAATAAATAAATAAATACCCTCCATTCATGAGTGAGTCCTTTGTCTGACATTCTTTGTTCCCGGTTATGATTTACTTCAAACCCTCTACTTATTTGGTTGTCATGTTTGTTACAAACCAAAGCTGCTGATGTTATCTTCCTCAATCTCTCCCCTTCCTACTTTCATGTGCACCTTTGTCTTCATCTCACACAATGCAAAGAATAGATGAAACGTTTGCTTAGGATGGTTGCCTTCCCAAGGGAGTGTGTCAGAACCCCAGAGTCAAGTCAGCACAAGACATATTTGTGCATAGCTCCTTTCCTTTAAAATGCTATTTATGGGAGGCTGGAAAGATGGCTCAGAGGTTAAGATCACTGACTGTTCTTCCAGAGGTCCTGTGTTCAATTCCCAGCAACCACATGATGGCTCTATAATGTGATCTGATGCCCTCTTCTGGCCTGCAGGTACACTGTATACATAATAATAAATAAATATTTTTTTAAATGCCATTTAGATGTATAATATACAGTTAACATCTCATGTTTCTAGACGTCCAGAGGGCCAATGTCATGACAAGAAGTGAAGAAAATGACAGCAAATATTTGAGTCAAGTTTTATATGTCAACAACAAAACACTAACTAAGAAAAGAAGCAAGCCTCTGAAAGAAATAGTTTATTTGGCCACAGACTCAGCAGCCTCAAGAGAAATGTACCTGCAGTGTCACTTAACTGAAACAAACTCGGAAAATGTTGCAGGATTAATTGCTGATAACAGAAACTATGTAACAACAACAACAAAATGGATGGTGTCTGTGAGTCTAGGTCCCTTGACACTAACCCTGAAAAAACTCATATAGGATGCAAACCCTGTGAAAGGGGTCAAAAGAAGAAAGCCCACAGTCCTGTGGAGAGCCTTACTCATTACCGAACACCTTGTATTTAGAGCAACTTCTTGAATGCAAAAATTGTGAGAAGACCTCCTCCGAAAAGACAACCTCTGTTCCACACAAGACAGTTCACACAGGACAGGAGCCCTCGCAGGATAGCAAATATGTGCAAGCCACTGCCCACAAGATAAGGTTCCAGTCTTTTCTAAGAACCCTGAGAGAAAGAAAGGCACAAGAGGCTGCCCAAAGTGGAAAGTTCGCATGCGTCAAGTCAAAACATGAACATCCAAGAACTCACATGAGGGGAAAACACTGTCAATGGGACATGCTGGAGAAATCCTTTAACGGGAAATCAGATCTTAGCCAGCATCGGAGCGTGCAACCAGGAGGGAAGCCTGGGGGGTATCATGTAAGAGAAAAAGCCTTAAGGAACTCACCCCACAACCCACATGAGAAAACTGATGTGGGAGAAAAGAGCTGTGGCTGTGGGAGATGCGGGGAAACCCTCTGTGGAAAGCCTTACTCAGAACCAGGGAACTTGCTTGACAGAAAAACCCAAGTGCACTGATAGCCGAACCACCTTAAAAGAGTCACACCCAACCCTAAATCAGAGAATCAGCACAGGAGAGAAAAACTGCAATGCAAATGAGTGTGAGAAACCCCCGGCCTCCTCCCTCAAGGACTCAAGATGCACTCAACAGCTGAGAACATCCTCGGAGGAGAAAGCGGATGAGTGTGAGGGAAGCGAGATGTCAGCCGTTGGTGAAAACCAGAGCACTTGCAAAGATCAGACAGCCCATGAGTGTCACAGCTGTGAGGAAGGCTGTCCCAAGAAAGCAGGACTTACTCAGAATCAGAGTTCAAACAGAGGGGAAAAAAACCCCACCTGTGTAACAAATGTAACAAATCCTTCTTGGTGAAGTCAAACCTCACTGAACACCAGAGAACTCACAGTGGAGAAAAACTGTATGAATGTAACAAATGTGGGAAGTCATTCTGCCAAAAGTCCACCTTCACCATACATCAGAGAACTCACACAGGAGAGAAACCATATAAATGCAACGAATGTGGGAAATCAAACCTCGCACAACACCAAAGGACTCACACAGGAGAGAAGCCATACAAATGCTAGAGATCTTTCTGTGTCAAGTCGAACCTCGTTGTGCACCAGAGAACTCACACAGGAGAAAAACCCTACAAATGTCTCAAGTGTGGGAAAACCTTCTCTGAGAAATCGCCCTCACAAAACATCAGCGGATTCACACAGGGGAAAAACCCTATGAATGTAATGAATGCAGAAAACATTTCAGCCAGAGGTCAGCGCTGACCAAGCATCAAAGAAAAACACACAAGAAGAAAACGTCCGCTAGGTCCCTTCATGGGCAGAAACTTGAATCAACAAGCAAAGCCCACTGAACTCAACAAAATCTGAGAACAAGGATGCTACCATGGCAACACACTAACAGGTTATAAGTGATAGAAACTAGAGAATTAATGTAGGAATGAAAGTATAAAAGCGTTTCAGACACGTGAATACTTTTAACAGGTATTTGGCATTGTTGGAGGAAAAATATATAATTTTAATGAATAAGAAGAAAAACGTCCTTGTGGAAATATTGTCTAACTGGAAGTTATATTTCAGATGTGATGTAAAACTCACTACATGACAGATAACAGAACGCCATCTGCTCTTAACGGAAAGTGAAGCATGGCTCTTTTTTAACAACGATAATTTAGGTTTTTCCGATTCAGTTGTAACAGTCATCTTTTGCCTAGCCATCTTGATTCTCTTCATGTTCTCCCCATTTGCTTCCTAGAAGTTTATTTTTAAATTTTTCAATAATAAAGAGAACACTGACCAAGATAAAGGAACGAAAGTGGAAAAGGCCAAAAGCAAAGTACAGGAATCTGAGCAGTGGAAGTGAAAAAATGTTAACAGAAGCATCACAGACAAGGACTGACCACATTAAAGGTGTGTGTGTGTGTGTGTGTGTGTGTGTGTGTGTGTGTGTGTGTGATATAATGATGCTGAGTTAAAAAATTATGTCCAGGGACCAGCAAGGTAGCTCGGTTGTAAGGTTCTTGCTACAAATGCCTGATGACCTCAGTTTGATTCCTGGAACTCTGCTTATTTGTCCTCTGACCCCAAACACCCATTGTGGTACACATGTTCACATACATGTGTACATGCACGTGTACACACACACACACACATACACATACACACACGTAAAATTTAAAAATTTAGACAGCAACAAAAACCCTAAACCAGGTAATTTGTAAAAGAGAAGAAAGGGAAGAAGAGAAAGAAGAAAGAAATTTAAAGTCAGTTGAAAGGGTGATTTGAATGTTAAAAGATAGCAGAAGTATATATTTTTTTATCCATGCAATAAAGTGTGACTTTGTAATGGTGAGCTGAGCTGTGTGATTATATTATTGAATTCAACTTCTAGGGCGTTTTGTATATTGGGGGGAAGGTGGACTTTTAAATATCCTATTTGTAACCTGGGTGTTGACAGTATATGCCTTTAATTCCAGTACTTCAGAGACAAAGGCAGATTGGTCTCTTTGAGTTCAAGGCTAGCCTGGTCTACAGAGAAAGTTCTAGTCCAGCCTGAGTTATGTAGAGAGACATTGTTGCAAAACAAAACAAAACAAACAGCAACAAAAAGTCTGAGTTTAAGATTATGGGGACTGTGAGCAGCATACCAGGAGTGGTTGCTCTCTGGCCATTTATCCAGACACTGCATCTACAGAGACTGAAGATGAAGATGTGGGATGCGAGCCATCCCAGGTCGGGAGAGAGAACCCACATCTTCAAAGGAAGTTGAAAGTTGAATTTCCTAAACCTCCTGCCTCCGCTGTGCTCACAGGCACATGACATACTAGCTCTTTTTTCACGTATTCATTTTTCCCTTTTTCATATGCGTGTATGAATGTTTTGCGCGTGTGTGAGTACATGTATGTGGGAGTGGGGATGCACATAGAAGCCTGTGCATGTGGAGGCCTGAGGTTAATGTCTGTAATCATCCTGGATTGCTCTAACAGCGTTTTCATTGAGACAGGGCCACTCAATCAAACACAGAACTCACTGATAAGCTCGTCTCACTTGTCAGCTTGCTCTGGGAATCCCTTGTCTCCTTTGGAGCCTGGGATTGCAGGCCCCTTGGCCACCCCACCCCCCTGCCACATGACACTTATATGAGTTCTGGGGATCCAAAGCCAAGTCCTCCTCCTTACACACCAAGACTTTAACTGTTGAGCCATCTCTCTGGCCCCATAGCTGTTTGGCTTTATACTTGTCGAACACAAAACAAAAGTCTGACTTTTTAAAAGGAGCACAGAATAGACACACTGTGTAGAATGGCATCTCCTTTCCAGAGAGAGGAGGGGAAACCTAAGGCCATAGGGCTCCACAGCATTGGCCCCACCACAGTGTGGCCAGCATGACTTCCCTGTCGAGAGACTCTCTCTGCTCTTCTTGTTAAGGACCTGACAAGGCCCGTTCAGAGAACCAAGTTCCAGAGTGCAGTACTGGAAGTGATGGGAAAGGGTATGTCCTCTTCATCCAACCTTGATCTGTGTCTCCTTATCTGGCCTCCAGATCCTCTGGCTGCTCGTGTGTAGAGATCACTGGCTGCAAGCACAGATGTCACATGGGATTCCTATAGAGGGGGTAGGGGTGGGGACAACTTTGGGCACAGACCTGGTGTTGCTTTAGGCCTTACATATCATCACCCATTTGCGGCTGCTGTAACAGAATACACGAGGCTGATCAGTTTACAGCGAAGAGAAGTTTAGTTCTCACAGTTAGGGAGGCTAAGTACAAGACCAAAGGCCAGAATCTGGTGACATCTTCTGTTTCCTCTCCTAGCAGTGACCGGCAGAAGGAAGAGTGGAAGGGGCGGGGGGGGGGGAGGCAGAAACCAAAGCTCACAGCTTTTGGCATTGGCGTTAATCTAGCCCTTATGCCCAGAACACCTCATCCTGTTGCATTTGGGTTAACTTTTCCAGCACAGGGTATTTGGGGACACAGTCAAACCTTGGCCTCTAGGCTGATGACACATTTATCTACATCATCCATTATCTACCGGTGAACTGTCCCTTCCCCATCCCCACCATGTATAACTCACAAAAATGTTATAAGTCAGCCAGTTTTCCTCTTATTTCCCACGTCCCCTTTAACTGTGTACTGCTGCGCTCCTCCTCCTCTGGACCCGGGTGACACCTCAGGAGCCATTGTGCTTAGGCGATAAATAACCAGCAATAAATGACTCACTGGGCAAGTAACTGCGAAGGTGAGGGAATGTCAGAGGAACTGTTGATGAGTGTTGCCTGGGGCAGTGGGCGATGGTTGGATTCCTCGCTCCTAGGTCCATAACTGTGAGTTCTTGGCTTTGTGATCCTCAGTTTCATAGCAGCACTGGGAAAAGCCATCTGAGCCTATGGCAACTGAGGTCAGGACCGGAAGGGCATCCTGTTTGGTGAGGCTCAGGATGATGGACCACCCCTCTCAGCCATTAGTTATCCCTTTACAGCACTAATAAGAGTGGTGTCAGGCTCATCCTCTGAAGCTGTGTGCCTCTCAACATGCTGGTGGTTCCCAAAAAGGAAGGTGGGCTCCTTCAGAAAAATCCTGCCTGTGAGGCCTCCTGGGTCCTCACATCTAGCTTAACCTTCCTTAGGTGTCTCCCTCCCCCCACACCTCCTGCCCTGCGGAGAAGTCACAGAGAAATTCTTGCTAGCCCATTCCCCCACCCCACCCCACCCTTTCTCCACCTCTGAGGAAAAGTTTCCGCAGCAAGCCAGCATAGATAAGGCCTGATTCAAATCATCCTCATCTCAGTCTCCAGCGTCTAGAATAAGGACATTAAAAGGTAACAATCCTCTAAATGTCCCCAACTTCTTCCATGAAGCCACTCCTGCCTGCCTCTAGTCATCCTTTCTCCCTCAGAGCCTAAGAAGGTGGGCTCCCTCTAAAGCCCATAAAAACAGATTTGGGACTGGGCTGGGATTTAGGGCTAAGAGGAAACTGATCCTAGATCCCAAGGTCAGCACAGACCATGATGTGATTCTGAATGTCCTAAGGCCTCAGTGCACCTCAGACCCAAACCTAACTCCCAATACATGGCTGGTGTGGCTACAGCAGTATCTAAATGAAGGGGCTAAACTTGACTTCCTGGAGGATGTTCCCATAATGCACAGCAGAGGGCTCTGGTCACAAATGCAAAGACTGCGTTTTCCCTGGACTGAGAGCTCTCTCTGCCTACGCCTGTCATTTCAGCACCCCTCCCCCCCTTTTCATTAACCTATTATACAACAGTGTGCAATGCTGAAGGAACCATTCCAGAGGCGTATTGTGTCACTACACGGGTAATTAAATTGTGTAGATTTACATTTTAATTACATACTGCTTTGTTCCCACTTCCTTTTTTTTTTTTTTTTTTTTCCTTGAGGGATAATGCATGTATCCCGAGGAGTCATAACACCCTCAATGGGGCGAAACTTGGTTCTTATATTCCACCCCCTGCAAAATCTTAGCTATCATATCAGCCTGTGCACCTCCAGAAGCTCACGATCTATAAATAAGTGCATGCACACCACAAGTAAACAAATGTACAACAGACCCGTGATATTATAAGTCCATGGGAAGGGATCAATTAAGAGAAAACTACCTTAAAACGCTCACTTGGGGAGCTCTAATTCTAAAAATAAAAGTTGAGAAACATCCAGTGAAAGAGGGAGAAGAGATTAAGAGAAGATAGTGTCACCGCAATATGCTGGAATTTAAGGATTTGTGATCAAATTCTTCAAGAATTTGGAGTGCACTGTGCTGCTGCCCAGTCAAAGGAATGCCCAACTGGAGATTCTATTATTGCCTAGTTTGGACCCCCTAAGAAATGGAAACTTCACTGTTCCACTCTGATTGTCCCCAAGGGTCCTCTGGCTGCATCAGCGTTCTCATTCTCCTTTCCCCTGCCCCATCCCCAAGCAACTGTGGACCCACCTGCAAGTAGCCCTAGATCAGATTTCACTTTTTATTGTGTACATAGATATGGAATACATTGCTGCTTTACTCTTTCTCTCCTGGCCTCCTTCATTCGTGGGCCCAGCAGCTGCCTGAGCCAGCAGCAAACCTTGGCGTTGTTCACAGTATACTTGCTGGGCAGGCGTGTAGAAAGTATGAGCTATGGGGCCCCAGAGACTTCCACACAGATTTCAAAGGAAAGTCAGAGTAGTGTGTGGCCAGGTTGGAATCCCTGCAGGCAACCGTGAGAGCTCAATGGAGACCCAAAGCTGCACTGGAGACACCCCCACCCCCACCCCCACCCAGGGAGTAAGAGATGCGAGGAGAGTGAGATCTGCCAAGGGAAGCTACAGGTGGCAAGGCGAGTCAGCCCGGGGAGAACTACAGCTGGAAGGCTGCATGGCAGCAGACTTTTCAAGATGTCAGAGGCCCCATCCCACCAACGTGAGACTGACCCTTCGAGGAATGCATCCCACCAACAAGACCCAGAAGCCAAACACGGAGCAATGGGCTTCAGTCTTGCCTGGGTCCCAGATCTCTCTCCCATGCCTGCAATTCCTCTCTTTTGAAATGGCAACGACCGCCCCCCCACGCCTGTGCCACCTCTGCATGCGAAGGGGTGTGACTTCCTTTTTGAACTTCACAAGACCTCACAGTTAAGAGTCCAGCTTGAGTCTCAACAGAGTCTTCAGACTTGGGCTTTTGCTCGGTGCTGAGACTATGCGGACTGCGAAGGTCTGAATGAGAATGCCCCGCCCCCATAGACTCACTGTTGAATACTGGGTTGGCAGAACTGTTTGGGAAGGATTAGGGGGCAGTGGCCTTGTTAGAGGAAAGCCTGTCATAGGGGCAAGCTTTGAGGCTTCAGAAGCCCTTTGTAGGTCATATGTTGGGGGATGGCTTTTGTGCACTGTGTATTCAGATGCTGATTTATGGACCCAGAGATCCAGTTGCAGTTTGGATGTGGGCATTGTTGTATTGAAGAATCACCTATCTCAGTGTTGTAAAAAATTGTTCTCCAGGGCCGGGAGTGGTGGTGCACGCCTTTAATCCCAGCGCTCGGGAGGCAGAGGCAGGCGGATCGCTGTGAGTTCGAGGCCAGCCTGGTCTACAAAGTGAGTCCAGGACAGCCAAGGCTACACAGAGAAACCCTGTCTTAGAAAACAAAACAAAACAAAAATTGTTCCTCATCGCCTCTGGTTAATAAGGAGCTGAACAGCCAGGGTTTCCCTGTGTAGCCTTGGCTGTCCTGGACTCACTTTGTAGACCAGGCTGGCCTTGAACTCACAGTGATCCCCCTGCCTCTGCCTCCCAAGTGCTGGGATTAAAGGCACGCGCCACCACGCCTGGCATATGCTTCTGTTTTAACTTAGGGTCCTTACTGCTTTGCTCTGTTCTTGAATCTCCCTATGCTTTCCCACCCCACTTGTGGGCGTTTTCCTCTCTTCTTTCGTTTCTTCTCTCTTCTGGCTTTTTGAAAGCCACAGCCATGGTCTGTGAGTCATCCTGCTGGGAAGGAACCCATCTGACTTTATTTCCCCACCTTAAGATGGCTCATTTATAACTCACTTACACCCCCATTTCCCCAAACTCCAGAGATTTCAAAACTGTAATTTTCTATGTCCACCCTCCCCTCCCCCCAATACTAGGCTAGCATCCATCAGCACTCTCACCTGTCCAAGCTTCTCCTCACATCCCTCTCTCAGAAGACTATAGATGTGTCTTATACAATTTTAAACAGTTATTTATTTACACAGGGGATGGTGGTAGGTGTGCAATGGTAGTTGTGTGGAGGTCAGAGGGCAATTCTCATGGGTCAGTTCTTTCCTTCCACTTTGTGGGTCTTGGGGGGATCAGGTTCAGGTTGTCAGGCTTGGTAGCCAGCACTGTTACCCACTGAGCCTTCTCAATGGCCCGAAGTCTCCATGTTACCACACCACCAAGTGCTTCCGCCGTGATGCACAGAAGCCCGGTGTCTGCCTCACTGTTACTGTCTGGGCATCACTCCCTGGACACTGGTGGGTTTCCCACACACGTGTACTCTTTGTCACTTGGGGGTGGACAAGCATAAAAGTGGGCATTATTCTAAGTTCTGTTTGGAATTTAGTTGGTTTTTCATATCTGCGGGTCAAGTCTTTTATTTATTTATTTATTTATTTTATTTATTTTGGTTTTTTGAGACAGGGTTTCTCTGTGTTAGCCTTAGCTGTCCTGGACTCGCTTTGTAGACCAGGCTGGCTTCGAACTCACAGTGATCCACCTGCCTCTGCCTCCCAAGTGCTGGGATTAAAGTCGTGTGCCATCACTGCCCGGCTTGCAGGTCAAGTCTTTACTGAAAAGAATTCATGGAAAATGTCCTGCAGTATTCATTTAATCATTGCAGACATTCTGTTAGCTTCATTAATAGTAATATATTCAGGGTTGTGACTCCACTGTGCACTTAACTCTGCTGTCTGCATCGCTCCTTTAAGCCCCTCCCATCTTCCCTCACAGTCTCCAACCATTTGACCTTTTCATCTGTGTTTGGTTTATTTTCTACATTTGGTTCCAGGTCAGATTTCAACATCCACCACCCTCCCCTTTGACTCATTACTTGACATTCTTAGCCTGCAAAGGAGGTTCAGACACATGCCTACTTCCTGTGTGTGTGTGAGCAAGCAAGGGCCAGCCTGTGTGTGCATTGTCTGTCTACAGCACCTTCATATTGTGATGTCATTGTTTTCAAATCGGGTTGTTTTCTCTGTCTTCCGCTGTTCTCTGTGATATACTGGCTCTTTCTCTTTCCACTTCCAGGCTTGCCTAAAGGTACCTATATTTTCCTTGCTGGCTCTTTGAGGCCCACACTGAGCTGCTGGGAGCATCTTCAGTAATAGATGGCTCAGTTGTTTTGGCTTCACCCTTCTGGTCTCCATGCTGCAAAGGCCAGCATTTTCCCAGGGACTAAAGGACCACACACTAACTTATTCTCATAGTCTTTGAAGGCTGTAACTCAAAGAAAGCACAGCTGGGTAGATGCAGCATCTCCCGGGTTTGGGGGGGGGGCGTGGTCCTTTGAATTCTGTAAGTCAAATGCTCCCTGATTTCATTGCTTTTCTTCTCACTCTCACTCTCGTACTCCACACTTCTGGTCTGAGAACTGTCATAGGGGTTCAGAGGAGAAGGTAGGTACACAATGGATGGACTGGATTTCACAGCTACCCTGTACTCCTGAAGCAGCTAGGCTCACAGAAGCTCAACATCTATTTGTTTTTTTGTTTTTTTCCTTAAGATTTATTAGGCTGGGCATGGTGGCACACATCTTTAATCCCAGCACTCGGCAGGCAGAGGCAGGCGGATCGCTGTGAGTTCAAGACCAGCCTGGTCTACAAAGTGAGTCTAGGACAGCCAAGGCTACACAGAGAGACTCTGTCTCAAAAAACAAAACAACAACAACAACAAAAAACCAAACAAACAAAAAACAACAAAAAACAAAAAAGAGATTTATTTATTGAGGGGCTTGATAGATGGCTCAGCAGTTAAGAGCACTGGCTGCTCTTCCAGAGGACCTGAGTTTGATTTCCAACACTTAGATAGTAGCTCACAACCATCCACAACTCCAGTTTCAGGAAATCTGATGTCCTCTTCTGGCCTCTTCTGGGACCAGGCACACCAGGTGTGTATGTGGTGCACTGATATATACACAAGCAAACAGCCATCCATATACACAAAATATATAAAATAATCTAACCAAAATGGATTTATTCATTTTATGTGTAAGAGTGTCTGCCTGCATTCATGCCTGCATGCATCCATGAGTATGTTCACCATATCCTTGCAGTGTCCAAGGAGACCAGGAGAAGATGCCGGATGCCCTGGAACAAACGTTATGAACAGTTGTGGACCACCTGACCCATGCTGGGGATTGAATCTAGGGTCCTCCGGAGCCAGGGCTCTTCTCTAGCTGGTGAGCCTCCTCTGCAATCCTTGTTAGCTGGTTTTGAACAGAAGGACAAGTACAGTAAGTGTCCGTTCAGGCAGCCATTCCCCGGGATCCGAGGCCAGGATTCCACTGTATTCCAAAAGGCAGAAGCACTACAGAATCCTCCAAGCCATTCCCTAGACCCCAGTGCAGTACGACCAGAGCTGACCAAGCAAAGAAGAGTCAGACAGCAAACAAAAACCTCACCGCTAGCAGAGGCCCTGTAGACTCAAATATCCAAAGCTCGCTGGCGTAATTATCCATGCAGTTAAAGGAAATCAAAGTCAAAATTAGAAATTACTTCTAATGAATAACAATGAGAACATAATATTAAAAAAAAAAAATCTGCGAGCTGTGACCAAGCCTGAATCCTAACACTTAAAAACTGAATTAGAAAAACAAAAACTGATTAAAAATAACAAAGAGGTCTCAGGTAAGGAAGCCTGAATAGTCTAATTTTGTTCCCACTGGAACACTTATTAAAAAATAGAGAAAGCTTTAGTTTTCACTTTCAGATTTTGCGAGATGTTAAAACCCTAGAGAATGCAAGACAGGACAATAAATGCCTACGTATGCACTATTTGTGTTGGCCACATGTTAAGCTCTTGCACACTTGCTTTGTCTCTAGGTCTCCTTCTTGCACGCACGTGCACGTATGCTGTATCCTGAGCTATCAGGAAATAAGTTCCCATGTTACGACATTTCTCACCCACGCAAGCATGCTCCAAGATTAAGGATCTCTTCCCATCGTACTCTCTAGGAGAGAGACCTGGAAACAGAGGTCAACCTGCAGGAAGCTCATTAGGGAGGATTTGGGATCCAGAGCAATGAAATGGAGGCTTGGGGAGAGGGGAGAAGCCGGCTGTGGCAGAGGAAAGCTGCTTCGTCGCCTCCACTGCAGCTTCAAGTCGAAGTAAAGA
This sequence comes from Acomys russatus, assembly GCF_903995435.1. Taxonomy (NCBI): domain Eukaryota; kingdom Metazoa; phylum Chordata; class Mammalia; order Rodentia; family Muridae; genus Acomys; species Acomys russatus. The sequence continues at coordinate 14,816,617 of NC_067140.1, read as the reverse complement.
GAGATGAGCTTGTCCGTCTTCGCTACAACCAGGAACTGGCCATGGCTTAGCCCCAATACTGCAATAAATAACATTTTTTTAAATGGAAGGAAGGAGGGTAAAAGAGAGAGGGGGGAAGGATGAGAAGAAGAAACAGAGGAGAGAAAGGAAAGAGAAAGAGAGGGAGTGTGGAGGAATATCAAATGTGCCCTCAGCTGGGACTCCAGTGAGCCTCTTTAAAATCAGTGGCCTGAAAAATAAAATAAAATAAAATAAAATAAAATAAAATAAAATAAAATAAAATAAAATCAGTGGCCTGAGAGAGAAGATAAACACCGAGAATTAAAAGGAAATCTACAAATTCAAACAAATTAAATTTTTTTCTTTGGACACAGGATCTATAAACATGCATGAAATATTTATCAAAATGTATTATGTACTTGAGCATGAGGAAAATCTTGCAAAAGCCAATAAACTGGATATTTGACAATCTTTTTTGCTACAGTCTAATATAAAAAGAAGGAAAGACCTACCAACCATATGCTCATAGGTTGTAAATTAAGAGTAAAAACTACACTATTAGATCACCCTTGTATCTGAGGAAATAAAAATTAAACTTAAAGTGACTTGGAAAACAACACAAAGGAACCATCCTCAAACAATTGCCCACAGGGGACTGAGGGCATTCTGCTCAGAAGCAAGGTGTCACAAGCTTGAGAAACTTCGTTGGCCAGGCCAGCACTCAGGAGGAACAGGCAGGCAGATCTCTGTGAGTTTGAGGTCAGCCTGGTTAACACAGCAAGCTCCAGGCCAGCCAAGGATACATAGTGAGAACCATCTCAGAGTCAACCAACCAAATAAAAACATACCTAAGCTTGCATGCTGCTCCAGCCTGCAGGCCCCCTGAGTCCAGCTTCTGCCCACTGTTAGCCCCTCCTCACACTACTCTGCCCTGTGGCCATCACTTCAGCTTGACCAGGAACCCCAGTTCCTCTTACATAGACCACCCAGAGAGCTTGTTAGAATGCAGATTCTACCTGTCAAACAGGCTCCCAGTGGTGTAGTTGAGGCCCTGTAAGGACACATGCACACACATACACACTTATAGACGTGCACATATATGTACATGAACACATGTTATGGGAAGCCCACCAGGCACAGTGAGTAGCCAATTGAAAGTCTTTATTCCAGCTGGCTGGGACTACACTCAGGTACTCAGGATGCAAGGGTAATGCCAAGTCTTTAGATTAAAGAGTTTTTGTTGTTGTTGTTGGTGGTGGTGGTGTTTTGTTTTGTTTTTTAGTCTTTTGAGACAGGGTTTCTCTATGTAGCCTTGACTGTCCTAGACTCACTTTGTAGACCAGGCTAGCCTTGAATTCACAGTGATCCACCTGCCTCTGCCTCCCGAGTGGTGGGATTAAACATGTGTGCCACCACGCCTGGCTTGACTAAAGAGTTTTTTTTAAGGCAAAAGCTACAGCCTAGTATCTTGCTCAGCAACTATAGTGGGAGGTTTGCACAAGCAAGCAGTTTAACAGAAGCTAAGATAGGGAGTTAGTTGGAGAGGTAGATTTGTACAAGCAGGCAGTTTAGCAAAAGCTAAAATAAATTAGCCGGGCCATCTTGACTTCAGCTTCCTAGAATAGAGTTGGGTAATTTTCCACAGGATTCTCAAGGAGATCAAATTCTACTTAAGCCTAAAATGGCCACAGCAAAAGTACAAAATGGAGAAACCTCTGCACTGTCACACACACACACACACATTTACAAATGCAGAAATATACATATACATAAACACAGACATATACATATGTGTATACATATATACATGGACGGATATACATACATAGCATAGAAATATGCATATGCACACACAGACATATGCACATACACAAACATGTATGCACATCTACACATCCATATACAGGCTTTATACACATACACACACTTTGAGTAGTGAGTATGTACACCATCTCCAAATACAATCTCCTGGCAGCATCTGAGGTGCCAAGACAGCATCTTTGGGAGTAGGGTTGTCCTGTCCAGCATGGAAGCAAATCCTGTGCCAGTATGTGCTGCTGTATCTTAGGAACAAGTAGCAGATGCAGGATTAGTAAGTGGCCATATGGGGTCTTTCATGCTGTAGGACTAGCAAGCTAAGCGAGGAGTGACTACACCAGTTGGAATATGCCACTTTGTGGTGCTTGGTGCTCGGGAGCTCCTCTGGGGACCCAGAGCATTCCTGGGACTTCCTCAGCTGGTTGACAGTTTAGACTCATGGGACAGTAAAGGCTCATACCCCTGAGGAGTAAGGTCTGGACCCCCCGTGTTGAAGCAGTGGCCAAGAAGGAGAGGATGCCAGACTGGGTGGCAGAGGAGAAAAGATGGACTTGAATCGAATCGCCACCCTGGAACCAGTTATGGCAGCAAACGCTGTAGTTTTTGTTTGCTAGTCTTCAGAATGACGATGAAGTGGGCTGGGGTGATGGCTCAGTGGGGGAGAAGGGCAGGCTCTGCAGCCATGAGGGTCTGAGCTGGAATTCCCAGCCCGAAGCTACCAGGCTGTGTGTATCTGTCACTCAGTGCCTAGAGGATCCTGGCTGTGGGAGAGGAGACTGACGTTAGCCAGCCCAGCTCCAGGTTCAGTGAGAGATCTTCTCTCAAGGGGATAAGGTGGAGAAAGATAAAACAGGGCACTCGGCGTCCTCCTCTGCCTCAGCACACACACACACATGGTCTTGCACATCTGTACACACACATGCACATACACCATAGACACATACACACTGTACAGCCCCCCACACTAACACATACACCACACTTGCACTCCACACTCACAAACACACAATCACAGACACACATTTGTTCACATTTATGCACACTCCATACACACACACACACACACACACAGTTTGCCATTCTCTGCTTACACACTCTGGCCGTGAGTGTGAGGATGGGAGTGCTTTGGCTTACCTTCAGGTGGCCCAGGTCGTACACAGGGAGCACTTGAGAGGTACTTGTGGAAAAGAAACAGACAATCTGTCAGGAAGGAAGGGCTTCTTATATAAAATCCACCAGCGTCTCAGGGCCTTGTCCCCAGCCAAGACAGACCTCCAAATAAGAGCAGTGGGTTCTCATTCCTTCCGTGGTGGCTCCTTCATTTCCCAATATTTGGGGAGTTAGTTATTGTGGAAAGTCCCAGTTACTGCAACAAAACTACTTCTTCTTCTTCTTCTTCTTCTTCTTCTTCTTCTTCTTCTTCTTCTTCTTCTTCTTCTTCTTCTTCTTCTTCTTCTTCTTCTTCTTCTTCTTCTTCTTCTTCTTCTTCTTCTTCTTCTTCTTTTTCTCCTCCTCCTTCTTCTTCTTCTTTTCCATTTTTCGAGGCAGGGTTTCTCTGCGTATAGCCTTGGCTGTCCTGGAACTCACTTTGTAGACCAGGCTGGCCTCGAACTCACAGCAATCTGCCTGCCTCTGCCTCTCAAGTGCTGGGATTAAAGGCGTGAGGCACCACCCCCCAAGGCCCTGCAACAAAATGTCTACAGGTGTCTGCTGGGGCAAAGGAAACAGACCAGGCCCCTCAGGTGCTGCTTTTCGGATGAAGACAAGGGATTGTAAGATACAGGGACCCTGAGGGATCGAGCCTTGCTTGTTGGGTTGGTTGTTTTGTGCTAGGAAGTGAGCCTCTGGCCTTGGGCATGCTAGGCAAACACAGCACCACACTGTTGTCTCTTCCATCCTCTTCTTACTTTTGGTTTTGAGACAGGATCTCACTAAGTTGCTTGAGCAAGCCTTGGATTTGTGATCCTCCAGCCTCATTCTTGAATTTACTTTATATGTAGCCCAGGCTGGCCTTGGGTTTGCTTTGCAACTCTCCTCCTCTGGAGGAGCTGGGATTCTAGGCTTGCACTGTTTATGTCTTCTACGCCTGTTCAGGGCTGTCCTGATCTGATGGACCTTGTGCCTCACACTCGGCTAAATATTTCATGTTATTAACTAAGATTTTTGTTGTTGTTGTTGCTGTCACCTGAAGTCTTATGACTGGCAAATCAGTTCCTGGGGCTAACCCTAGGGCTTCTGTCCAGACAAGTGCACCACTCACAAGAGTCCACAGCCTCTTATACGCTGAAATGGTCTACTACTGAGTACCAGCACAGCTTAAGAAATCTCCAGGGGCTGGAGTGATGGCCCAATAGTTAAAAGCACCTGCTGTTTTTCCAGAAAACATGAGTTCAGTCCCCAGCACCCAGGTCAGGTAGCTCAGGAGCACCTCAACTCTCTCTTTCCTGGCTTCTTACGTGTACATACCCACATGCTAACATATACACATAATCATTAAAAATAAAAGACTCTAAAAGGCTCTGAGAAGCTGGGGCGGTGATACCCGCCTTTGATCCCAGCACTCAGGAGGCAGAGACAGGGCCAGCTCCAAGACAGCCAACAAGACACTGAGAAACCCTGTTTCCAAAAGTGAAAACAAAAAAAAACAACAACAAAACCTCTGAGACCTGAGTTTGGGAGATGGACAAAGAGGGATGAAGAAGTCAAGGTAATCCTTGGCTACATAAAAAGCTCAAGGCTAACCTGGGTTACATGAAACCCTGTCTCAAAAAATCAGGAGAGAGAAGGTCGGGGAGGGAGGGGAGGAGGAGGGACGGAAGGAAGGGATGGAGGGTGGGAGAGAGGGAGGGAAGAAGGGAGGAAGGAAGGGAGGGAGGGAGGGAGGGAAGGAGGGAGGGAAGAAGGGAGAAAGGAAGGGAGAGAAGGAGGGAGGGAAAAGAAAGGAGAAATCTCAGCCTCTCAGTCCCTTGAGTGAAGCTGTTTCTAGGAGACATGCCAGGGGGCGTTCTAGACCTAAGCAATGAGGAGTGGTTTCCAGAGCGCTGACCCTCAAGGTCAGCATTCACTTGTTCAAGCCCCAGATCTGCTACTAAATAGCTGTAAAGCAAATGGCTTAATTCGGTGAGCACCCGCTTAAGCCTGTGAAAAATGAGAGCAATAAAAATAATTCCCCATCCAAAGAGTCGGGGTGAAGGTTCAACACGATGCAGTGTGGAAGTCCCCAGGAGTAAATAAATGAATGCACAACCCTTAAAACGGTGCTGCCCTCCACCTCTAGTTACACTAGTAAGTGGTCGTTATTATTTTCATTACTATGTGTGCTGGAAATTGTGTAAATCTCATTGACTAGCCTCCTCCCTACACTCACACAAAACACGCACACCAGCACACACACAGCAATACACACTAGCATGCACACATCAACACACACATACACCAGCACACACACACACACCAGGATACACACACACATACCAACACACACCAGCACAAACACACACACCAGCACACATCAGTACACACACACACACCAGCACACACTAGTACACACACACCCCATCATGCACATACACAAGTACACATCAGTACGCACACATCAGTATACACACACACACACACACACACACGCACCAGGATACACACGCACACCAACACACACCAGCACACATCAGTACACACATACACCAGCACACCCACATACACTGAGTGTTGGAAAGGGAGGCTTCCTGTTCCAGCAGTGCTGTGTCTCCAGGCTGTCTGAGCTTGTCCCCTTGGGGCTGACAGCTCCCTGCTCCCCACAGTCTCCAAGTGCTCGCCCTTCCTTCCCTTTGCTTCCATGCACACAAATACACCAGAAACCCTGGTTCCCAGAAGAACAATTTTCCCAAATTAAGTTATCATGAGTTATGTGAACCCCAGCCTCTGGGAGCCAGAGCAGACTGGCTGGCTGCCTCGTGCCCTTTGCTTCCTGCTCAAAGAACCAAGTCCCCATAAATTTCTTCCCCAGGCTGCATTTGCCCATTTTAAGCCATTTTGCTTCTCTTTCTATCTGAAGCAGAGCGCTGTGTCAAGGGAGACAAGGTAATGATGTCTCAGAAGAAGTCTCAGGCCGGGGACTCAGACAGAGCCAGGCTTGAACAGCGGCTTCTTCTCCACCAAATGACTCGGGCTGGAAACAATGGCTGTCACAGGGTTTTCATTTGTAAAAAAAAAAAAAAAAAAGAGAGAGTGTTACCAGACTGTGCATCAGAGGATCAGAGGAGAAGGCCATGGAGGGAGCTTGGCATAGACTCCGCTCTTCAGCCTGTCTTGGAAGGTATGAAATGGGACCAGAAAGATGGCTCTGCAGGTAAAACTGCTTGTTGCGCAAGCCTGTTGACCTAAGTTTGAGTCCTAGAACTTAAAATAGACTCCTGAAAGCTGTCCTCTGGTCTCCACGTGTACACTGTGGTATGCACACATGCATATCACACACACACACACACACACACACACACACACACACAGGCACGCACCGCACGCACACTGTGGTGGTTTGAATAAGAATGGCCCCCAAGCTGGGTGTGATGGTGCACACCTGTAATCCCAGGACTCAGGAAGCAGAGGCAGGTGGATCTCTGTTAAATTCAAGGCCAGCCTAGTCTACAGAGAAAGTTACAGGACAGCCAGGGCTGTTATGCAGAAAAACCCTGTCTCAAAAACTAAAAGAAAAAAAGAAAGGAAGGAAAGAAGGAAGGTAGGAAACAAAGCAAAACAAAAATGGCTTATAAAGCCAGGCCCAGTGTCTCTCTCTTTCTGCTGCCTGTATATACAGACGTAGAACTCTCACTATTTTTCTGCCTGCATGCCACCATGCTCCTTACCGTGATGACAATAAACTAACCCTCTGAAACTCTAAGCAAGCACCAATTAATTGCTTAAAGAGTTGCCATGGTCACGACTTCTCTTCACAGCAATAGAACCATGACTGACTGCCTAACACACACACACACACACACACACACACACACACACACACAAATATGACCAGAAAGAAGTAAATTTAAAAATTAAAGGGTGTCTCTGTGCAGTTGTGTGGCTCATGAACTTTAATCCCAGTACTAGGGAGCAGCAGCTGGCGAATCTCTGTGAGTTCAAGGCCAGCCTGGCCTACAAAGTGAATTCCAGGACAGCCAAGGCTACATAGAGTAACCTTGTCTTGAAAAACCATAAATAAATAAATAAATAAATAAATAAAATATATTTAAAAAAATTAAAGGGATGAAAAATAAAGTCCAGGAATGGTGGATGCCAGAAATCAAGTGTATTCTGGTCTACACATGAGACCCTGTCACAATAACAACAAAAAAGATTTTGTTCTGCCCTGCTCCCCTCACTCTGAAGACAATCTGTCATGAGAATTCCCTTCGGAGTGGGGGTGGGGCGATGGAAGCAGTGTTTACTCCTCTTTATTTCCCCAAGGACAGACCAAAGTACAATGCAGCAGTGAATGTATTGGGCTTCCTCGGAGTGTGGGTGGGGGTTGCTTACAGAAGTTTGGGGGAACCTCACAGTATCCTCAACCATAAAAATCTTTTCCCAGCATGGATGATGGCTTTCACATAGCCATTGGTGGAGGCTTCCTCCTTCAGTTAACCTTTCCCAGTCTGTCCATTCTAGCATCTCCTGAGACACACACATCCCCCAAAAGACCATGACAACTGGGCCAGAATCCCAGACAGTTGGCTGGGAAGTATAGGAATCCACCAGAATCTCAGGCAAGGGCCCAGGGTCCCCTTTATCCCCTCCTTTTTGTGAAACAGCAATAGCCTATATCCCTACTCACGGTAGTCCCTTGCAATGAGGCACAGATAAGGGCACAGCTCAGAGGACCATGTTCTACACACCCTGGTCCCTCTGACAGAATTCCTGGATGCTGCTGGAATGACCAGCATGTTGCTGTGGCAAGAAGCAGGGCAGGGTTTATCAGTCAGTTCTTTGCTGGTAAGAAACATTGAAAACCATCAACTTTGAAAACGCAAGTTTTCTCTTAGTTCACAGTCTGGACGATTCCAGGCCATAGTGTGTGTGTGTGTGTGTGTGTGTGTGTGTGTGTGTGTGTGTGTGTGGTGTGTTGGGGGGGTGGGCACTACTGCATTTTGGACCTGTGATTATGTTGTACATCATGGCCTGAGCTTGTGGTGAAGGAGGCCTGCTCAAGTCATGGCTAGGCCTAATAAAGAGAAAGAAACTGGTGCCCCACTGTCCCCTTTGAGGCCGTACCCTGAGTGACCTCAAACCTCCCCTATGCCACACCTCTTTCAGACATCCACCTGGTGCTAACAGCACCAGGTTGAGGACTGAACCTGTTAGGACGTGGACCTTTGGGGATGGTTAAGTCTGTAATAGTTACCATTGGTTGTCACTTGACTGGGCCTAGACTCACCTAAGAGACACTTCTCTGGGCACATCTGTGAGGAAGTTTCTAGACTGAGTGAACAGAGGTGGGAAGAGCCACCCTGAAGGGCACCATCCCACGGACTGGGGTCCTAGACTGAATGGATAGGAGACAGTGAGCTGAGCATCAGTGTTCATCACCCTCTGGTTCCTGACGGAGGATGTAGTGTGACCAGCCATTTCACAGCACAGCCACCATGATGGGAGGCTCCCCTGACTGGTGAGACAAATAAACATTTCCTTCCTTAAGTTGCTTTGTTGTTTGTGTTTGTTTGCTTGCTTGTTTGTTTGGAATCAATGAGGAAAGTGATGAATCCTGAGCACAGGTGATGGCAGCAGTGGTTGGGAGTAGGTAAGAGTGGCAGCAGCTGCCCTGCTCTGGTGGGGAGGGGAAGAGATTTCTGGTAAGGTCTGAGGAGCCAGGGAGCAGGGAGGCTATGGGGCTGGGGACAGAAGAGAGGCTATTCTGTTTTTGTTGTTGTTGTTGTTCCTTTTCTTTTTTCTTTTTATTAATTAAGCATTTTTATTTTTTTACATATGCATTTACATTATTACACATATATACAATAGACTACCTACAGCAAGAAGAACCATGACACAGTCAGGAGTTATATAAATGTTACATTGTTAGTGTTTTGGCTGTTTGTATTTGACAGCCTTGAAGAAAACATCTTTCCAATCTTGGTGCGTCTAAAATTCTGAATCTTTATCACATCTTGTCATTATCAACTTAAAACATCTATCTAGACCTAAAAACATCTTAACTCCTAAACAACTAAGCTTCGTTGTAAAACTAAGCTCCCTGGTCTTCAACTCCATCAGAGACTTGAGAAGGAATAAACTTGATTACCTGAGTATGCTGGGAGTGCAAGTTAGTAGCTTTCTGAGTGAGAAGATGACAGAGACAGTTTGCTATATGAGCAGTCACCAGAAACTTTCTATGATGTTGGAGCATCTTCTTCAGTCTTCTGGCCCAATATATCTGACAGACATATTTGTGAGGTAAGAACTTTTGAGGACTTGCTTACCCTGTCTTGGGAGAGTTTGGCCTGCATCCAAGCTTGCCCTTTTTTAGGCAGAATTCTGTCTGTGGTAGAAATGAGGACATTTTGCCCAGGGGCTTGTTTGCCACATTTGAAGCTATCTCCCCAAGGATTTTTTTTTTCTTTATGGTTTCTTTCCTTCACTTCACGAAAACAAGAAGTCATCAGCTAAAGGTGAGGAGTCACAGACCAAGCTGAGAAGATGTCCAGGAGCCTCCAGGTGCTGGCCAGAGCCCCATGACACAATGACATTGTCCCACTGTGGGGAGGGCCTTCTTTTTTGTCATCATTGTTGTTTTTTGTTTGGTTTGGTTAGTTTTCGGTTTTGTTTGTAAGATTTATCTATTTATTATCTATACAGTGCTCTGTCTGAATGTACACCTGCAGGCCAGAAGAGGGCATCAGATCACATTATAGATGGTTGTGAGCCACTATGTGGTTGCTGGGAATTGAACTCAGGACCCCTAGAAGAGCAGTCAGTGCTCTTAATCTCTGAGCCATCTCGCTAACCCCAAGGGGAGGGCCTTCTTAAGCTGGAAAGATGTAGTCTGCTCTGGCCCCATTCAGCATTGGGCCCTGGTCTAAGGAGAGTTGTGATTCCTCCTAGAAGTAACTGGGGAGGGGAGAGGAGGGAGAGTCAGAATTGAAGACAAGGGGTCAAGGAGGGAAGTGAGGCCACAGGGTGGGGTTGGAGGATGATGAACTGTTCAAAAGTAGAAGGTCAAAGGGATAAAGGAACTGGGAGGGGCTTTTCCCCGTGTTCCAGTTTCAGATGTCACTGTAGGGGAACTGATGAACAAGGGTCAGTTCACTCAGGAAACACTGAACAGTTTAAAGCTTGGGGCTCAGGAGATGGCGCAACCCGCATTATAAAAGCTTAATATGGCAGTACACATCTATACTTTAGCACTGGGGAGGGGGCAGGGCAGGGTGTAGAAGACAGGCAGATCTTTGGAGCTCACTGGCCAGCTTTTGTAGCCAGAAGAGAGATGCTATCTCAAAGGATAAGGTGGAGGGGGCTGGCAAGATGGCTCAGCAGGTAAAAGCACCTGCTGAGTAAGCCTGGGGTTTGGTTTTAATCCCTGAAAGGGAATTAAAGGCGGAAGGAGAGAAGCAACTTCTGAAAGCTATCCTCTGACTTCTGCGTGCACACACGCCATGGTACATATCTCTCCTACCCCCTCTAACAGTTAAATAATGTGGAGAGCAATACAGGAAGATACTGGGGTCAAGTTCTGTCTCCCACATTCACTCACACACACAGGTGCACATATGTATATGCCACATAAACATATATACATGCACGCACACAAATTGACAACATAATTAGTTAAGGTTCTAGTGTGTACCAAGCTCCGTGACAAGTACTCCACATTTACTGTGTTCTCAGGGCCATCCGTTGAAGCTGGTACTATTATCGTCTCAGAAAGATCTAGAGCCTCATCTGGGGACATGCGACAGCAGAGAGGTCTGCACTACCTCAGTGTGTTGGGTTGATGCATGGTATTGTGGTCCTCAGCTGAGATGCTCCACTGGCTCAGCCCTAGCCACAAACAGGGAATCTGACTTCAGCTGCCCAGTGACTGAGCTGGGGTAGCAGGCCTAGAAAAAACGCATGCTTTGGTGCTGGGCGGAGTGCCCATTCAGAGGCAGTCAGCTAAAAGGAGGAAGCATTGCCCAAACTTGGCTGATGGAACTCCAAACTCTGCTCAAAGAAAGTTCTGCTCAGGGAGTGGGAGAAAGGGACAGAAGCAAGTCATTTTGGCAACCTGAGCTCTTAAAGTGTCTCAGGCCTCTGCAGCTTCCTGTCAGCCTGTGAGTTAGCCACTAGCCTTCCGGAGAGGCTTAAGATAGCCCTTTGACCAACTAAGCCATGCCCCCAGCTAGACAATGTTTTTGTTACAAGGATGGATGGATTGATTGGGTGCTCCATGTTTACCGTGGGCACCAGTGTGGAGGTCAGAGGACGATTTGCAGGAATCAGTCCCCCCCACCCCCCCGCAATGTGGGTCCTGGACTTGAACTCAGGCCATTAGGTGCAGAGGCAAGCAACTTTATCCTTTGAGCAATCTTGCTATCTCCATCGGTCAATTTTTAAAGAGCTGACCTTGGAATCAAACAACCTGGATGGAAAACTTCTTTACATCTCATCCACCTAAGGACCCACAGACAGAATAGCAAGCCCCCATGGTGATTGTTCCCGGGACCAGTGTCCATTGAGTATGGGCAGAACCGGGTAGCGGTGGGTGAGGGACCACAGACACAAATGTTAAGGAGGCTCTCTCTCTCAGAGCTGTGTGAGTTCAGGGTCATCTCACTAGTCTAGGACAGAGCTGGGCGTGTGGCTCAGTGGGTAGAGTGCCCTCCTGGCATGGATGAGGCCTCCTGAGTTCTGGGGTTATGGGAGTACGCCACCACATTTCCAGCTTTGCATAAACCAGATGTGGTGGCACACTTAGGAGGTAGAGGCAGGAGGGTCAGGGAGAGATTGAGGTCATGTTCTGCTACAAGGTGACTCTGAGACCAACCTAATCTCAAAAGTCACCTTCCTTAAGTGAGTGTTCTGGGCCAGTGGAGAGCCTTCTACTCTACGCGACCATTTGGGGACCATGGCACTCTCAACATGGTGGCTCTGTCTTTACCCTGCATATCATGACGATGGAAGGGTCAAGGCTGGGTACAGTCCATGAGGAGGATGAATTGGGAGGACGTGCCAGCTGACTTCACACCTAAAGTCTGAAGTTTCATGCTTTCGCGGCCACTGCCGAGAAGGAGGTGCCCAGCCGGCTGTTGGTCTTTGTCACACATGAAGTTAGGAAGTGAGTCATGGAGTGAGGGTGGGCCAGACATGTAACTACAGAAGCAGGCAGAAGGGTCACTGGTGGACAGCTGGCAAATCCCACCAAGTCACTGGCCACAGAGAGCTTGCTTTCCAGCAGGTTCTATCCTAAATGATATTAAAGGCTGCCGAGTAAGTACCCTGAGGGTTCAGGGGAAAGATGGGTGCTCAAGAGCTGGAGTCACTGGGGAGGCAGAGGGTACGAGGGGATGTTGCCAGCAGAGGAAGTGCGGAACATCCCATGGCACTAGAAAAAGGGCAGAGGACAGGGCCTGACATGCTTTTATGTGGCAGCGAAGACATGGGCTAGCTCAAGGCAGGAGGCTCGCTGAAGCCCATCATGAGAGTGGTAGACTTCTCAGCCACTTGTGGGACTTTGTTGTAGTTGCACATGACCTTGCGGTCTCTGCAGGCTCTAGACGAGAGAGTAGGAAGTGGGCTGAGGAGGGGACTCTTAACTGTGCAGCCATGGGGAAGCCATCATCTGTGCTGAGGCGAGGAGGCTTTCTGGTGGTGTAGTTGTTGGGGTCCCCCACACTTCTGTAAATAATCCCTCAGCCCCTGCACTAGTTAGGCTTTGTCAACTCCACACCAGCTAGGCTCATCTGGGAAGAGAACACCTCACTTGAGAAAATGTTCCCATTAGACGGGCCGACACAAATCTGTGGAGCCTCTTCTTGATGGCTGGTTGATGTGGGCTGCGTTACTCCTGAGCAAGTGATCCTGGCCTGTATAGGAAAGTGGCTCACCCAGGAAGCATTCTGCCTTGGCCTCTGTTTCAGTCCTTGCCTTGAATTCCTGCCTGTTTTCCCTCAGTGATGGACTGTAGAGGTGTAAGCCAAGTAAATGCTTTCCTGCCCAAGTTGCCTTTGGCCATGATGTTTTATTACAGCAATAGAAGGCAAACTAAGAGGCTCATCAACGAACAGAACCCATCGGTTGGACTTGATGGGGGGGGGCGGCAGGGGGGCACGGGGCGGGGGAAGCACTTTGGTTTGTCATTGGTGCCTTAATGGGGCTGGGGGGGGGGAAACGCATTTGCTTAAATGTTCAGCAACACTCTGTTTCAAAAGAAGCAAGCAAGCAAAGAAAAACAACCTACAACAACAATGAAGATGCTCACACCACTATGGCTGACAATAAACGGTAACAGAATGACACTGACAGGGTCCTTTGAGGCTCCCTCCCTTAGAGCAGTGAAGGGCCTTGGAGTCCAGCAAGGTAGACAAAGGTGGCTACACTATGTTCTGGAATAAAGCTGTATTGGAACATGGCCACATGCTTTTATCCACAGCAGTTTTCCCTAAAACAAAGGCAGAGACAGTGGCTGGAAGCGTTCAGTATGTGGCCCTGTTGGAAGTGCGACCCGCCGGCTCCTGCAGGGCCCTTATTAGCACTGTGATTCCTTTATTAGCTCTGTGATCATGAGGGTAACTTTGCTGTCTGGGCACCACCCTGTTCACCAGCTGATAACAATCCTCTTCAATTCTAAGACGCTAGTTGGAGCCCGCGGAACTGCCTGTAAAGACACAGAGAAATACTTCAAAGACAGTGAAGTACCACATAAAAGATGGTCATTATTTCGTCTCTCTGCTAAGTGATCCATTTATAGAATGGATTACAAAGTGTCTGTCTTCTGGCATTGTCGTAAGGATTTGCTAGGAGAAATGCTTTAAAAAATAAATAAATAATATCTGGAATCAAATGGGGGAGATAGCGTCTTGCTGTGTGTCACCGGCTTTATAGTTGGTCCCCTAAGACACCACCCCCCCACTCCCCCACCACCCGCAAGTCTCTTCTGCAACTGGGGATCGCATACTTGCCCTCTCTACCAGCCTGCTGTGAGCCTTAAGGGAGATGGCAGGAGTGAGTCCTTGGCGCGGTGCCCGGCCTTGTTAGATATCCGCAGGTGCGGTGACGAACGCCACCTCCCACGGATCCGTACCAACAGCACAGCTGAGCTGTACCCCTCTGCCTCTGCTCAGCGCCCACGGTCATCCCTGGGTGCCGGTATAATTAGCTCCATCTCCGTAGTGAGCAGCCGCGGCTGCTCATAGCCTCTGACACGACTGTCACCTCCCACTCAGCTCCCCAAATCAGCGATTCCCACCGTTAAGTCGATCAGGTTGAGCATCGCCAGAGGACAGCTTGCTCCTTACAACAATGTGTAGCAAGGACCCAGAGGGACCCCGCCCCCAACCCCTTTCACCCTTAGGTTGTGTACAGAAATAAAAGAGAGAGAAAAAAAAGTTTGGGTGGGGAGCAGCCTCTAGTGTCTGCTGGGAAATCACGTTCCTACAGACCCAATAGTCGGCTGAAGAAAGGCAGCCTGTCTCTTTAAGAGGCCTTCCTCGGAGGGGCGGGGCCGGCCGGCGTCGCTCCAGCCCGCGCCCTCAGTTAGACCCGCCTCCTCTTTAGTGACAGACAGACGACCCAATGGAAGAAAGAATTTTCAGAGTGACGGCAAAGCGGAGCAATATAAGCCCTAGCCGGCCCGCGTGGGGCGGGGCCCCAGGAGGGCGGGGCTGACGAGGCCAGAGGAGCAGCGGCTGGACGCGGGCGCGGAGCTGGGCCTCGGCGGGCGCCGGGTGAGTGAGGGGCGCGCGGGGCTTGAGGCCGAGGGTCGGAAGGGCTGAGGATGGGGGCCCGGGGCCGGAGAATAGGGTTGAGGCCGAGGGCAGCGTCTGCTCGACCTCCAGGTCCCGGCATGGCGCCGGCCCGGTCATCCCCCTGCCGTCGATACCGACCCTCTTCTTTCCTTCTTCACTGTCCCGCCTCGGTCCAGGCCGCTCTCACCCGCTTCCTTCCGCAGCACCGCAATGCCCGGGATGCTCCGGTGCCGGTCCCCACCCTCCTCTTCGGGTCCTTCGCCGCCCTTGCTGGGCTCAGGCTGCTCCTGGCCTGGTTCTATCCCTTCCCTGCCCCTCGCTCTGCCCTCCCTCAGAGTCCGTCCCACGGTCTAGTCTTGTAAACTTGTAAACTTATAAATCCTCCCAGTTTTCCTTCAGAAGGCTTCCGGGGTCCCGAGTTCTGGACCCTGGGGCGGCCCTCTGAACACGGGTGTTCCCCACAGCGCGTGCACGTCTGTAGCTTTGCAACTGTCTCGAAGTGTTGATTACTGCTATTCTGCCTGTCCGAGCAGGCAGGGATGCCCACGGGGAAGAAGACTGTACCTGATGTTGCTCCGTGCACCCACAGCATCTCAGCAGGGCGGGCACTATAAATATTTCCTAAATGAATGAACGAAGGGTTTGGGCTTGTCTAGAGGAAAGGGATGCTGTCTCAGCCCCTGACGACATCCCATCAGTGGGGGATGGAACCCACATTTTTGGAATGCTTCCTGACAGTCAGGCACTAAGGAGGCTAACCTGGGCTCTCCACCAAAAAAAAAAAAAAAAAAAAAAAAAAAGTCACACTTGTTAATTTAACTCTTCCAACAGCCACATCCCAAAAATGTAAAATAAGCAAGTGAGATAATTTATTAATGTCTTATTTAGTATGTTTCAGAATATAATTAATGGTTCACGTAACCAATGTAAAGTCGTCTTAATGGAGTTGGTGACTTTTTATGTGTTAACTTCCTGAATCTGCTGTGTACTTCGCACTTGAGACAGCCATTCTCATTTCACAGAGGCCCAGCTGTAGCCATTTGTCAAGTGGTCTGTAACCACAGGGCTAGGGTGGCTGCCTTGGCTGTGAAGTGCTGTGTATGTGTGTGGGTGTTTAATTTGCATGATAGTCTTTTGAGGAGACTATCATTATTCGTATTTACAGATTAAAAATAGCAAAGTTCCTGAAAGATTTTACCTCCCCAGATTCATTCTACAGTTTTTGAACAAAGGAGACGGGTGGGGGAGGGGGCTCAAGAAAGGGTTTCTCTGTGTAGCCCTGCCCTGGAACTCACTCTGTAGACCAGGCTGGCCTCTAATTAAAGGCATGGACCACCATCCCCAGCTTGTCTGTTGCTCTTGAAATATATATATATATATATATATATATATATATATATATATATATATTTTTTTTTTTTTTAAGCTTTATGATGTTCTATGATGCTCCTAAGAGATGAAGGATGTGAGGACTAGACTCTTTAAAAACAGTGGCACCAGTAGTCAGCATATTCTAGCATGCTCCATGCCTAGGTCAGGTCTTCCTAGGTGAGTCACAAGCAAACAAAGTTAAAAACCTGTCCTGGGTTTGGAGGTGTGCCGGAGCTCTATAGAGGCTAGGCAGAAAGAACCCCCGAATACAGAAATTCAAAACCAGCCTGGGCAGTATATTGAGACTCCAACTTAAAGGAAAAAGAAAAGCCAAGAAGGTTAGTTCTCTGCCCAAGTCACCAATGACTCCTTAGCCCACCTGCATTACTGCGGCCTGGTCCCAGGGTCAGGGCTGAAAACCTTCTGTGGCCTGTAGGACCTCAGAGATGCCAGTCAGGGTGAGGCAGTTCAGCAGTTGCTCACTGAGTGAGTGCACTCTCTCCCTGAGCCTATCCCTGGTCTAGGCCCCTTGAGGTGACTGGACAGTGTAAGTCTTCATCTTCAGGATGCTCAGGGTAGACTTGGAAAGACAAGACCATATCCTATAGGATGGCTAGAGTGTGTTCAAGACAGCACATAAGGTGAGAAGACCCAGAATCCCTTGTGTGTCAGAAGTTGCCAAGTAGTGTCTTGGCCAAGCTGCATGATCCCCACCCCCTGAAGAAAAAAACAAAAACAAAAACAGAATTTGAACTGCTAGGCAGGATAAATGCTTCTTAGCATGAGGGCTTCTGTGCAGAAGCTACTTGGTTTATTCACATACCTGCCTGGCTGCTTAAAGGCACTTCCTCACCTGCTGAGAGTGCTCATTGAATTGGCTGAGAAACCATCCTGTGCCGTCATTATGCTGGCCTGCTATGGAACCAGAGCAGGAGTGTCCACTGGGCATAGTGGCAGCAACGCCACTTTTTTGTGGGTTTTTCTTCTCCGTAGCTATAACACCTGTTCTCTTATTTTGCCCATAGCAAACCACAGTGTGGCAGGTAGGGCTCCTTAGCGCTAAGGTGTGCGGTTCCAGGGTGTGTAGCTTCCTCAGTTCACACAGAAGCCTTCTTACTCTGTCCCAGGTATTATGTGAGTGCTTTGCATGCATTATCCCATTTCGTGTTCACATAGCTTTTACAGGGAGTGGCTGGTTCTAATCCCTGGCATCCAAATGCAGTCTAGCTGCTCTAGGACGCAAGCCCCTAATTGCTCAATGCCACTGCTGCATGAGAGGGTCCAGGCGGGAAAACGGTCCATCCCTGCCTCTACATTCAGCCCAGAGACACTTGTGCTTGCGGCCATGTGGCAGGAAAGGGCTGATCCAGAAGTGGAGACTGGACCTTTTTTTTTTTTCTTTTTCTTTTTTGTCCCTAACTGGTGTCCCAGCCTGACCTGGCCAGTTCATCTGGACCTCAGTTCCTTTCTTTATGAAATTAGAGGAAAGGCTTGGCCTCATTCTCAGAGAACAATGCTGTGTTGTTATGGTCTCTGTTCAAGGAGTTCAGCCCATAGCCTGGAGTTTTGGGGACAACCCAGGCCACTCTTAGCCTGCTGTACCCAGTCCAAGCTCGTCCTCCTTGTGGTCTTTTTGTTGTCCTTTCCCCCCTACCTCCCTCCTCAGCGTTTCTCTGTGTGGCCCTGGCTATCTGGCTGTCCTGGAACTCTCTGTAGACCAGACTGGCCTCGAAATCAGTGAGATCCCCCTGCTTCTGCCTCCCAAGTGCTGGGATCACAGGTTTGCACCACCACAGCCTGGCTTCGTCCTCCTTGTGTAATCATTTTAATCTGTTGGTCAGAAACATTTAAAGTTTTAATGTATTTTTATTTTGTGTGTAAGAGTGTTTTGTCTGCAGGTATTTGTGTACACTGTATGTGTGCCTGTGGAAGCCAGAGGAGGGTGTCAGATCCCCTAGAACTGAAGACGCAGGCTGTCTTGTGGGTGTTGGGAATTGAACCCAGGTCCTCTACAAGAGCAGCCAGTGCTCTCAACCACTGAACAGTCTCTTCAGACCCAAGAAACAGTTTCTTAGGATTTATTTGTATTTTCTGTCTCAGTTTCTGTTCCCCCTTATATCTGACCCTTTCTGAACCAACTGTCTGCATAATTACAGTCAAGGCTGTGCACGTTCTGGGAAGTGGATAATGCAGTCACTAACGGTTCATGACTTTTAAAGACAGTTAAGCCTGAGGGCGTTTTGGGTGGAATTCTGTGGACACATGAGTGCTGTGCTACAAACTAGGGCACCAGCAGGTAGAGAGTAGGTGCGCCACTTGGAGGTCCTGTGCTCAGGCTGCTTGCCTTCCTGGAGCAAGGTCTTCGTCTCAGCCTCCAGTAAAATTATTTGGGGGGGAGGCCACAGTGATACAGCTAGCTGGGGTAGGGGTTATGGGGGCGAGAGACAACAACAACGGGACCATAGCCAGTCTGGAGAGCCATTGTCTAGAGCAGTGACGATTTAGTTCTTCCTGTTGCTGTGATCCCCAACCATAAATGTATTTTCATATTCACATATTTATAACTGTAAATTTGTAATATAAATATCTGATATGCAGAATGGTCTTAGGTGACCCTTGTGGAAGGGTCATTGAGACCCAGAGGGGTCTCAAGCTACAGGTTGCCAAGCATTGACCTAGAGCCTTCTTCATGACCTCATGGTGTATGTGAACTACACCTGGATTGCATCTGAAGACAGGTCTCGATCCAGAGGGTGTAGGCTGGAGGGGTGCTTCCGAGTTAATACTGACTCCTGTGGGGTATTCCATGTGTCCAGTTGCCAGACAAGAGGTGACTTCAGAAGCAGGATTATAAAATCTGTAATCGTAAAGGTGTGCAGCAAGACGTGGCAGCCCACTTGATGACATCACCATTACCTGCTGATTGAGGATGAGGAAGCCACAGGGAGGGCTTGTCTGAGCAGGTAGAGGTTGGCCATTTGGACAGGGTGTTGGAACTGATGGACAGCAAAGGTTCAGAGCCAGCATGGTTTTCAAGGGGACAGGTGAGAGGTGGAGGTAGACATCATCCACGGGGATAAGTATGGGCACTGTGGGGCTGGCTCAACTTTAGATATCCTGCTAAGACCCTTAAGCCACTTTTGTCTAGGAACAGATGTTCCACAAGGTGGTTGCAGGGTGAATGAGCTCAGGGAAAGATCCTAGGCAGTTACTTAACACATATTTTGTCTCTGCATAGTGGCTTTTAGCCATACTTGGGTGAGGCCTGTGTTCAAATGTCAAAACAAAGCTCTATGAATCTGTTGCCCTCACCTCCTATCCTGTGGCATTTCCTTTTCTATACCTCAGGGCCTCACCCTAGTTAAAGGAGAGTGAACTAGGGGAAACTGAGTCATTCTTCAGATGAAAAGTTCACAAGGGGAAGCCTCCACTGAGATTGTGATCTTGATTGAAAAGGTGTGATCTCTGGTTACCTCTTTGGTGAGGCAGCATTCTGTCACAGGAAACATAAACCAAATTCACCAGGCCTCCCCCACTGCATGGCAAGCAGAACAGAACAAAAAACACACAGGAATTCCTACCAGCTGGGGACAAGGGAGAGCTGGGAACCTTCTGGCATCCTTTATCCCCGCCACCTCCTGGGAGGGCTTGTCTTCCTTTCTAAGCTGGATTCCAGTTGTGCTGTCAGCCTCAACCTGAAGCTTCCCTGTAGGAGTGATGGACAAAACTCCCCGAGGCCTTTCCTGATGATGCACCCCTTCCAGAAGCCACTTGGAAACTGGTCAATTGGATGGCCTATCCTGCCACTGTTCCGCTCCTCCGGCTGTGTTACTGGGAGACTGCATTAGTGCTGTCCTTCCACAGCTCTTGGATCTGTGTGGGCCTCTCTTCTGTTTTTGCCTGATCGTCTTTGTCTTTGTGGTGCAGGGGCCTAGGGTCTTGTTCAGTCCCATAGATCCTGAGGTAGTGAATAAAGAAAGTGGGGGTAGAGGGTGGGAGAGTCACTGGGCCCGGGAGGGGCTGTGGGTTAGGAGGGGGACACTCCATTGCTCTCATTGCTATTGAAGTGAATGGTAGAACAGTGGCTATTTATAGCCCTGAGAATTTTGCAATGTTATTGAATTGCTTCGACCTAATTTCCCACTTCCTTTCTAAAATGAAAATGGAGAGTAAGCAGACACGTGCTAGAGGGCTTCCCTACAAGGAGATCCTTCATCCCCGAATGCTCCCTGTCTGGGAAGTCCTGCTCCATTCTCTCCTTGGTTTCCAGGGGAGGGAAAAGAGATTGTTTTCCCCTAACTACATTCTCCAGTTTGGCTTGTTCTAAGTTAGTCTTCAAAGCACAATTGTGTGGGGATACTGTGCTGCAAGGCTTTCACACTTGGTGAGAACAGTTCCTGCCACCTGCCTGTTGGAAGCCAGCTCTGGTGTGCAGGAGTTGAAGTCAGAGCAATGGGGTTTCAGTGTACATGGGTCCCTTCCTGCAGGGTTAGGGTTAGTGAAGAAGTGTGTGACTCCATAACTGTAGTAGACATGTGACAGAACGTGCAAACAGTGCACATACGTGGAATAATAGTGCCAATGGGAGGTGATACCCAGCATGGGCTTTGAAGCTTGAATAGGAGCTCTCTGGTAGCTAATAGAAGGGACTTTGTGAAAGGTGCAGGAAGAATGAGGGAACCCAGCTTCAAACAGCCGGAAATGGAGGGCCATTTTCTGTTGGATAGGCCTCTGAGCACAAACCTGAAGTCTCCACTGAGCAGCTGTGATGGTCACATACAAGGCTGTCTTCTTCCATGTGAGTTTCTAACATTCCAAGTGAGTGACTGAGGGTGCCCCTGACTTCCTTTGTCTAGAAAGCACACCTGTACAGGGTTTCTATGTGGACCAGGTGGCATAGGCCTGTCACCTCAGCTACTCCAGAATCCAAGACAGGAGGATTACAAGTTAGGCCTGGGCAACTTTTTGAAAGCCCTGTTTTATTTATTTTATTTTTTAAAATATATTTTATTAATTTATTCATATTACATCTCAATTGTTATCCCATCCCTTGTATCCTCCCATTCCTCCCTCCCTCCCATTTTCCCCTTACTCCCCTCCCCTATGACTGTGACTGAGGGGGACCTCCTCCCCCTCATAGGGTATCAAGTCTCTTCTTGATAAAAGCCCTGTTTTAAAATAAAGTAGCAATGCATGCCTGTAATCCCAGCACTCTGAAAGGCAGAGGCAGGCAGATCTTTGTGAGTTTGAGACCCCTGGTCTACAAAGTGAGTCCAGGACAGCGAAGCCTACACAGAGAAGCCCTGTCTTGAAAAGAAAGAAAAGAGAGAGAGAGAGAGAGATTAAATTAGGGCTGGAGGTGTAGAGTTCTCTCTTAGCAAGCTCAGAGCTCTGGTTTAGAACCTCAGTACTTGAATGAAGGAAGGAGTGAGGCAGGGACTTTGAATGGTACCTTCGAGTTATGTAATTGTTAGCTAATGTTATCCTCGTCAAAGGAAGGGCAGTGTGGAGGGAAGACTGAACTTCGGCATCGTTGAGACCCAGATCTGATATAATTCACTTTTTTCTTGCCCCTCCCCCCTACATATTTTTCTCCCTTCCAATCAGATGAGTAGGATGGAGGATGTTTCTCTCAACTTTCACCTTCCTGCCTGTAAAGAAGAATGGTTTTAGGGTTCCTAAGGCATCAGCTATAAAATGACACAGAAGCCGTCTATACACAAGCACCATGTCTGAGGACCCCAGAGTCACCCTGAAAGTGGCCTGCTGTAAGCAAACCGGTCCTCCATAAGTGGGTTTGCTCATGAATTTAGCTAAGTGCCCACTGGACACATCCATTGTCTCACTCCCTTATAGTTTCTTCAAGCTTGGGCCAGTCTTGGTCTTGGACTTTTCCTTTGCAGTGAGCAGAAATGTGGGCTAGCACAGTGCAAGGGCTGTCATTGGCAGGACAGAAATGTGGGCTAGCACAGTGCAAGGGCTGTCATTGCAGGACAAGAGCATTTCATTTAGAAGATGTCACCGTGGAGTCTAGAAAGTGGTCAGGCTTTGCCCATCTCTTGGGATTTTTCTCTTTGCTGGGTCCTGGCCTTATGTCAGCTGCAGGATAGCTTCCTCTGCAAGGCTCTTGGCTTTTCCTGGGGCTTTGGCTGGCCTTGCCCCTCACCTTGAAGCTATGACTTACTGCTCTCATGTCTGTTGTCATCCAGCCTCTTTAGTCCGTGTCTTTTCCAAGTTCAGAAATGGAATTAGATTTGTTTGACTAAAGCTGAGTGTTCACTTCCTTCCCTTCAGCTGTGGCAGCTGGGATGCCACTCGGCGCCAATAGGCTGCCTGACCGTGGGGAGGGCATCCTCTGACTGCAGGCCTGTTGCTGTCCCTTGGGTAGCTGGGGTGGCTGGAGAGCTTCTTGCTGTAACATGGTGAGATGTTTTGAGATGAATCATTCGCGATCAGCTTTGATAAATGACATGATGAGGGCAAGTAATTTCAGACCAAAACAAAGTAGTGACGACAACTCTTATTTGTTCACCTTCAAAGGGGGTGCTAGGAAGGCATTCAGAAAGTTCGGGTCAACTTCCTTTGACATGTTTAAGGAATCATGAACTTGCAACTCAAGGACACTTTAGAACTAGCCCTCACATTTCAAGAACAGAAGACAGAGACTTGGGTAAAGAAGGGATTTGCAGGAGCCATAACAGTCCGTGGGCTTTTTGTCTGCCTTCTTTCTTCAGTGGGGACAGTGTCCTAACCTGGTGCTCTTTTCAAGGTGCCTTCTGTGTACTGTGTGCATGCATGCACATGTACATGCATGCATGCTTTTACCCACTGAGCTATTTCCCCAGGGAGTCGGGGGAACCTCTGACAAATGGTCTAGAAAGCTGTACTGTACACTTCCATTTATAGGAAGCACAAAAACAGGCCCAACGCCTTGGTGGCAGTGAAGTCAGTAGGTGAGCGTGTTCCCTGTCCTGGGCAGAGGTTTCAGCGAGATGTGTATTTCTACTTGTATAATCTGTATACATATACATATATATGTAGATATTCTTAGGGTCCATGCTCTTAGTTGGGTATTACATGTCAGTTCTTAGGGACGGCCTCCGCACTGCAGTTCCACCTCCAGTGATAGCGATGCCCCACCTCAGATATGGATCCCCTGATGTCAGGGTCACAGCACCACCCTGGCATAGCATGCTTTGCCCTGCTGTCAAAGAGAAGAACCTTCCTCAGGAATTAGCCTCATGGGGCCAGTTTCCTTTCAGAGGTTTGTTGTGGGCCTAGGTACATAAAAACTGCACATTAAGGTTCTGCCAGGAGCTGCAGAGGCAGCCGCCCACTGCTGTTTCCTTAGGCCCTGTGTACTTAACGAACAGGAATTCAGAGCTTTTCAGGGGAGAGGGAAGAGCTGGTGGCTCTAAGCTCCAGCCGTCCTCTCTACTTACTAGCTGGGTCAACTTGGACTGGACCCAGTCTTACTCTTGTTTTCTTCAAGTCTGGTGTTGCCCTGCCTCTTCCTGAGGGCTGCTGGGAAGCAGAAGTCAGTGCACTTTCACACCCTGATGTTTTTGACAGCTGACTCTTGACACAGCCCACCCCTCGGGAAATAGACGAGTAAGCTTCTTTTCTCTGCGGGGGGTGTAGAGGACACACTTCTCCCCTTTTCACTAGAGAGGTTTGTGCCCACAAGGCTGTGAGAACTGGCATGTGTTGGGGCTGGAAAATTGATAGCACACACGATTAACAGCTTAGCAACAGTGGTGCCGCACACGCTAACAGAGGCGGGTGGTCCCCATTAGCCAGGCATGAACTGCAGGCGAGGGGCTGAACCTTGAGGAGGCAAGAGGTCTTTTTCATTAAGAGAGCGCCCGCTCCTGAACCTGCAGGCAAGACGTGTAAATAGACATTGAAATACTCTATCAGCAGAGTGACTGCCTTCCTCAGACCTTGGAGAGAGAGCTGCAGTGCTGCCCGGAATACCACTAAGCCACCAGAGTTGCCTAGGATACCAGTCACATGAGCCCCTCTCCCAGACTTGCCCCAGATGATTTATTCCCCCTTTATTTTGAAGAGCAGTGGGGGCAGGGCTCAGATGCACTTTCACAGCCCTGCCCTGTGGAGGGGTCTTTGTGTGAGATCATCCTTACTGCTTGTGTTTGAGCCCCTGGCAGCCCTCACCCTTGGCCCTGGGGACCAAAATAGCATTTCCTGCCTCGGTTCTCTTCCCCGTTTTTTTTTTTTTTTTCAGGACTCCACATTATCCCACAGGGAGGAGGTTCCACATTGTGTCCTTTGAAGGGGCAGGAGTGGCAGCAGCAGGTGGGGGGGGGGGTGGGGGGTGAGGGAGCGCTGCTGGGCCCTGCTGACACTGGGATCTTGTGAGTGTGACTGCTGAGCAGAAATGGCCTGGCCCCTTCAGCTAACCATTCAACCAAGAAAAGACTGTCTATTCTTCTCTGCTTCAGAGCATGTGCTTCTCTCTTTCCGAGGCTTCAAGATGGGAATTTACACTCAGCCAGCTCTGCTCTCACCCCATCCTGTTGACCCCTCACACTGACTGTCACACTGGCAGATCTTGCTGCTGCCTGAGCTGCCGATGATAGAGAGGTTTGTCCCGTTTCTCCTGCTGACTGAATCTAAGGAGACAGCACAAGGAGAGGCTGTGGCGTGAACTTGAAAACTGCATGCTGAGTAGTTCCATGCGTCACTCAGATGCTGCCTTCAGACCTCCAAAGTGGACAGTGAGAATGAAAAGGAAGGTAGATGCTGACCTTTCCTTCTTTTCGGTTCTCTCTCCAGGCAGCTGTGTCTGTGTCTTGACGTAAGGCCCACTGGGAACAATGCCTCCTCCATCGGACATTGTTAAAGTGGCTATTGAATGGCCAGGTGCTAACGCCCAGCTCCTTGAAATCGACCAGGTATGCTCCTGCTGGGAGAGGCAGAGCTGTAAGGTGAGGGTCAGGCCCATAGTGGAGGGAGGCCACTCGTACTGTGAGGAAGGGCATCCACAGGAAGGCTGAGCCCAGGTTCTCCTCAGGAGGGTAGTCACTGTGGCTTGGCAAAGGCCTCCTCCTCCTCACAGCCGAGTGGTTCCATAGCACATGGTGAAGGATCTCCTCCCCTCTCTTTCAGAAACGGCCTCTGGCATCCATCATCAAGGAAGTGTGTGATGGGTATGTTGAAATGACTTCCTTTCCACAGTGACAGCTAAGGCTGAGGGAGGCTGCTCAGCCCCGAAGGAACCTGTACAGAGGGTGTCCAGCTGGGCTGGGTTGTTGTCTTACCAAGGAGGGACAGCTGATGAGTCTGTCCCCGAGGCCCCTGAGATATTTATTCCTGGGCCCAGGAGTGCCCTATAGGATGTAAGACCCACACCCCTCTCACCTTCTTCTGGGGTGCTGACCCTCACCAAGGGTAGAGGGGTCCTGTCTCAGGGGCTTGGCCCAAAGCTTTGTTTGGATTCCATTGTGCTCCAGACAGGCTGGCTAGTCTCTGAGCAACTCGTGAAAACCATTTTGTTGCTGCTCTGGACAAGCCAGAGAAGAAGCACACAGGGTATACTGTTTTCTTTCAGGTGGTCACTGCCAAACCCTGAGTACTACACACTCCGCTATGCAGATGGGCCGCAGCTCTATGTCACCGAGCAGGCGAGTACAGGGTAGCCAAGGGCAGGGCAAGCTTTGCTTACAAGTGACCTGCCAGGGAGGAGTCACTTTCTAGCTTCTTGCTGTCCAGGTGGCTCCATTTCCTGGTTTACAGAGTTGCCCTTTAGGCAACATGTTACACATCAGCCCCATTGCCTGAGGCAGCTCTTGCTTCAAGACCCAGAGCTCTTGAGGAGAACCTTAGGATCTCTTCAAAAGGAACAGGCAGGAAGTGGCCTGGCTGCAGAAGAGTCTCAGTATGCTACAGTTGTCCCTCAGTGTCCATGGGGAGTGGCCCCTAAAGCCCCAGATACCAAAGTCTGTGGATGTACAGATGGCACAGTAGCTGCCTGTCACCTGGGCACATCTCTTGCATGTTAAAATCCCCTCTAGATGGAGAATGTGCTTTCTGCAGTGGGCGGACCATGGAAGTACCTGCTATCCAGAATGCTTAGGGGCCCCCGCAAGAAAAAAAGGCCCCAGTGTTCAAAGCAAACCCTCCCCCACCCCACTCACATGTATCTTTGGTTCACTGCTAGTTGACTCATCTGCAGATACGAGCCAATTACACTGTTAAGATGACCACAAGTCCTTACTGATTCATCTCCATGTGCTGTTTTAACATTGTCTTGTTTTATTCTTTGCTACCCAGACCCGAAGTGACATTAAGAATGGGACAATCTTACAGCTGGCTGTCTCTCCGGTAGGTATTCCAGTCCACCCAGCACATCTGAGTACCTGTGGTGGGATGGACTCTGTTGTAGAGGTTTGAGTCTACAGAAATCGTGAAGAAATCTCTTACCCTCAGCTTGGTTGGCAGCTCATGAGCAGCAGCAGCAGACTGACTGTTGGAGTTCAGAGTCTAAGAGGGACCACCGATCTCAGCATGCTCCTTTCCAGAAAGGCCACCC
The DNA here is from genome assembly GCF_903995435.1 of Acomys russatus. Lineage (NCBI taxonomy): Eukaryota > Metazoa > Chordata > Mammalia > Rodentia > Muridae > Acomys > Acomys russatus. The sequence goes on along the minus strand of NC_067140.1, from coordinate 14,789,950 downwards.
ATGGGTTCACTCTTTACTCAGAAAGAAGTGGAATCCATGAGGAATGTGCCTGTGTTTCCATTTGAGTGTTAGTAAGGTCACATCCAGAGGCAGGCAAGGGAGACTGGTGAGAGAGTGGTCTCTGAGATTGGTAAGGATGACGTCCCAGCAAAGGCAGTGGAATGGCAGGATTGACAGACATGAGGAAGACTTAAGAGATAACCTTGGTGAATGAGGCAGAGGGCTGAGTGTGGGAAAGAGGTGGAACTCAGAGGGATCCTCTCATCCTGTATAAGCACCCTTAATGGTGACTAAAGGAAGCAACCAGAAAGGGAGTAAAAAGTAGCATCACAGGCCTGGGATCACAGCATTTGGGAGGCAGAGGCAGGAGGGTTGTGAATTCAAAGTCATCTTCAGCTACGGGCTGGTCAAGACCAATCTAAGCTATAGAGACCCTGTCTCAAAACCACAAAGAGGGGGGTGTGGGTAGTGGAAGGGTGTGAAGGGCCTCAAGCAGAGAGCGGCAGAGAGGAAGGTGTGGCCTGCATTGGTAGTGAGCGCAGGGCGTGGGGGGGCAGGGAGCGAGCGAGCAGGGTCGTCAGAGGTACAGACCACCACAGCTCCACAGCACCAGGTCTCACAGGAGCGTGAGCATCCAGGTGTTTTGAGTGAGAGCTGAGGGCACAGTTTACGTCTGCTACTGCATCGGGGGAGCTCGGCCTGAAAGGGTGCAGAGGGAGAACAGGAGCTTGGGAGATGTGACATCCAAAAGATGTTTGAGAAATAGGTAAAACACATTAATGTGTTCAAAACTTGTGAAATTTGGCAAAGAAGTGAAAGGTTCTCTTGTCCCTGTCCCCCGCTCTTCAGCCTGAGGCTCCTTTCTTTGCAGTTTTTCATGTGTCCCATGGATGCGTTCAGATGGATAAGAGGGTGAAGGTGCAGGAAAGGGGGTAAGGGTTCACTCTGCATCAGGGTAGGAAGCAGGCCTGCCAGAGATGATCGCCAGGCTTAGCCTTTGTCACAGTTGTGGCAAATTAAGGCCATGTTTTCTTGTTGAGGGAAGGCCAGCTTGACTGCGGAGGGCATGTGTAGAAGAGTGCTGTCCAGCACTGCCTTGTGTTTCATTAAACCAAAGAACCAAGAGGGACGCACTCTTGACAGCCCATTTTACAGACAGTGAGACTGACTACTAGGGTTGAGATTCTTGCCACTTGTGAAACTGAAAAAGTGGCTAAGCTAGGTTCAGACCTGTGAGTCGCAGGCCTGTGAGTCTCAGCCATTTTACTTAGCATCTTGTTCACCTCCCTCTTCTCCTGAAGGGGCTTTTCATCGTAAGGACCTCAACCTCCCATCTCCTTGCAAACACACACCAGGCTCTGCTAATTTCATGTGACAGTCTGGGGAAGCTTTATAGACCTTGGTATGAAGTGGAGCAGGGGCAGCAGCCGGAAAGGCTGTCTCTGGAGGGACACTGACATTTGGACTGGAAGTTTCTAAGCACAATGCAGACTGGTGATCTGCAGATTGTCTCATAGGTGACCTTTTCTCAATCAGCCTTCCTCCACTGTGGGATTAGGAGAATCTGTGTGCCACTGAGAACCCTGAACAGGTGCGGGTCCCTCTTTGTAACAGTTAGAGAGGCAGGGAGGGGTAGCCAGACCTTCCCTGACACTGAGCAGACTGGCAGGCCCAGGGCACTGGGCTCCTCCTGCTCCTTTCCAGAGAGAATGTTCTGTTCCAAGCAGGGCATGACAAACAATGAGCTGGAGTCTGACTGTGTGGTACTAAGATCAGGAGCGATGAGCGGACAGGGCGGCAGCGATTTGCCAGGCTGCGGAGGCAAGCCTCCCGGTGCGAGGCATCTACCTCACCAGCCATCATGTCCGTGAAGCTGTTCATAATCGAGGCTTCTAGCTCCTCCATCCTTCTGTTTCACCAGCATGATTCCTTTGGGGAAGGGTGATCTAGAACTTTGAAAGGTTTAATTGTCAAGCTTATCACACTTTAGAATTAAAGGGGCTCTTTCGGGGCCATCAGATTAAATTCTAGGGCAGGGCCCTCAGCATCTGACAGGGGCGGGGCTTGGCTTTTTAGTGGAAACCCCCAGTTGGCAGGTAGTGTTCTTCAGTAGAAAGCTCCCTGTTAACCTCATCTGCTGCTGGGGACTTGTTCAGTTCCCATTTCCCATCTCTTCCCTGACTCTCCTCAGGTCAAGCACTTCCCATAATGACCAGGTCTGGTGTGCGCTGACTTCCTTTCTGATGTCTAGGGCCCCTGCTTTCACTACTCTCCCAGCATGGCACTGAGTCAACCCAGCAGAATCCTCTGGACTCTGAGGTCAGGACCCCAACAGGGATGAGACCTTTCTATGTGGACCTGAGCTTGGCCCACTGTGAGCAGCAGGGGTCAACTGGACTCCTGGGTCCAACTTGACCCCTTGTGAAACTGAAAAAGTAGCTAAGTCAGGTTCAGACCCAGTCCTGTGAGTCTCAGCATCTTACTCACCTCTCTCCATTCCTGAGGAGCTTCCAGTCCAAATGTCAGTGTCCCTCCAGAGACAGCCTTTCTGGCTGCTGTCCCTGCTCCGCTTCATACCAAGGTCTATAAAATGCTCCTGCATTCCAGCTTTCTTTATTTTCTTGGTAGGAATTTAAAAAAATAAATCTGCAGATTAGGGGCCAGCAAGATGGCTCACTGAGTTAAGACACTTGGTGCCAAGCCTGATGCCCTGAGTTCTATCCCTTGGACCTACATGGTGGAAGGAAAGAACCTACTCCTGTAATTTACGCTCTGATTTCACCCTCAGGCTATGGCATGCACACACACAAAATAAATAAATGTAATGCTTTTCCTGTAATTTTTATTTGTTTTTGAGACAGGGTTTTCTCTCTGTAGCCCTGGCTGTCCTGGAACTTGTTCTGCCAACCAGGCTGGCCTTGAACTCACAGAGACCCACCTGCCTTTGCCTCCCGAGTGCTGGGATTAAAGGCATGAGCCATCACTACCCAGCCAAATGTAATTGTTAAAATAAATCCATAGGCCAAATGGTTACAGAAAGTATACTGACTACAGACCAGTCTCGGCATGCTGGGAACTCTCTTACTGGTCCTGTAAACATTTATTTAGCACTTCCTAAGCCATGTGAAAGCCTAACTCTGCCTGGGGCTCGGCTGCGAGCCCACAGTAGTAACCTGCTGCAGGAGCAGATGGCATCTCTTTTGTCCCTGGCTTCACAGTCCCGGGCTGCCCGCCAGCTAATGGAAAGGACCCAGTCATCCAGTATGGAGACCCGGCTGGATGCCATGAAGGAGCTGGCTAAGCTCTCGGCTGACGTCACTTTTGCCACCGAGTTCATCAACATGGATGGCATCGTTATGCTGACAAGGCTCGTGGAGAGTGGAACCAAGCTTCTGTCTCAGTGAGTATCACCAGCATCGTCCTGTGACCTGCAGAGCTCCTGTTCTCACGTCTGTGCTGTCAGTTGGACCAGGAGTCTAGAGGACTCTGGTGGGTTGAGACTCAGTGCCGTGCTTGGTGAGTAGTGAAAGCAGGGGCCCTAGACATCAGGAAGGAAGTTGGTACACAGCAGACTCAATAAATGTATGGGAAATGCTTGGTCTGAGGGTCGGGGAAGAGATGGGAACTATTTGTGGTCTTCTTTAGGCACCCTGTCTGCCCTTCCTGGTACCCTCTTCTCCCCTGGTGTGCATGCAGGTTTCTCCCATTTGCCACCTCCCTCCCCCACACTGTCAAGAAGGAGCTCAGGACTTGGCACTACCCCTCAGCACCTCTACTGCCCTCCAGGCTTAGGTGGCTGTGGTGGGAAGCTGTGATCAGTAGTGAGTGGCAGCTGCCCAGGTCTCCACCTAAGCCTGTGGAGCCTAAGCTGCAGGCAGGAAGTGAGAAATCTCACAAGCGGTGAATCAGCTCCCGAAACTGTCAGCCAAGCCAAGCGGCTAATCCTAGGTATTTGTTTTAAAATCTTGGATCTTCCAGCTGCACCAAAGCTGAAGCCTCTGGCTGCCATTGGGAGAGTCTTGGCTGAGGCAGACCAACCTTAGTCTCCTTCGCTGTGAGGGGATAATGCTCTGCTCAGGGTTCTGTGAGCAGTGCTATTACCACTGGCAAACCAAGCTCTGGCTTGTTAACTGTAGAGCACCGTGCCACTGCATGAATGATTAAACCTGTAAGGAGAGACAAAAGGCAGACGTTTAATCCTTACACCACATTATTGTAAGGGCGCTGCAGACCTCATCAGCTTGCCCTCACCACAGCCCTGTGAGACTAATGCTGTGAGACTAACTCAATTTTACAGAAGAGGAGGCTAGAGCTGGGGAAGCTAAAGCAAGCATGGCAACTGCTCAGATGGAAACTGAACGCCTAGCCACACCTGTAGTGTCTCCCTCGCACTGCTGCCTCTTGGCCTAAAGATTAACGTGAGATACAAGCTCTCTTTGGTCCTCCTGCAAGCATCAGTTTTCAAAAGTCTTTGTTGTGGGAGATAGATAGTAGACTAACAGAGATAAAACAAGATGGAGAAGACAAGCCTAGGTGCCTGCAGCCCACCAGCTTTCTAGTGTAGGTACCTGGGCTGCATCTGCTCAGCACCTGCCTAGGCATGCTTCAGGCTGAGTGTGTCTTCCACAGGTTTCCCATGGGTGTTTACTGAGATCTGTCCCTTTTGTAGCTGCCTTCACACTTGCGCTCCCTGGATCTGAATCTCTGTATTTTGTGTGTGTCGCACATGTCTCAGCTACAGTGAGATGCTGGCATTCACCCTGACTGCCTTCTTAGAGCTCATGGACCATGGCATTGTCTCCTGGGACATGGTTTCAATCACCTTTATTAAGCAGGTGAGGCCTCCAACGTTAAATGTCTCCTCCCTCTCCCTGTCAGTTCTCTGGGCGTAAGGCGAGAGTAGGCTGCGCAGCCTGCTGTCTCTGGCAGGAATCTGCCTTGTGTTCCCTGAGGCTGGATTTTTCATCCTCAGCAATGATCTTCCCAGGGCTCCTGAAAGGTTTACACTTCAACAGATGCTCCTTAATTTACAGAGGTTCTTACTTGATAAACCCATCATGTGTTGGAAATGTCACCAGATTAAAAATGAATTCATGTCCCTTGGCCTGCCGAACATCCTCCTTCAGTTTGTAGTGGCTTCTTTGTTTGCCTCCTGACCACCTTCTGGGAGGCGTGGCTCAGTTTTCATAGCCTGGTCCTTGTCACTTGCCCAAGAAAAGATCTCAATTCACGATATGCCTTCTTTCAAGGCTTGCACCAAGAACAGGGCTCAGAGCAGAATGGTTCAGTGACGCTGGGCAGCCTGCTTTCCCAGCTCGGAGAGAAAGCTGCATCTCATTTGCAAATGTGCTTCCCTTGTACAAATCTTCCAAGTAGCCTGCTTGGAGGGGTACAAGGGCCCTCCTTCTGCTACCAGCAGGGGCAGTCACAACTCAGAAAAGTGAATGAAACCCAGTGAAGACGCTGCTGTTCACTGACTAGCAGATGCACTGTGGCTTGAACCATTGAGAACTTCCCAATGCTGGAAACATTTGGGCAAACGTGAAATGACAGCCTGTGGAGGGAATTATAACGGGAATTGAGAAGAGGGTTTGGGCGGAAGGATTCTCCAAATCTGATGGTCTAACTTTCTGTAGGGAGTTAGGGAAGGAGGTGGAGATAAAATAAGATAAGGATACAATCAGTAGGTCTACCTCTTGCTGAACCCCCATTTGGAAAGGGATTCACTTTCTAAGTTCTTACATTTTGAAGAAACACAATTGAGTGGATACTGTCACTAAGTTGGAGGCATCATGCTGAGGGACTCCAGGCCCACTGGCCACGACAGCCATATACCAGATGTTATGATCACCTGGCCACTGTTGCTCACATGGGAGCAGTATGCTGAGAAGAGAGCATCAGAGGTTTCCTTGGTTCCACACTTCCCTTTCAGTGTGCCTCTCTCTGGGTCTAGATTGCAGGGTACGTGAGCCAGCCCATGGTCGATGTATCCATCCTTCAGCGGTCCCTGGCCATCCTAGAGAGCATGGTATTAAACAGCCAGAGCCTGTACCAGAAGATAGCAGAGGAAATCACCGTGGGACAGCTCATCTCCCACCTGCAGGTGTGAGTAAGGGCCCCGCCCTCTCTTGGCCAGTCTGTTCTGACAGTTCTGCCTGGCCCTGCACATTCCTTCAGCACCTCCTCCTCTGTGGAAATTCCTCTCATAGTTCAGATCTCAGCTGGCAAGAGGGTTAGACACTCCCCTCCTCTACGGGCCTGATAGTCTTGTTTGTGCACGTGTGTACACACACTCACTCATGTACACACACTCGCTCACACACACATGCATCAATATATATCACATATTTCCCATTTGAAGTTCTGAGCTCTCTGGGAACAAGGACTCAGCCACTTTGAACCTCTTTCCTGATTTATGTGGAAACTTGGTTTGTTGGGTGGTCACTTCACTAAGTCAACATTGTGGCAACAGCAAGAAATGTGGGCTCCTGTGAGTCTGGGATGCCAGCTCAGATCCAGGCTGTGGCAAGCTAGGGTTTGGCCTTACACTACTTGAGTCTTTTGTCTTCTGTTTCCCCATCTGTAGATGTGTAAGTCATCCCCACTTTCCATGCCTATGTGGCTCAAAGGAGATTTAAATACTAGCATGATGGCCAGCCCAGAGCAACACCTAACCCAAATTGCAAGCTTACCTTATCAGGACATGATTTTTAGCCTGCAGTAAAAACAGGTGCCACACAGGCACTACTTGGAGCCAGTCCACATGATTGTAGGGGTTAAACTGCCCCCAAGGAAGGGTAATAACACTGTTGATTGACACTGATTCTCACTGTTTCCTGCTTGTTGGACTTGATTGGAATAGGACCAGATCCCCTATGGGACCCTGAAGATGCAGATCTCCAGAATAGCCTACCAGATGCAAGGCAAATGTGGCTTCACACAGCACCACCATCCTAAGAGTGGCAACACCACCATAGGCTGGGCCCTCCCATATCAGTCACTAATTAAGGAAGTGCTCAACAGGCTTGTTTACCGTCTAGTCAAATGAAGGCATTTTTTCAGTTGGGGCTCCTTTCTCTCAGATGAGTTTAGCTTGTGTCAAATAGACATAAAACTGGTCAGTATAACTGACCCCTTGTCAGCTAATTACACAGACACATCATCACTGTGAAGCCACAACTTTTCCTTTTTTATTCACCTCAAGGTCACACATTAATAAAGACATCACAGTCTGAACCATACAAACTGAAAAGATCCCACAGCCCTACAAAATTCAATCACTTTGAAAGTAATCCTTTTAAAAATATCCAGTTTTCCCTACTCGGATCTAGCCAATGGACAGGACATTCTCCACAGTTGGGTAGAGAGCAGGGTCTAACTCTGACATGAACTCTGGTGCCCCATATTTGACGACGTCCCCTTGCTGGGGAGCCCTGGTGACACTCAAAGAATAAGCAGGCCACCAAGGTGAGACTTGATAGCCTATGACCATATAGTGGGGGAGGAGGTCCCCCTTGGTCATAGACCTAGGGGAGGGGAATAGGGTGGGGGTGGGATGGAGGGAGGAACGAGTGGATACAAGTGATGGGATAACAATTTAGTTGTAATCTGAATAAATTAATTTAAAAAATATCCAGTTTTGGGCTGGAGATATGGCTCAGAGGTTAAGAGTACTGGCTTTTCTTCCAATTCCCAGCAACCACATGGTGGCTCACAGCCGTAGATGAGGTCTGGTGCCCTCTTACGGCATGCAGGCAAAATACTGTATAAACAGTGAATAAATGAATCTTATTTTTTTACTCCAATCTCTTTAAAAATCTAAAGTCTATTTAAAATTCTCAAATCTTTTTTTTTTTTTTTTTTTAAGTTTAAAGTCTCAACTCTGGGCTCTTGTCAAAATAAATACTTTTTTATTTTAAGAGGGAAGAACCAGGGCACAGTGACAGTCTGAACGATCTCAGAAGATTTCTCCTCAAAGATGCTGGTCTCTTCTTAATCACTACTGATTTCTCAGGCCCAGCTGACCAGCATCGGTTGTCCCAGTAAGACAGAGGTTTCACTTTTGTTGTTCTGTCTCTTGCTGATCACAGATGATCTTCCCGCTCCAGCTGGGCAGTCTTTGCACAATGGGCTGGTAGAGTCTTTGCTTCCCTCGGAGACTTCACAGCCAGGTTGTCATCATCTGTGCTGCTCTCAGCGTTCTTGCCCTTGGGTCCTCCCAGAGCACATGGGCAGCTCTGTCCCTGCAGTGCCCCACCTCCTGTCCTGTCATGAGCAACTCTGTCCCTGCAGTACCCCACCTCCTGTCCTGTCATGAGCAACTCTGTCCCTGCAGTACCCCACCTCCTGTCCTGTCATGGGCAACTCTGTCCCTGCAGTACTCCACCTCCTGTCCTGTCATGGGCAGCTCTGTCACTGCAGTACCCCACCTCCTGTCCTGTCATGGGCAACTCTGTCCCTGCAGTACCCCAACTCCTGTCCTGTCATGGGCAGCTCTGTCACTGCAGTACCCCACCTCCTGTCCTGTCAAGGTTTCTGTTGCAGTGACAGAACACCACGATCAAAAGCAAGTTGGAGAGTATAGGATTTATTTATTTATTTATTTATTTATTTATTTTTGCTTATATTTTTACGTCACTGTCCATCTCTAAAGGGAGTCAGGACAAGAACTCCAGCAGGACAGGAACCTGGAGGCAGGAGCTGATGCAGAGACCATGGATGGGTGCTGCTTACTGGCTTGTTCCTCATGACTTGCTCAGCCTGCTTTCTTGTAGAACCCAGGACCACTGGCCCAAGGATGTCACCACCTACAATGGGCTGTGTCCTCCCCCATTAATAATAAGAAAATTCCCTACAGGCTTATGTACAGCCCAATCTTATGGAGGCATTTTCTCAATTGAGGTTCCTTCCTCAGATGACTTTAGCTTGTGTCATGTTGACATAAAAACTGGACAGTACAACCCAGAAGTGCTCCTAACCTATTCCCCCATTAATCTAATTAAAAAGAAAGCACGTGACTTCTTTGTGCACTGACCTCACCTTGTCAGTGTTGTTTTGAGGGGAGGAGTGGGTCTCTTGCTGTCCAGGCTGGCCTTGGACTCAGGATCTTCTCTCTTCTACCTCAGATTTTGGAATAACAGGTGTGTGCCACCACACTTGGCGTCACCTTGTCACTTTTAAAGAATTCCTCAACCCCAACTTTTGTATTTGAAACGGCAGGGTGAGACGGCGATGACAGACTGTGTACAGGGATTTCTTGGCCCTGGCGACCTTGCTCCTCTTTCCTCATCTTTGAGTTGGAGGTGATCTCAGCTGCCTCCCTGAGAACAGTAAAGGAATGTGACATTTCCTATGAATATTTAGCCTACATTGTCACCAGTGCACATATGCTCAGCCATGGACCTGCTTGACCAGGAAGCTTAGTCTTCTGGAGGAAAGCCACAGGAGACACTCACAATAGGTGGGAGCCCCAACTGTCAGCATTATAAAACTCCAGGGAAATGCTTGTAGTTGTTTTATTTACTTAAAGTAAGATAAATTTGTAGTCAGAACTTTGGAAATATGGAAAAACAGCAGTAGTACATTATTTGCTCGTTATTTCACTCCAGACAGAACCACTGTTCTGTCTGGGACATTAAATTGAATGTCCCTCTAGGCATTTCCTTTGCATATTTTTGCCCAAATTTAGACCTTGATGTGTGTGTGTGTTACTTTTTTTCCTGGCTGAATAATGCATCATGAGAATTTTCGCATATCAGGCTCTTGTACAACCATGCTCCTAACCCTTTTCTGCATCACAGATACCTGTGGGAATCCAGTGTCACCTAAGCTTCCCTCTCCTTGGGAGCGTCCACACAGCCAGCTAGACGCTGACCATATCTGGGCTTCACAGATACTCTAAACCCATCCCCAAGTCCCAGGTTAATAATCTTCACTCCATAGCATGATTTTTAGGAGGCCCTTAGGAATCTTGCATATTAAGCAGCCCTAGCAAGAGCATTTGGATTACTTAACATTTCTGTCCTTTTAATAGCACTCTGGTGTAACACCTTGTCATGCATAGCTTTCTGATTGCTGTCTTGGATAAATCCCTTCCATGGAATCATGGGGTCAAGTGTGCACCTGCTTGAAATGCTTTTCTGACTTAGCCCCAGGTTGCTGTTTGATCACAATCTGTGAGTGCTTTAAGCTGTGTGTGAGCAGCAGCATCTTGCTCTTTAGTCCTCTGATCCTCCTGCCTCTCTCTGTTGACACAGCTCCAACCAGGAGATCCAAACCTATGCCATCGCTCTGATTAACGCGTTGTTCCTGAAGGCCCCCGAAGACAAGCGACAGGTGTGTGGCTGCCTTTCCAATCTTTCCCTGGTTTCCCTGGGCTCTTTTTCTTTTCTTGTTTTCCCCAGAGACAGGGTTTCTCTGTGTAGCCTTGGCTATCCTGGACTCGCTTTGTAGACCAGGCTGGCCTCGAACTCACAGCAATCCGCCTGCCTCTGCCTCCCGAGTCCTGGGATTACAGTCCTGTGCCACCACACCTGGCCCTCTGGGCTTTTCTTTTTTTCTTTGTTTTGTTTTGTTTTGTTTGTTTGTTTGTTTTTGGTTTTTGAAGACAAGGTCTCTCTGTGTAGCCTTGGCTGTCCTGGAATCACTTTGTAGACCAGGCTGGCCTCGAACTCACAGCAATCCACCTGCCTCTGCCTCCCGAGTGCTGGGATTAAAGGTGTGCGCCACCACACCCAGCTGGGCTTTTCTAAGAGAACTGCCATAGTGCCTTCTCTGCAGGGGAGAGAACAGAGTTCTAGCTGAGCTCCCAGAGTTCCCTCCTAATCTTCCCTGGCCAGAATCCAGCAGGTTGATTTTGATGAGGAAGCCCAGGAAGGCACTGGGAGGTGAGGACCTGATGCTCCCTGGCTGAGAGCAGGGTTATAAAGGGCCAGAAAGTAAGTGGTGTTCACTTCTTGTGGCAACCCTTCAATATCTGCTGTTGTAAGCAAAAGCAGCTTCAGACAAGAGACCAACAGTGGTACTGCTGTCCCCAGTCAAACAACACACCCAATATGCCTATAGTTTGCTAATTCCTGGGTTAGAGAAGTGGGAAGGGGAGCCCCTGTGCCACTATTGTGGTCTAAAGGCGATGGGACTTAGTACTAACTTCATGGTGTGGTCGTCTCTGGTCCACATCCTCAGCTGCCTTCCTCTGTTACCAGTTGTGTGGTGCATGCAGTCCTGGCAGCTCTCGCTGTCCCACCTTTAGTTCCTGATCTATAATGTTGGGAGTTACAGCATCTGCACTGATCACTCACTCACAGCGAGGCCATTGGGACACATGAGACCCCTGTGTTACAGTGTAGGACCTGGAAGCTGGCTGCTGGGGCAGGTGCTGACCTGAGTGGAGGACATGGACAGAATGCTTGTCCTTCCTCTGGCTGGGCAAATGTATCAGCTTCCAGTCTGAGTTCTTCTTTCTATGAAGTTAAAGGACCAGATTAAACAACTTCTAAGCACCCTTCCAACCCAGCCACACTAGATCTCTGTTAAAAGCAACATAGTATACAGAAGTAAGGCTTTCTGAGTCTCTATCAGTGTCACGGTGGGGTTATGCACAGGATCTTGGGAGGTCCTTTACTAGAGGGAGGAGCAGAAGCATCGTAGTCTGTCTGTCTTATCTGTCTGGATGGTGTGGCTCTGTGACCATCTCTCTTCCTGTCCTCGTTTAACCATAAGCTGAAAGCTCATCCTGTCTGCTTCTCTCTGTGCTTTTTGCTTTCTGCTGGCAGGACAAGCACCTTAACCCTCTAGACCTGCCCGTCACTGTAAGTAGCACTGCTGTTGCAGAAGGCCTGGCTCTTCCCGGTGGGGAGGTCAAAGCTGGGCAGGAAGCATATGGGCTGGGCTGGCTGCTCAGGGAACCAGGGCCCTGGAAAGGTAGCATATGTCTGTCATACTGGAATGCTAGAAAGGCACCGTAGGTGAGAGTCATGGAAGGACTGAGGGACGCCCAGTCTGGGAGAGTGGCCAGGCTTTCCCTCACGATGCCTTTGTGTGAGTCAGTGCAGGCACAGCCTGGCTTTCTTCCATATGATACCAAGAATATGGCACCTCCTGGCAGCCAAAGCTGTGGTGAGGGTTTCCAGACTCTCTGGACTGTCCTAAATACATAATGGGAAGAGTTAAACCATTTACAAAATAGAGTTTGGGGGCTGAAGAGAGGACCCAGGTTCAGTTCCCAGCACCCACATGGAAATTCACAATTGTCTCTAACTCTGGTTCCAGGGGATCTGACACCCTCTTCTGGCCTCCTCAGGAACTGTACACACACACACACACACACACACAGAGAGAGAGAGAGAGAGAGAGAGAGAGAGAGAGAGAGAGAGAGAGAGAGAGAGAGAGAGAGAGAGAGTCAAAACACATTTTTTTTTTAAGATTCAAAAGAATGGGTGCTTATTCTTGTTTAGAGGGAGCTTTGGTGAGGCCTCCTTTTAAGCACATGAAGGAGGGTGTGTGCTTCCCACCCCAGCACCAAGAAAAAGGTCATCGAGGAGTTTCATATTTTACTTCTAGTCTGCTGGTAGATGCCTACCTGAATTGTCCTTTTCCAGCCAGGATATGCTCAGGGCTTCACAATAAACCCAGATGCTCTGGCCAGACATTTGGAACATGAGTAGAGGTTTAGAAATAGGAGAGACATCACAGGAAAGTAACAGCACCCTCAGGCCTGCTAACTTACTGCTATCAATACAGGTGGTCGAAGGCAGCAGCTTAGAAGGGAGTCACTGTCACTAACATCATTAAGACAGGCTGCTGACAGTGGAAGGAAGAGACTGAAAATTCGAAAAAAGCTGTCAGAAAATTAGAAGCATCCTGATAGGGACCATTTTGTGTAGGTAAAATTTCAACATCTCCTCAGAGTGACAGTGTCACGGCAGAGTGATCCCCAGAAAGCTTGGGAAAAGCTTGAATGATAATCACTTTAGTCCCTCCTGTGTCTTTTTAAAAGATGGTCAAATGGTGCTGATGAGATCCTCAAAAAAATCTCTGTGGAGAACTCATCTATTAGAATAGTTTATTCCTGGATACTTAATAAATAAAATTTTACTGTCGAAGTTTGAGCCAAATATGATGGGAAAAGTGAATCCACTGTGGAAAGACTCCCCAAAGGCACACATCACTCTGTAAGCCAGTCACAAGTGACCAGGCATCCGCGCAGGGTTCTTCAGCTGTGGCCATCTGCCTGGAATGGTGCATGTATTGCTATGTGCTCTGCGTGCAGTGTCCATCTCCAGCATCCTTGTAGCACATGTGTCTCGTCCTCAGGCAATCCAAGTCCCCTGTGAAGACATGAAGCTTATTGTGCCCGTAAGAAGGGAAACTGTCTGAGTTCGTTTGTACACATGACAAAAAAGCAGGGACATTTTTAGGGTAAAATACATCTGATGGTCAATGGATTTCTTCATTTTTCATTTGAAAGGAAAATGTTCATGGCTGTGAGGAAACCATCCCTGACAGCAGTCACAGGTGCCACCTGCCTTACTGACATTTGTTGGTTTCCCTCCCTAGGACATGGCCAACGCCTTCGCACAGAAGCATCTTCGGTCCATAATCCTGAACGTGAGTTCCCAGTGACTGCTTGTGCTAATGCTTGTTCCTAATGCTGCTGGTCATCACCATTCCAAGGAGAGGCCATGACTATTGGTGTTGAGGGTGGGACACAACGCAGGCTCACTAACAGGGCTGAAACCTGAGCCTTTTCTTGGACTCCACTAAGCCAAGTTGCCTCTGGGAAGCCATCCCCAGGGCCCCCAAGAGATTGCAGCTCCTCCAGGGAGAAGAGATGAAAGCCATCTCTACTGCTTGTTACCACTTCAGAACTGTTAAATAAATGCAAAGGAATGCTAGCAACAGCTCAGAGTGGTCTGAAACCTGGAGTATGCAGAGGGCAGTGTGCTTGCTCTTAACAGGAGGGGCTCAACACAGCTATGGCCAGGAGAGGGAGGGCAGGACTAGTAGGATCTGCTTTGCAGGGAGGAGCTGTAAAGGTCAGGCACCTAGGCAAGACCCCCAGGCTGACCACTGAGGCCAGTAGTGCAAGGTGCTGAGGGCCAGGTCAGATCAGGCTGTAGTCTCCTTCCCCAGCACAGCTGAGATTCAGAATGTTGGTAGAGGTGTAACTTCTAGGCCACCATGGACCACGCTGCAGGAGCTGCGGGTTGCTGATGGACTGGAGAGAAGTCTGGGAAGGGGACTTTATTCTTGTCCTTGTTACCACAGTGGTGATGTGGGATATGGGAAGGCAGCTAGTGGGGGTGGGGACAGGAGCCAAGATCAGGCCTAAAAGGAAGAGTTTATTAGTTATCAAAAACGGGAAAACCCAGAAACAGCAGTGAAGGTAATAAGCGAAACATCAGAGTCAAGCGTGAAAGATTTGATGCTGACAGTGGGCCTTGGCCATTTTCCAGTCTGCTTTGATCTTGAGCAGTTGACCCCAAATCCCTGGCTTTGATTTACTTAGCTGGGTGTGAGGCCTGAAGGAGCTTATACATAGACCATGCCTGGCAGGGTGCATGGCATTTGTGGACAGGAGATGTGCGTATGTAGGTATGAGTGTTTTTGAGAGACACACACAGTGTGTGTGTGTGTGTGTGTGTGTGTGTGTGTGTGTGTGTGTGTGTATGTGTGTGTGTGTGTATAAGGTGACAGAGCTCTAAAAGAGCTCTTAGAAAACCTGCAGAGTCTGCTGGCTTCACCTTGTGTGACTAGGTCCCCAAGTCGCTGCAACCCCTGTTCCCTTCCAGCAATTGCATGGTGGCAAGTACACAGGCTCGCATGGGTTGCTGTGGAGCTCTAGAACAGCTGCCCAGGCACCCTCTGTGGGCGTGGCGAGCCACTTCTTGGGGAACATCTACCATGTTTGAGGCTTAGTTTGGTGGATCAGAAGAGGATCCCACAGCACAGACAGCTGAGCCCGAGGACTTACCTGATTTGCTGGCACCTGTCTAAGCGTGCTTTCTAGTGAAGCCAGAGAACTACAGCCATTACTGGTTGGTGAGCAAAACCCAAGAGCATGTTGACACTCACCTCTCTTCGTAGCCATCTTGTGAATGATGGAGGGGCGAGGAGGAAGGACTAGAGATGCACATACAGGCAGCGGGAGGTGAGGAGACAGCAGTTGAGGAGGAGTTTGGGGCAAGGTGGAAGAGGAGAGATATAAAGCAGACAGGAAGCAGAGCAGCCGAGCCTCTCCCTGTATGGGAGAGCATGAGCTTGGGGGGTGAGGGGATGCCTGGGCTTGAGATAGCAAAAGACATACTGGAGAGAGAGGGTGTGCATGTGTCTGCAGGAGCTGGAGGGTAGGAGACATCCCAGTAGTGGTCTGAGGGCAGCTGGCCTCTCTGGCTCTGCACGTGTTATGGAAGTTCTGTCCAGAGAGGGTTGACTGGGCCTGAATGGCTGTCTTTCCTTTCAGTGGGATTCATCCCTTTGTGTGTGTGACTTTGGCAACTCTACTGGGCAGCAGAGATGTAGAGAAAGCCGACCGCCTGAGGTCAACAACTGAGGATGAGGTCCAGGATCAGCTCAGCTGGGGGAGATACAGCTCAAGTCTGCCATGGACTTTGAGATGTTCCATCAGCAGTGCTACAGGAATAGGGGAAAGGAAGCTTCATGCCTGGTGTATTTAACACATGACTAAAAACATTTCCGTATACCACAGATATGTTCATTCCAGGTCTTGTGTGTCATAGACACAACATACTACAGTTTGGACCTGGCCAGTGTTCACCAGCCATGTCAGCCTAGGACCATCAATTTGTACTGCATAGGTCCCAAAAGACTGGTCTAGAGTCAAAGCAGATGTGGGTGGGGTCAAGTTAGCGGAGCTTTGCAGAGTCAGTGCTAGTGTGGGCTTGCACAAAGAAGTCCGTCCCATGCTGCCATAGCACTCTGTGCTATGCTAGCGACCCTGCGCATGGGGATCTGTCAAACGCTGAGAGACCTGAAGGACGCAGGTAGGACATTGTAGAAGCTGGACAAGGACCCAGAGTGACAGGATTCAGGGTGAGGGCAGGGGTATTGGCTGAGAAGTCCAGGGAGCAAGAAGGAAAAGCAGGGTGTTGTGGGGGTAAGGGCAGGTTGAGAGACCCACATGTGACACCCAAACTGATTAGCCAAGACTGGCAGGGAGAAAGAGAGAGAGAAGATGGGGTAGGGTAATCAGGGAGCTGATGAGCCAACAGTGAGGAGAGAGGGGATGGTTAAAGGATGAGTACGGGCATGGTTTGGAGGATAGAGGCCTGTATGTGGGGAGAGGAGAGGAGAGGAAGGAGTGGGGAGGGTGGTATGGGGTGCATAGGAAAGCCAAGTGGCCTTCATAGGTGGCTCCATATCCTTTAAAGTGATCCATTCTAAAGCCTGTTACCAGTGGTTCTTCTCCATGCACTCACTATTGCCTTGGCCTTAGTCCTGTAAGGTGCAAGCCTGGGTGGGTCTTGCTCCAGTGGCCTGTTCTCTCCTTGATGGCAAGCCTCCCTACCTCTGGTGTCTGATGTTAAGCCTTCATTCTCTATTCCACCTCCCCTACCCATGAGTGAAAAGGAAGACCTCCATGAATCTACTCTGGCCAAGTTGAGCCCCCTTCCGCTCCAGCCCCTTCAAGAACATGCAGGTTCTGTGGCCGGGAGGATGCGATCCCCTGTCCAATGTGCTTGTACTTCCCCTCACCCCATGGATACGGCTCTTCAGGAAGACAGTCCACTGAACCCTGCTTCTGCCTTTGCTTTTCCTAGCACGTGATCAGAGGGAATCGACCAATCAAAACAGAAATGGCCCATCAGCTCTATGTCCTTCAAGTCCTGACCTTTAACCTTCTGGAAGAAAGAATGATGACTAAGATGGATCCCAATGACCAGGCAGGTGCTAGGGGGCCTCCCTGCTGTAAGCTGTGCTGTTTCTTCATGGTTGTGCTCGTTCCACCATCAGTGTGTGCTGGGAGTGAGTACTGTGTGAAGTGGTCTGTATTGGCCCTGTCAAAACCAGTGTGGGCTGCATCTCCTGAGGACTTGGGACAAAGCCCTTTTCTGTCCTTCTGTCCTACTACTGGTCCCTCCCAAGAGACTGGCTTGGGAGCACATGCCAGTGTTTCTCTTCCTTGCTTCCCTTGGCTAGCTAACTGACCTGCCTATTGCATTACACCTCCCAGGCTCAACGAGACATTATATTTGAACTGAGGAGGATTGCATTCGACGCAGAGTCCGACCCTAACAATGTCCCCGGGAGTGGGACTGAAAAACGCAAAGCCATGTACACCAAGGACTATAAGATGCTGGGGTTTACTGTAAGTACCAGAGTGACTCCTCCCAGCCCTGGCAGCTCTCCCTTCACAGTGGTAGCCCTGGAATAGCCGACAGAAAAAAGTGGGGTCTTTGTGCTCGGCTTGCTTTGGCAGTAGCCACTTGGTGGGCGTACATCACCTGGGCATACAAACCAGATCCCAGGGAGCCAGGCTGGGCACAGGGAGAGGGAACCTTATGCCTGGAGTGGACCTAGCTCTGGTGCTCTGTTCTCATCTTAGTGGTGTGCCTCCCCACGCCTGTTGTTAAAGTTTAGCCTCCATCCTTCATTCCCCTCCCTGTCCAACAGTGGAGAGGATGGGGTGACACCCAGAGCCTGTGTGAATCAACTCACCAATGCAGCTTGCTCTTCACAAAGCTGCCATGACTAGTGTCTAATCAAACGTGACTCATCTGGGAGTGAGACTAGTTTAACTACTGTGTACCTACTCAGTGCTGGCCTGCTTGGTGCTGGGTTGTGTACTGAGGCAGCCTTAGTCTGATGCTCCAGGAACTCAGACAAGCTAGGGCCAGAGGATGCCCCCCCCAGGTCATTCCACCCAAGTTCACACTGGGCTCCTGCTTTCTCCAGAACCATATCAACCCAGCCTTGGACTTCACCCAGACTCCTCCTGGAATGCTGGCTTTGGACAACATGCTGTACCTGGCCAAAGTCCACCAGGATACTTACATCCGGGTAAAGGCAGGGGCAGCCCCCCACTCCTGGTGCCCATCCATGCCTGCCTCCCCTCAACCCCCGCCTCCTCTCTGCTTGTAGATTGTGTTGGAAAACAGTAGCCGGGAGGACAAGCATGAATGTCCCTTCGGCCGCAGTGCCATTGAGCTCACCAAGATGCTCTGTGAGATTCTGCAGGTCGGGGAGCTCCGTAAGTCTGCACCTGTCCTGTCTTGTCAGCCAGCCTCCAGCTAGAGATGATGGACAGCTAGGTGTCATGGGGGACTGGAAGGCCTTAGGCAGGGCTAGCGATATTCTTAATCACCCATGAGCTCACGGTCCAGCTCACTCTGTCTGTGGTGATCATGCTGCTGTCTTGTCTGATCCAGTGATTTGAGGTGTCTCTGAAGCTCCCTGGGGCTGTGTGTAAGGGCCTCGCTGAGTTTCTAACAGTGGGGAGTGAGCTAAGGGCATAAGGAAAGCCCCTTCATGCTCTTGATGGCTATAGTCTGTGGCCTGATTTCTTTGTCCTCAGGACTTGAGTGCAGAGAATTCAGAGTTGGCAGATGGGTGCCCTGAGCGCCTGAGGGCAGGGCCTTCACGCTTTCCCTTTCTTCTTCACAGCAAATGAAGGGCGCAATGACTACCACCCGATGTTCTTCACCCACGACCGAGCCTTTGAAGAGCTCTTTGGAATCTGTATCCAGCTGCTGAACAAGACCTGGAAGGAAATGAGGGCAACAGCTGAGGACTTCAACAAGGTCAGTGCTGCCGAGCCACTTGGAGGCTGGTGGAAGACCATCACGAGACAGCCTCTGACAGCTGGCCAGCGCCTGGGGAATCCCTGAGCTGAAAAGCCAGCCTGGGCAGTAGTACTCTCACAAGGTCAAAGTACTTGAGAGCCTGAGTTTCCCTCTATAACCTCGAGCTGGGCGGGCCTGAGGAAGCTGACACCTGTCACTGTCCTCCACAGGGGTCAGGGAAATAGCCAATGGGAGAGCTGTACCTGTCATGGCCTCAGGGTGGCAAGTGATCTCTATGACTAGCCAGTGTCAGCAAGGCAGGAAAGGTGTCATGCGTGCTGTGCACATCGAGGTGCATCTCAGGCCTCGGTGCTCTGAGTGCCCCAGAGTGGAGCAGTGTGCTAGGTCCTCACAGCTGACAGTCCAGGAGCTCAGGGTTTTGAGGTGGACTGGCATGGTGCCTGTGTGTGAGGCCGGTGGGGCCTGAATTCTAGGACAGCCCGGCCTGCAGAGCAAGACCTTGTCTCAAGAAAATCAAACAAACCTTGGAAAGTCTAAAGAAGAATTTTGTGTGTATGTGTACGCGTGTGTGCGCGCGTGTGCATGTGTATGCGTGCACATGTGTGTGCGAGCGTGCTCATGTGTGTGCGTGCGCGCGTGTGCATGCGTGCATGTTCATTAGTCTTTCTGAGAGTTTTCTTTCCTGTGGAGGATTGTACCTCCTGTACAATGGGAGGGCAGGCACCCTCCTTTCTTCTCTAACAATTGTTTTAGGGAAACCGTCACATTTTAACACCCTTGTCTGCTGGACACTGTGCCTGCCTTCAGTGTTGCAGCTCCTGTTCTTCATGGCATTATGTACAGGACGGAGCTCTCCTCTCTGATGATGAGGGCCATGGAGCCCTTGGCACATTCTATCTTGCTGAAAGAATAGGTGAAGGATTGAGCATTTAAGAGTTGAGCTCACTGCCGGGCGGTGGTGGCGCACGCCTTTAATCCCAGCACTTGGGAGGCAGAGGCAGGTGGATCCCTGTGAATTTGAGACCAGCCTGGTCTACAATGCGAGTCCAGGACAGCCAAGGCTACACAGAGAAACCATGTCGGGGGAAAAAAAAGAGTTGAGCTCAGAATTCGTTCCCTGCTTCTTGAAATGTGTGAAAAATGAAACACCTGTCACTGTCCTTCATGTGACCTGACGTGCCCACTAGAAAGTCAGGACTCTGTGATGCCTGCTCTGCTTGAGACACTGGGTGAGGGAGAGCCTTAGTCTCGAGCTGGCCTATCCATTTTCAGAGTGGCCTGTGGCTGCCTTGTTTGCCCAGGTTATGCAAGTCGTCCGAGAGCAGATCACCCGGGCTCTGCCCTCTAAACCCAACTCCTTGGATCAGTTCAAGAGCAAACTTCGTAGCCTGAGCTACTCAGAGATTCTGCGGCTGCGCCAGTCTGAGAGGATGAGCCAGGATGACTTCCAGTCCCCTCCAATTGTGTAAGTGTTAGCTGGTAGGCCCGAGAGGGCAGCGGCCTGCTCCAGCCCTATCGCTGTCCCATGGTCTTGAGCTCATGTGGGTGGGTGTGCCCACAGGGAGCTTCGGGAGAAGATCCAGCCTGAGATCCTGGAGCTGATTAAGCAACAGCGCCTGAACCGGCTGTGCGAGGGCAGCAGCTTCCGAAAAATCGGGAACCGGCGGCGGCAAGGTGAGGGAGCCTGCCTGGGTGGCTCTGCAGGGTACCCCTTTGCCCAGCACTCCCATACCTCACCTGCTTGCTGTCCTTATATTCCAGAGCGGTTCTGGCACTGCCGCTTGGCACTGAACCACAAGGTCCTACATTATGGCGACTTGGATGACAACCCTCAAGGGGAGGTGACATTCGAATCCTTGCAGGAGAAAAGTAGGTGCATGTCTCTGTGCATCATGACCCCTGAGTGCTGGTCCTGGCTGTGTCAGACTAGTGCTTGGTCTCAGGCATGCGTCCTTTGTTTCCTCACCTGCTAAAGATCCTCTAGCAGTAGCAGCTTCCTGTTAGCTGCACTGCTGCCTGCCTTGTCCTTTTTGTCACCTTCACTATTGGAAAGAGAAGTAGGAGGGTTGCCCAGAGCTCTACTCCTTGAAGAGATGAACCAAAGTAGCACCCATGACACAGCCAGGGTTGACAGAAAGAGGCTGAAGAGTGGGCAGGTTCCCGCATGCACACCTGCCTAAGCTGGGAGGGACCTGGGGCCTGAGAGCTGCCACATCCTGGCACTCTGCCCTGGACTTCCCTTCCAGCATTGAGGCCAGTGACAACCAGCTTGCAGCATCCGCTTCCAGATGTTAATTCCCATTGTTTTTCAGTTCCTGTTGCAGATATTAAGGCCATTGTCACTGGGAAAGACTGTCCCCACATGAAAGAGAAGAGTGCCCTGAAGCAGAACAAGGTGAGTGGAGAGGCTGTCCTGAGCCCCAGCACCTGCCTGTGGTAGCTGCAGACACAGGTTCTATGTGCACATGACTCTTCCCACTTTAAATTACTCTTACACTCAGTATCAAGAGCATTAAATACTATAACAATAACTAGGTAGCAGTGCACATCTCACCAGCCTCAGCAACCCTGGCAAATTCTGCCACTCATTTCTCCTTATGACTTTGAAAGATCCAAAGTGACATACCACGGAGTCACATTAACACACACAGCAGAAGATACAAGGCCATTATTTAATATAAAATATTCCATTCACCTTCATATGTCCACCTGCTGTCTTATAAATGCCATATGTACATCCATGCACACATTGTACCCAGTTTTAAATCACTTCTGGTGGGCTTGCTGGCTGTGGTATATGCCTCTCTCCAGGTTCTACATTTATGCATTTCCCCTCCATCTTCCCATCTTTGCAGTTTATTAGTCTAATAGACCATGTTGCTTATGCGGTCATTTCCCAGAGTCTGAGTTTTGCTGACTATCTCTCTGTGCTTTTCTTCTGTCCCAGATCTGCAAATTGGCACAGGGACCTAGAGGTTTGATTTGCTTTGGGTTTGACCTTGCCCTGGCATGACCATACCCTAGATGGTACTGGGGCTGTCAAGAGGCCCATAACAGCGGGGTGCTGTACTGTCATATCAGCAGACTCTCTGCTCAGAGGTTAAGGTCTGCAAACTAGGGAATTCTGTTCACTAATGAGCCGAGCCACTTCTCAAGGAAGAAGCCTGCCTTCGTGTCCTGTTTGCTTCCCCCTGGGGCAGTGTGTGGAGAAGAGAGACTTCTGTACCTGCTTCTAGAGCAGTGAGTTGTTTGCTGGTCTCATACAAAGTCTCTGTTTTGTTTTTTGTATTCTCTGAGCACACGGGTTAGCCAGGCACTTGTGACTTGCTGTACTGCAGTTCTTCTCTTGATGCTCCAGTTGCCTCAGCTCGTCAGCAGTTTGTCTTTGCTGGAGTTGTTTAGTTTTTTTGATTTTTTAGACAGGGTTTCTCTGTGTAGCCTTGGCTGTCCTGGACTCTCTTTGTAGACCAGGCTGGCCTTGAGCTCACAGAGATCCGCCTGCCTCTGCCTCCCAGCGTGCTGGGATTACAGGCGTGCATCACCACACCCGGTTCTCTCAGGACTTTTTTGTGCCAATATAGAGGAAACCAATCATCTTGGGATATAAGATAAAAACATAGACTGGTATACAGTCCTGGCATTCATGGTTCTGAGTGTTGAAAATACTTTGCTGCAATCATTTTTGTTTGTTTGATTTCTTGAGTAGCATGGGTCTTCCCATGTAGCCCAGACTCACCTTGGTTCCTCAACCTCTGGAGTGCAGGGATCCAGGCAGGCACCAGCATCACAGTTCCAAATTTAAATAACTACCACCACATTCTAGGTGTGACTATGGCAGGAAGTAGGTGAGTTAAGGTCAGTTACACTGCCCTTGGGTCCAGCCACACCTGAGCACATGCCTAGGGACCTTGGTGATGTCATAACTGATCACTGCTCCAGGTCACTCGGACTTTTTTTCCGTAGGAGGTGTTGGAATTGGCCTTCTCCATCCTGTATGATCCTGATGAGACGTTGAATTTTATTGCTCCTAATAAATATGAGGTAAGCATTGTACTACACTGCTTTCAACAGGAGTGCCCTCACTGGGTGCGGCTCTTCGTTGGAGAGGAGGTGTGGCCAGCACAGTAGTGTCCCTCTGAAGGCAGGGAGCTACAATGGATCACCAAGTTCGTGGGCCTTTCCACCTTACTCTTTTGTGTGTGATATGTAGACCAGGCTGGCCTTGAATTCACAGAGCTCTTCTTTCCCCTGCTCCCCATGGCTGGAATTAAAGATGTGCACCACCACACCAGCCTTTCCCCTCGCTCCTTAGGAGCAGCTAGCAGTTATTAAGTTAGGCCCAGCATGGGGGTGGTTTTCTTCTTTGCAATCTTGATATCACATCTCCCAGGGGAGTTGAATCCCAGTTACATGGAGCAGACTCAATCTAGGCTGTGGAGCCAGTTGGAGCTGCTCCACCCAACAAGAGGATCCCAGTTCACCTATAGCCCAGGAAGATGTGAGTGCCAGACTCAGTTAAATTGCAGATATGAGAGCCTGTTGTTGAGCTCCTGGAGTTAGGCTTCAGGAGGAGCAGTACTGGGGCCAGTGGTCCCAGCAAAGCCCAGTGAGCAGAGCACAGAAAACGAAGACAGCAGCAGAGGGCTGGCAGGGCATAGCCTCTGCGATACCCTTGCATTCTACACTTGATCTTAGCCAAAAGGCCAAGAAGCGATACCCTTGCATTCTTAGAGCTGGCTTAATTTTTGTTGTTACTTGCTTTGTTTTTCTGAGACAGGGTCTCATGCAGCTTGAAGCTGGTCTCAGACTTCCTGTAGCTGAGGCTAGCCTTGAACCCCGATCCTCCTGCCTATAATCTCCCAAGTACTTGGATGTTATAAGCATGTTCCATCATGCAGGAAATGCCAATTCTTTTGTGCTTCCCTTGAAAACTTTTTCAAAGACATTAATTGGCCTTTAAAACAAAAAACAAAAACAAAAATGGCAATATTGAGTCCCTGTGGGCTTCATACTCTTTTCATTGAGTATGTGTTTTCTGCTCCCATTTCTTCTCACTGTTCTGGTACTGATTTCCATCTTCTTGTATTCCTTAATTGCACTGTAGATCACATTTCGCATTATTTTTTGAAGTGTTCACATAAATCCCCTATAAAGCTATCATTGATAGTGACAGTCCTCTCCTAGCTGCCCTTGTTCTTGTCTCCGCTGAGTTTGGCATATTCTGAATGGTACCAAACAGCACTGCCTTGAGTCCCACTGCAGCCACACAGCAGCCACTGTGTGACATTTGCAACTTGCCCACAGTACTGCATCTGGATTGATGGACTCAGCGCCCTCCTGGGGAAGGACATGTCCAGCGAGCTAACCAAGAGCGACCTGGACACACTGCTGAGCATGGAGATGAAGCTGCGGCTTCTGGACTTGGAGAACATCCAGATCCCCGAGGCACCACCACCAGTCCCTAAGGAGCCCAGCAGCTATGACTTCGTCTATCACTATGGCTGAGCAGGAAGGGACTGGGGCCCAGGAGAGACACTGGCAGCCTGTGCCTTGCCCTCCAATTGAACAAACTCTATAGTGATCGCGGCAACTGCTCCTCAAACCCACTGGGACCCAGAGCTTCTCTTGGTCCCTTCCACTAGGAGTCATGAAGTCAGGGCCTGCTGCCCTCCTCAGCACCACAGAGCCTGGAGGGGTGAACTCAAGACGCTCTTGCCTCCCACCCTGAGTCTGCATCTGGAACTGGACATACTGCCGGCCACCCCCTTTCCTTTTGAGCCTACTCTCTGGTTTTACTGGAGAACTCATGCAGGCTGCAGCTGGCCCAGGAAAGGCTGCCCATGGGCACATGCATCCTGGGGAAGGGGAGAGCCTTGGAGTGACTGTTTTCAAGTGGTTCAGGCAGGGCGGGGCCTTGAGCTTTTGCTTAATAAGCCTCTGAAGGCTCGTTCCAACCTTATCCTGTGCCAAGATACTGCTGCCTCTGGGATTTGGTCCTGACATCTCTAGTCTCTAGAGGTGTCAGTCTCTCTTGCCCATCCAGCTATCAAAAAAGGTAGTAATTTCCTCCCCAAGCACTCAGTCTCATCCTAGCCAGGCAGAGGCTTCCAGCCTGAGGCTTGCTCTCTTAGGCTCCAGGAATGCTGCAGGGAAAGTCAGACTGAGGCCTTCCAGCTCACCCTCCATTTCTGTCTTCCTTGCTGAGGAAGAATGTTCCCATGCCCCTAGTTACAGGCCCATGTGTTTGCTTTCCTGTTGGCCCCCAACCTGGGCAGTTTGCCTTCCCTTTATCTCCTTCCTGGCACCGTGGTTTCTGCCATTAGCCATGACTTCAAGAAGCGGCTGGGGCCACAGCTGTGCCATGGCCTTCTCTGGTGCTGCAGCACTTGGAGCACACACACAGCCTCTCTCCTTGGACGCATGTTAACATGGTGGTATTTAGTACTGGTAGCCTGGCATGGTAGGTACTACCCAATGAAGAGTGTACTATATATTTTCTTTACTATAGGCCATACTCATACAGACTGTATATATATTTATATAAGATCTTCCTGTCCTAGGATAGAATGTTTAAGGGAAAATAAATTTGAGAGCAGAAATGCAGTGTTCTCATGAACTAAGAATGTAACCGGAGAGCAGCCAGGAGCTTCCTGTCAGTGACTGTGTTTTCAATAAATACTCTTTCATGTAGACTGGTTCCTCTCAACACCTGTTCCTCTGCACTTGTTCCCTGCCCCAAGGGTAGGGAGTCACTTGCAGCCTTCATTTCAGAGTGCCCAGGAGCATCTGGAGAGCTCCCAGCCTTGTTCCAGGAGCCCCTTCCTTTCCCCTCCTCATCTATCCTGCTCTGTCATGCAGAGATTGCTCACACCTGCTGGCTAAAGATGCTCACAGATTGTGGTACAGGACAGAGTGTTTCCTGCTCAGCCCTGCTGGGTACAACGTGGGAAGGCATACTGTACACCCCCAAGAACCCATCCTCCCTCTTTTCCCTGCCAGAGACACAGCCAGGGAACAGCTCGAGTACTTGTGCCTTTCAAAAAAGACATGTTCTGCACCCTGTGTGTTGCCTGTACTTAGTGCCCAGCCTTCCAGCTGGTGCTTTAAGCTGTTGCTCCCATCAGCAGCCTTGGTAGCTGGGAGGCTTGAATGAGGGCAGTGATGAAAATAGATACTTCCTCTTGCCACTGTCAGGAGGGGGTGAGGACAGGCGCTTTCAGAAGGCATATAAAGTGCATGCAACACAGGCCTTGAGGGCTGAATGAAGCCAAGACCTTGGGCTGCGATGGGTACCATTGTAGGTCTTGGGAGCATTGAATGAACTAATGCTTTCGAGATGCCAGCTGGCAGCAGCCTACAGCAGCAGTGTGCACAAAGCACAGCTTACACACTGGCCTTGAGCCTTCTGCTAGGAGCCAGGAGCCCAGCCAAGTCATGTGCAAGGATCCCTGTTTGCAGCCAGTCCTAGTAGAGCCCAGAAGAGCAAAAGCAGAGAACTGGGACAGCTCGGGTCTGCAGCCCCAGCTTGCACGTTCTCTTGCCCACATGCCCTGCACCCAACATATAGACTCCAATCTGGGTGTGACAGATTGCCAGTGAGGCCAATGCAACCTGCTTTCCAGAGCTCCCGGTAGGACTAGGTCCTTCTCACCCCTTCATTTCGGGTTCCATCTCCTCTGGATGACCTTTCCCTACTCAGTCTATTCTCACAAGTTTATAGGCATATGTAATTTCACAAAATGTTCATTATTACTTTGCCAGGACCGTCTGACGTCTCTCTAAAACTTAATGGTTCTCACGTCATTTCCCAGCTGCTTGAGGTCCTAGAAAAAAAAGAGTTCAAGAGAGTTCGTTCCTAGTGCCAGTTTAGGGAAAGATACAAAGGGACGGTGTTTGAATTCCTGCGTTGGCCTGCTTACCTACCTAGTGAGAGAGGGAGATGCTCTGGCTCCGCCCACCCTCGCCGGCTTCCGGCGGAAGTCTCGCCTCCAGCCGGCACAGTGCCCGGGTCGAGCTTCCGGCAGGAGTCTCGGGACTGAGCGCCTGGGCGGAGGTAAGTGGGCGTGCGGTGGGCGGTCCCCTGCGCTCTCGCCGGGCCCGAGCCTCAGTTTCCTGAGCCTTCTTGTGGCCCTGGGTCCGCTCGCCTGGCATTTGTCAAGCACTTAGGGGCCGGGTCTTGGGGGAATCTGACGGAAGGTGCCGGGTAGGCGCGGCAGGGACACGTGAGCAAACACAGTCGTCACGCTGTGGGAAGTGCCACGCGCAGTGGGGACCCTGGGGAAAGGGGACGGGAGCAGAGAGCATCTGGTAATCGAGGTGGACGAGGACACTGGCTGATGTGTTGGGCACACGGCCGCGCATGAGCTTGCAGCTAGCAACCAGGGTCTAGGGTGGACTTGGCGGACCCAGCTCAGGAGTCTCCAGTCTATTGAAGCCAACTATCTTGGTTTCTTTCCCTGTTGCTGTAGTTCAATACCCCGACAAAAGCAACTTAAGGAATGAAAGGCTTAAATTTCCCCCACAGTTCTGTGCGCAGCCAGCCCATCGTGGGGAAGGAAGTCAGGGCACTAAGAGCTTGAAACAGCTGGACGCATCCCATCCACTGTCCGGAAGCGGAGAATCTTGAGAGCCATGAATGCGTGCTAGTGTCCTTTTTCCGTCTATGCAGTCCAGGAGTCCCTGCCCACAAACAGATGGGTCTCCACTCAAGAGAACCCCTTACTGGTATGCTCCAAGGTCCGTCTCCAGGAGATTCTAGAGTCTGCCAGGTTGACAGTACTAACCAGCACCCAAGTCTCTGGCTCTTTCTGGACTGCAGGCAATAGGTGAATGGTAGCTGTGGCTTAGACTGTGGTAGAAGACATGAAGAGAAGTGGCTAGGGCAACAACTAACTAGAGGTGGGCTTGACAGAGCAGGGCATGAGGAATTCGGGGAACAGCAATGATTGCACTGACATTGCCTTTGGCATACGTATACAATTGTTAGGATGGCTATTTCTAAGAGGCTTCAGAGGCGGAGACCTTCCTCGGGAGCATTAAGTGAGCTGCTCGTGGCACCTGGAGGTGGAGCTGCCAGCTGGAGCTGCCTGAAGGGCAGTTAGGTTCCTCTGCCCTCACAGAGTGAGGAGTCTCTAAGGGGATGGGAGTGAAGCTGGGTTCTTAGTGGCTGAGTTGGACAGTAGGTGCTGGCCAAGCAGCTCCTCCAGAAAACAGAAGACTCCAGAGACTGGGGCAGGTTGCACCCAATAGGTCTCCAAGGAGGAAGTGGTCAGTTTCGTGAGAGGAGAAATGTGGGCCCTGAAGAGCAGCGCTGCCTGGGTGAACAGCCTGACAGACTGAGGTAAAGGAGTGGGCCTGACATTGGAAAGCTTAGCTGTAGCAGGTGATGGCCCGGCTCCTACTGTGGGCCAGTGCCAAATGCTGGTCCTCATGCCAAGGACTCCCCCGTCCCAACAGCACATGGTCAGAGAAACTGAGTCTACACAGGCCAGGTAACCTGGAGTCTCAGTAGTAGGTGGACGCAGGGGTTACTGGGGGGGGGGGGTTCTCACGGGTCTTTGATGTTAGAGCCTATGCTTTGAAGCACTGAGCTACACACCCACGTCACCACTGAGGAGGTAGAAGGCAGCCAGGTGCTGCCCCGATACCCCACCCTGCTCCAAAGTAGCTGCTGTTTCTTGGGGGTATGATTGGAAGCTGTTCTCCCTTACCATGGAGTAAGGATGGGGACCTTAGGGGTTTCACGTCTGTATGTCCAGTGTGCGGCAAACCACTGCAAAGTGATGACACGTGGAGTGAGTGGCTGCGTGCTTCCTGGGTCCTTTCTAGCTGAGGCCTTGGCTTCCTGTTTGGGGATAGGTGACTTCTGCATGGTGCCTGGGAGCTGGACAGGCTCTCTGAAGGAAAGACAGGGCTTGAACCATAGACAGACAACTAGGAGCTGATCAAAAATAGACAGATCCGTAAGTTGAGAGAAAAGGGAACAGGCTGTCGTGGCATGTAGCATGCCCCGAGACTGCCTGGGAAGGGGAAGCCATGGTTCTCAGGGAACGCTGCGTGGGCTGTCTCCTGCAGTGCTGGAGACTCAACCCAGGCCCTCCACATGCTAGGCCAGCGCTAGAAAGTAATTTCTGAACACAACATCAGTTGTTACAACTTGGGGGCATAATGCTTCTGGCGTCCAGTGTGTAGAGATAGGGATTTGCTAATGGGCTGCAGTGTGTAAGACTGGCTTCCCCACGAAGGCTCGGCAGTGCCAAGCGGTAGAGCCAGCTCTAGCACTGAGAGAACGTGAACCTTGCAGTCTGTTTGAAGTAGGTTCAACCCTGCATCCCTAACTGTGTAGCAATGTAAACAGGTGCCTGAGACTAGTGGCCCAGGTGAATAGGTCCAGTCAGCAATTGGATTTGCCTCTGGGTCTCATGGTGACCAGAGATGGCTGCATGCTGGAGTGATGTGAGCCTGAAGAAAGTTTGTGAAGATGCAAGGCTGCATTAGGCCAGTAGGGCAGTGCTTCTACGCTGGACCCACCATGCCTTTTAGTCAACAGCCTCTTTATTAATCTGAAAATCAGTGGTGCCCAAGCTGTAGTATGAAACAAAGGTGATTGATGGGGAAATAAAACATGTTTTCATCTGTCAGTTTCTGGCAGAGTGGTGCTGGCATCACAGCAAGGCCGCTGGTGAGTTCCTCTTGGTATAGAAGATACGAGAATGAGCCCACCATGAGGGGAAAGCTCACGCTACCGTGCCAGCAGCTCCAGAGGTGTGAGTGCTGTCAGTGTCAGCAAAGAGAGTTTTCCAGAATGGGAGCTCTTGGTTCCACTTTGACAGCACACATGGTATTCTTAACAATTTCAGTGTGGGCCAGAGCCCTGCAGAAACTGTTTCTAGAAGTCAGTAGCCGATCCTCTGCCTTGGTGAATAGCAGAGGTGCTCAGCATGCAGGACAGTCCTTAGCTCCATGTGCAGGGCCTTTGTAGTATCTCCTCACCTAATGCCAGGAGCCTCCTCCACGTCACCACCCAGGGTTCCAAGCTCCTCTGAAGATAGCCATAGTCCAGGAGTCCTTTGGGCAAAGCCCACAGCCAGCCCAGGTTGCCTTCAGGGAGGACATGTGATAACAGGTTCCAGAGTACAGAGTGGTCTGTCCAGACTGTGGGGGAGGAGTCTGATCCCATGACTCTGGAAGCCTCCCAGAGGAGCTGGCATTTCAGCTTGGTGGGGAGGGAACACCTGTGGCACACTTGAAGGGACAGGTGTACTAACCGTGGGCCGAGGCTCACCCAGGCAGGCGCATGGTCCCAGTGTTCCCTGTGCCAGGCTTGCCCTGCGCACCCAGGCTGTTGCTGGGCTGTCTGGCAACTGGGAGTTTGGTTTGGCAGGTACCTCCTCTCTGGGAGTAGCTGTCGAAGGCCAGGGCAAGGTACACCTGGTTCACATGAGCTCCTAAGGACCTGGTGAGTCCCCTGAAATCCCGCTCCCAACCCCCACTCTCTGTCATGGAGTCATCAGAACAAGGGAGAAAATAGAGGATGCCCGGTGTGTGTGAGGCCCTTGTGGAGTGTGGCCTTACAAGGGACAACAGCGTTACCCACGGGGATAGGGCTGTGCCTCGATGGGAGCATGGCCCCTTGCATGAGGCCCTGGGTTCTGTCCACAGTATTAGTAAGGAAAAAAGAAGGTCTACTCGAATCATGCCCGTCTCGGTTGCTACAAAAGGTAGATAGAGACTGGCAGGTCACAGACAGGTTCTTGAGGAAGAGAATTTGTATGGAAGTAGGCTGCATGGAGGAAGGGTGGAAGGATGGCCTAGGGGTGATATTCCTCTGTCCCCTCTGTGCTGGGGACAGACTGGTAGAGACAGACTAGACCAGGTTAGACCTCGGAACTCCTGGCAGGGCTTTGGCTTTTGTGAAGCTTCTGAAGGGCTGAAGCGAGCTCTGATGAGACCACATTCATCTGTCAAAAGGTCACTTTGGTGGGAACTTGTGGAAGACTCTTTGAATGTACACCAGAGCCCCAAATACCTGCACTGGGGTGGGACCTGTGGCTTCTGCATTCTCACTGTGGCCAGACCTGGTCTGTAGCCAAGCCACCAGGCAATCCCCCCCCCCCCCCCCCCCCGCCTTTTCTCTCTAGCAGTGGAGCTGGAGACCTGTAACCTCTGCATCCAGCTAGCCATGGAACAGCTTGGCTCTGGCCACCAGACCCTTAGGTAAGGACTCCATCTGGGGCCCATTGCCTGCTCCACATCATGGAAGTCAAGAAGACTTTTGCAGCCAGGACAACCGTCCATTGAAAACCGTGGTCCAGCTCTGCTGCTTCTTCCTGCCAACCATCTTCAAGAGAGGCTCCTGCTCCTGCTGGCCCACGGATGGGGAGGTGGGCCCTCGACGTGGCCTTTGTGTGGAAGGCAGTGCTGACGCTGGGCCTGGTCCTCCTGTACTACTGCTTCTCCATAGGCATCACCTTCTACAACAAGTGGCTGACAAAGGTAACAGGGACCTCACCAGTGCAGGGACTGGCCTGAAGACGGCTGTGCTGGGTACAGCCATACTGGGTCATGGTGGCTTTTCCTGGGCATTGGTCCCAGATGCGCTAAGCAGGTGGTTAGCAGGGATGGTGGAGATGAAACTGGGCAGGGATTGAGACCCTGGGCTGCCACTTCTCTGTGTGACCTTCACATACCTTGTTCCACGGGGTCACCGTGTGGTGACAGTGGGGAGGTAGTATGTGGTCTCTCTCCACTCCTGCTGTCTGCTTTGGGTCCACAGAGCTTCCACTTTCCGCTCTTCATGACAATGTTGCACCTGGCCGTCATCTTCCTCTTCTCGGCCCTGTCCAGGGCGCTGGTTCAGTGTTCCAGCCACAGGGCCCGAGTGGTGCTCAGCTGGACTGACTACCTCAGAAGGGTGGCTCCCACAGGTAGGTCCAGAGAGCTGAGAAGCCCTCGTGGCCTCGAGGACACACCCCTACCTGACCCCCTCTCCTCCTCACCCCTCTCCCACTGCTGCATCTCAGCAAGGCAGGCAGCATCGCTGTCCTTCCTGGCTCACATGGGCTCCACCAAGCACAAAACAGGGGAGCCTCACCGTGTAGCCGTGCTGGGTTGGGATAAAAGATATTCTAGGACTAGTCCTGGGTAGTCAGGACTTGAAGGGTGCGTGGGAACTTCCAGCCCTGGGAGCATGAAGTCAGAAAGGGAACTGAGAACTCTGCTGGTGCTGGAGCGGGAGGGAGAGAGGGAGGGAGGAAGGGAGGGGAGTTGGCAAGCTGGGCTAGTTGTGGAGGGCCAGGGGCCCCATGAGCAGTTTGCCAGGATCAGGTTTGTACTCTAGTCTAGAACCCTTTAACTTACTTAGTGAAGGAGACGAACAGGCCTAGCCAGTCAGGATGAGCTCCAGCCCTGACACGATAGATGCTTTGGCCAGGTGTTAGCCTTGAGTTGCTCAGTTGATAGGAAGGGCAAGCGGGGCCTTAGGTGCCTCTCCACGTGTTTGCCAACCAGCTGCCCTGGCTGAGTGTTCCTTATCCCCACAGCACTGGCAACGGCACTTGACGTGGGCCTGTCCAACTGGAGCTTCCTCTATATAACTGTGTCACTGTGAGTACTGGCCACGCCCCGCACCCCCACCCAAGGCCAAGATCACTTGCTCTATCCAGCTGACAGTCTCTGTAGCCAGCAGTGGTCCAACTACTCCCCCACTCCCTGGGACCGGCCCTTGTTCCCTCTCAGCCCCTCCCTGGCACCCAGCAGCACTCCAGGAAGCCTCCAGCTCTTTCGTAAGCCCGGTGCAGAAAGATAGGCTGCACCTGCCTGCCAGGCAGCAAGGGGAAGCCAGGACAGTAGACAGAGCAGTCACAATTGCCTGGCGCAGGGGGTGGGGGTGCAGGCAGCAGAGAGGAGGACCAGGCCCTGGAGCACTGCCTGTCAGAGCCAGCTGGTCCAGTCGCAGCTCTGATCCCTCGCTTCAGAGAGTGCAGTCCCTCACTTCTCTTTGTCCAAGTCTTGCTCATCCTGCTGTAGCCTGGTCTCTGCCAACAGCCAAGTAAAGAACAGAACTGAATAAACTTGGCATCAGACCCACAGCTCGTCCCCCAGGGACAGTCAGGCCTCCTACAGACTTCTTCCCATGAAGGTCGCATATTGGCACAGACCCCACTGGCTGGCTCCCTTTGGTTTCTGGAGCCTGGTTGTCCTGAGGTGGGGTCTACAGCTGTGTATTGTGGGTATCTGCTCTGCTCCAGGTACACAATGACCAAATCCTCTGCCGTGCTCTTTATCCTGATCTTCTCTCTGATCTTCAAGCTGGAGGAGCTGGTGAGCCCCACATCCCTGCCCGCCTTCCTGTCACTGCAGATGCCCAGGGTGAAAGAGGAAGTCTGAGCAGTGGCTTGTTACCCTGTGACAGGAGACTGCTGGCCCGGGTCTCTGGAACACCTTTCTCAGGGAGAGGACCTAGATATGGGTGATGGCAAGAAGATTCAGAAACAAGTGCAGTAGCGTCAGCAGGGGCCCGGGGCCCTGGGGTTCCTAAGGAGCAATCCAGTGGGCCTTGTGTGTTGGTGGGGGTATTTAAGTGTTTCAAATCAAGCATGACAATAGGAACATAGCAGCTGCATGTCAGCCTTGTGTCCCTCAGTGGGCTAGGACCTTTGGAGGTGGTGAGGTATAGAAGCGTGCCTACCGATCCCCGGTTCTAAATGTGGCATGTGCTTGAGCCCGGAGCTCCCCGGCAAGCTGCGCTGTTCCGCTCCTAGCGTGTGACTTGAGCCCTGATCGAGCTGCGCTGTTTCCCTTCCAGCGTGCAGCGCTGGTACTGGTGGTCCTTCTCATTGCTGGGGGCCTCTTCATGTTTACCTACAAGTCCACGCAGTTCAATGTGGAGGGCTTCGCCTTGGTGCTGGGGGCTTCATTCATCGGCGGCATCCGCTGGACCCTTACACAGATGCTTCTGCAGAAAGCTGATCTGGGTGAGCTCCTGGGGAGGGTTGGGGGCTGGGCAAACACACGCCAGCAGCCCAGGCCTCACAACTTCCCACGCCCTGTCCCGCAGGCCTGCAGAATCCCATCGACACCATGTTCCACCTGCAGCCACTCATGTTCCTGGGGCTCTTCCCTCTCTTTGCCATATTTGAAGGTATGCTCCGTCGTCTACCTCTGGGCACCGTAGGACGGCAGGGCCAGCATTACTGCTCTGAGCTCAACACAGGCTAGCCACAGAGGTTGCACTGATCAGAGCTCAGGCCTCCCCAGAAGCTGTGGGACTAGATAGACACACAGAATGTGGGACAGGGGTGCAGAGAAATGATGGGTGAAATACAAGGAGTCAGTGCGGAGGGTGTGGACTGCCCCAGAGGCAGGGGAGCTGTTTCTGACATTTTAATGCATCAGCTGATCATCCCCCATAACCAGATGTGGAGGAGGGTCGTGCTCCCTAACCTGCAGGAGAAAGAACTGGAGGAAGGGCGAAGGGTGAAAGCTCACCTGAAGTCCCATAGCTTATAAGCCAGCTAGGCTAGGAGCCCAGCAATCTGGCATCAGGAGGCTGGGCCCACTGTCACACAGTGCAGTGTGTGACTCTCCTCCCAAGACACAGAGTGAGGGTCTGTCCCAGGTGGAGTGCCTGGGTCGGAAAGGGGGGCCGGTAGGGGTTGAGCGGTAGGTGGGTGAACTCATAACACCAGGACACCCTGGGAAGCAGGGCAAGAGGCTCAGCCATGTATGTTAAGGAAGCATGGGCAGAGTGGCCACTTCCAGGGCTGGCGTTGGGGAACAGCCTGGGTACATGGACAATTGTCCCATTTCCTGTGACTCCCAGAGCAGCAGCCAGGCCAGCGGGCTGTACAAAGTGGCCAGGGTGCAGCTGGCCGGCTTCCCCCCAGTGCTTGGGATTAGTCTTCGTCCGCTGTTTACCTTCCTTCTTAGAGTCCCAACTGTCCTCAGGGCCATTACAGAAAATTCCATCCCACATCCATTTAAGTTTCAAGCAGCGAAGCGTCTCCAGCCTCCCTGAGAAAATTATTCTGCAACCCCGTTGTCCAGGAAACTTGTGTGTGGAGCCTCATGCTTTTCTGCTTTAAAACCTCTCCCCGTTCCTTCATTATGCCCCTCGTAGCAAACACCACACATGCCCCTCCCCAGGCATCCTCAGAGTTCCCCCGCTCTGCAAACCTCATCCAAAAGCCCCTGGTTGCCGCCACTTAGCAAAGCTGCATGGATTTAGCTCCTTTAATCTTCTCTGGTAAATTAATCCCCCAAGCGCCTTCATTACTTATGTTGCTCTTCCCCGAATTCCCTTCAATTTGCCACTGCCTTTGCAGTACTGCTGAGCCCAGCACCAAACAAGATGGCCCTTGTCGCCAGGCTGCTGGCCTGGGGCACGCCGCTGTCGAATTTCTGTGCCCGCTCCTTGTCCCAGACCCCCAAAGGTCTTGTCTGCCCTCAGTCCTCACTAGTGTGTACTGTGCCCGATGAATACTGCCCTTACCTACACGGACACACCATTGGGCCTCACTGTGGCAATAGCCCGGGAGCTCTTTAAGGAGGGGCCACAGCTCCCCAAAACTGAAGCAAAGATTGTCGTGTTGTGTGGTGTGCCCTCTAGCAAGGGGTGCAGCTCTACCCTGAATTTACAGATGTGTGGTTTGGGGTGGGTTTTGTGTAGCCCAGGCTGGCCTTGAGCTTTACACGTAGCCGATGTTTAGCCAGTCATCTGTCCCCACTCCCAGGCTCAGCGGTCACCGGCATGCACCACCACGCTCAGCTCTGGGTTTTTTTTTTCTGGGTTTTGTTTGTTTTGGAGGGTGGTTGGGCTGTTCTGTTTTGTTTTTATTTTTTGAGCTAGGTTCATTAGATTAGACTGCTTGTTGGAGAAATGACAATCTAGTCCCAGTCATGTCGTTCTGTCAGTGGGGAAACCAGGAGCCAAAAAGGGGACATCATTCCACTCAAGTCCACACATAGCTTTATAGTGGCAAGACTCATATGTGGGCTGGACTGTGTAGCTCAGTGGCAGAGCGTATGTCTAGCATGAGGCCCTAGGTTCCATCCGTGTGTGTGTGTGTGTGTGTGTGTGTGTGTGTGTGTGTGTGTACACACACGTGTGTACACACATGTCTCACATCACATAAAGGTGAACGCCCTGCATTCATACATTTTGCATTCCTATATTTTCAGCCTCTACCTCAGGCTTCGGGTTCAATTCCTCCCTCTTCTGATCATGGACACGTATTTCTCTGGGCTCTGCAGTAGCCACTTTGGTCCCTGAGTCTCAGGCCATCTGTGGGGAACTATTTTAAATCCCCCATTTTTCTCCCACCTCAGATACACAGCAAGCACCTCGCCCCCACCCCCACCCCCACCCCGCCATGTCATGCTGAAGAAGCACAGTAGCTACTGAGTAGGGCCAGCCAGGCTGCCTGGGCCCTGGCCTCCCACTCTCTCCCTGTTGCTTTCAGGTCTCCATTTGTCCACCTCTGAGAAAATCTTCCGCTTCCAGGACACGGGCCTGCTCCTGCGGGTCCTTGGGAGCCTCCTCCTTGGCGGGATTCTGGCCTTTGGTTTGGGCTTCTCTGAGTTCCTCTTGGTCTCCAGAACGTCCAGCCTCACTCTGTCCATCGCCGGCATCTTTAAGGTACACACTAGGAAGTGACCCCAGGCCTTCCCTGAAGGGAGCCCTGTGAGGGCTTCTAGCAGCTCTGTCCCTATTTCTGCACCTGAGAGGGTGGTCCTGGGTATGCCATGATCGTCCCCCACCAGTGCAGACGGCTGGGGATGCAGGCCAGGCCTCAGGTCACCAGGCTGAGGTGTGCCTGCATTGTGTTCGTCTGGCAGCTCGGCTTATGTGGCAGTGGCCTGGAGCACTCAGGGTTGGTCAGTGGTAAGCCCCAGCATCGAGAGCTGGGCACATGGAGCAGGTTTGCAGAGGAACTTCCCTCTGGCTTGGTAGATACCAGGCTGGAGCAGTGACACCCAAAATAAATATTTGGGTGTTAAGTGTCATCTGGCAGGTCTTACCGAAGCCGTGCTGAGGGCTGTCCATCTGTGGGTACCCAGCAACAGCAGACTCCCTTACTCCTGGGGTCACCTGTGCCATCCAGTCAAGGGTGGTTGGCCTTCCGCTTTTGCTGAGAGAGTGTGAGAAGCACCTGTGCATCTGCATCTCAGTAACAGCAAGCCAGGGACTGGGCACAGACAGAGGTCCCCAACTTCTGCCTGTCAGGTCAGCTGGCCTGGCTTGGGCCTCAGTGTACACAGAACCCTGCCCTCCTGGCCACAGAGCCAGGTTCTGACCCCATGTCCCGCCCCTACCCACAGGAAGTGTGCACCCTGCTCTTGGCAGCTCACCTGCTGGGTGATCAGATCAGTCTCCTGAACTGGCTGGGCTTTGCCCTCTGCCTCTCCGGCATCTCCCTGCACGTGGCCCTGAAGGCCCTGCATTCCAGAGGTAAAGTGGCCTCCCCATGGCTGTCCCACCATCCAGCCGCCTCTCGCCCACTGTTGCTGTAGCTTGGGACATGAGCCGGATGGTGCTGCCACCTTGGGAGGGTATAGGGCCATCTCCAGAGAAGGTTACAAGGCCAGTAACTGGTGTGTCTGCCCCAAGGTGAAAGTGGCCCTAAGCCCATAAAGGGCCTAGGCTCCAGCGCTGACCTAGAGCTGCTGCTCCGGAGCAGCCCACAGGAAGAAGAGGAGGAGGAGTATTTTGTGACCCAGGGGCAACAGTGACCAGCCCGGGAGCTGTGGAAGCAGGCCACGCTGCTGTCAGCGCTGCTGGCAGGGACTCTTGGCAGGGACTGGGGGCCCAACTGGTTCCTCAGAGCAGCTGCAAGTGGTGGCCTCAGATCACCCGTAGGACCCTGGTGGGAGGGGGACTTGCTGGGGCCTCTGAGGCTCTTGCTTGTCCCAGTTGAGCTTAGCCCAGCTCACCCAGGACCTGAGCTGTCAGTGAAGGGAGCCTGGGGCCTGTCTTCACGGTTGCCCTGGTTCCGAGAGCCAGGGTGAACTTCAGAGGTGCAGTAGTTTCTCAGCTTCGGACTGTGGCATCTGGGAAGGAGCCATGGAGAGGCTGGGCCTCATCACCTGGACAGCGCTTCCTCAGAGCGTAGATGTATTTATAGTTGAAATAATGATTTCCTTCTCCACTGCCAAGTGTTGCCTGAGGCATGAGAGCCAGGAGAACCCTGCAGCCTGGCCTCTCCTGCCCGGGGCCTCACCCTCTGCCTTCTGTAGCTTGTGCTCTTGCCTCTGCCCCAGACCCTGTCCTTGGGGCCACACTGTGGACCCACCACAGGAAATAAATGGGTTTTGCTCAGTACCGTCTTCTGGAGAATTTACCAATTTCATTACCTAGATTTGCATTCTGGCTCTGTCTGGTATACTCGCTGTGTTACTGTAAGCAGATGATTTAGTTTCTCTGTGCTATAGGCTGTATCTCTGTTTAAAAAAAAAAAAAAAGGAAAATGTTATGGATTGCTATGAATTTAC
The DNA here is from genome assembly GCF_903995435.1 of Acomys russatus. Classification (NCBI taxonomy): domain Eukaryota; kingdom Metazoa; phylum Chordata; class Mammalia; order Rodentia; family Muridae; genus Acomys; species Acomys russatus. Next base: position 14,751,695 of record NC_067140.1, on the reverse strand, counting down.
TCTTAACATACTGTCATGAACCAAGAGGCCAAGACCTAGAAAAGAGTTTACAGGTGGCTGTGCAGGAGGGACTTGTTTCTGGAATGTGGGATAAGTTGTGCCCTTCTCTGGGGCCATGGCAGGGGCTGGCACCTTCCTCAGAGAGCTGGTCCCCTCTGCCCCAGGGCCCAGGATAGAGCTTTCCTGTACATGTCCGTCAGGCACTCACAGCAGGTGGCGCTATTGGCCCACACTATGGCTCCAGTGCTGCCTGCTGCCACCCCTGCCCAAACCCTGGCAGCAGAGGGTGCCTAACAGCAGTGGTGTCTGTGGCTTTGGGCAAAAACCCAGAATGGGCTCTGTAGAATTGGAGCAACTAGAGCTCTCTTGGTTATGCCCAGAACATGAGCCGGACCACAGACTTCTGGAAGGGACAGATAGTAAATATTTCCATTGAAGACCATATGGTGTCTGTTGCAACTTGAAGCAGGAAAGAAGCCTCGCATGGCACAGACACAAAGGGGTGTGGCTACATCCCAGTAAAATCTGGTTTCCAAAAATGAGTTGTTGCCCACCCCTGCTGTCGAGGGATTCCTATGAGTTGAGAGTCTGGCAGGGAGACAGGCCCAGGAGCAGTCATGACTGCCTGAGGCCCATGAAGGAACTGGAACTGTGATCAGCCTTGAATCCTGATTCCCTGCGGACCTCCGCATAAGCTACCTTATCTGGCTCCTGCCTGTCTTCTTGGGTTCTGCAAGCTCCGAGGTCGGGATTACAGAGTGCTCTTGTTCCAACCCAGTGATGTGCAGAAAGCCAGGCCAGGAGGGGCTGAGGAGGCCCCCTGTGAGAGAGAGGGCCACCACGGTACAGCCCGCTGGCTGGCTCAGGTGAATGAGAGCTTCCTGTCTGCTCCGCACCGCCCCCTTCTCCAGGACACAAGCTGGCACTGCTGTCTGGTGCAGTAATTACAGGGTGCAGAGTGGGCCCTCACCGCTTACATGTTGGGTTCAATGACAGCCCCTCACTTAGCAGCAATTACCAGCCAGGCCTGAAGGAGGCCTCCCTTTCCTCCTCCCCCACCCAGCCCACCCAGTTGCCTGGCCTCCTGCTCTAGACTGTTCACCCTCAGCCCCAAGCCCTCCAACCACCCATGCTGTCTGCAGCCGTTGCATCTTAGGGGCTACAGCGTCACCATGGCAACTCAGCATTTGCCCAGGTTGAGGGAAGCCGAGGATGTGACTGGTCTGTCAGAGGCTGTACAGTCAGTCTGTCCCCAACTCCAGGAGCTGCTGTAGCTGTGGAAAGGGGAGGGCTGAACCAGGTCTGAGTTTTAAGTGCTTACATGCCCACCACCTCTCCCAGGAGCCCACAGCAGGAGGAAGGTTAATGACCCCAGTGTACGGAAAGCTTGTGGTTGGTGTGCAGAGACTTGCTGAGAGCCTGGTATATTGCATCTTCATTCTGGTACCCTCTCTACCTTGGTGGCTCAGGGGATGTTTCCCATCTGTGTCTTCCTTGCTGTAAAGACCCCAGTGGCCTCAGAGAAGTTGCCTGGCGCCAGGAGAGTTCTCCCCATGGTACCTGCAGGCGTCTTACTTAATCATGAGTTGGCACAGGCTAAAGACCTGAAGGTGGGGGCTCCTGGATCATTCTTCCAGGGGGAGCCATCCAGGGAGTGTTGGCCACGTGGCAGACTGCTGCACCTGAAGGCAGAGTCATTTGTCCTTCCAGCTCAGGGTACAAGAGCAGGGGTGGGAAGGAGAAGACGGAAGGGCCATTCCCTGACCCTCTATGTGAGTCATTTAACTCCAAGTGGCCTAGTACAGCCAGAATTCATGGACCTATTTCATCTTGGATGTGGAAGGATCTAGAAGTTGTACATTTTTCTGCCTCAGTGGGCTGGGTGACCTTGGGCATGTTGCTGATCCCCTCTGAGGCTGTTTCTCTACCCATAAACTCCATCTCCTGATGCCAGAGGGACGTGTGAAATCCACGCATAGTGCTGGGCTATGTTGTTAGCTATCGGCAACCAGATTGAGGATGTCACAACCTACCCGGGTGACAAGAGAGAGACAGAGATACAGACAGACAGGCACAGAGAGACAGAAGGGGGTGGGGGAGAGAAAGGAGCAGCTAGCACCGGAGCCCAACATTTAGGGTTGCACACAGGAGCCTTAGTGGGTGTTAGTTTCAGGGAGGAATTTCCACAAGAGATGGTCCTGTGGGCGAAAATGTGCTTGCCACCAAGCCTGAAACTTGAGTTTGATCCCTGAGCCCCACATAGTGGAAGGAGACAGCCATCTCCCAGACTCCTCTACTCCCAGGTGTTGCGTGCTCTCCTCCCTAAATGCTATAGAAATGGTTTTGTTGTTTTTGTTTTTGTTTTTTTTTAAGGTGAAGGGGTGGTGCTAGTTGTAATTTTAAAATGATTTGCTCAGTAAGATGAGCAGGTTCCCACCACCCCCAGCCCTGAGTTGCCAGTCCAGCTTCTGCCAGCCCCCTAGCCACACAGCCCTGACATCAGGCAGGCCCCTTCCTCCCGCATCCGAGCAACCAATGGGCTAGACTGCAGTTCCCATGGTTATTTAGTTTCGTTGGCAACCTAGTACATTTCCCTGAAGCAGGCCAGCAACCCCCAGGCCCTGGCATCTGGTGGTAGGGCCATTCCTTTCTCTTCATGTCAAAGAAGAACTCTCCTGCTGGGGACAAGGAAATCCACCAGAACACATTCAGGAAACGCTGGAGCATCCTCAGATTCCTGTCTGGTGGAAGCCATGGAGATCATAGAAGTCATTCAAACACCCGCCCTGCCCTCAAGGAACTTCTGCAGAGCATCGAAGCCAGTGGCCTCTGTTGGGGGCCCATTGAAATACGTGGAGGCCTCCCAGAAAGTGACCCTTGGGGAGAGAGAAGGGTAGTGAAACAGCAGTCCTGGGGCCTATGCAGTGAAGATGAGGGTCCATCAGAGTGACCCTGACGTCCACCTTTACCTGGTGCTACGCTGTCACAGGCGTGGGCCTGCCACTGGAATGAGACATGACTTCCAGGGGGCAATTTTCTTCAAATCAAGACAATCCCCACTATATCATGGTGTCCTTACCCACAGGACAACAGCCAATCTCCAAGACCAGGGATCTCTGCAGAGGAGAGAGGCATCTGGCATGCTTGTGCATGTGTGTTTTCTTTCGAGGAATGGCTCTTAACTCCTAAAAAGTTAGGGACTGCTGAGCAAAGGAAAGCCAGACCTGCCTGGAATTTCAGTAGACGCGGAGATAAACACGGAAGGCATTTGGGAAATACGATGGGTAGAGACTGAGTGGGATGCATAGATAGATGGATGGGGGATGGATGGATGGATGAGATGGAGTGTGGACGAGTGAGATTGATGGGGTGGGTGGGTGAGTGGATGAGGGAATGAGTGGACAGGTGAGGAAATGGGGAAGTGGGTTGATGGATAAGTGGGTGGATGGATGAATAGATGGTGCATGGATGGATGAATGATAGATGATAGATAGATAGATGGATAGATAGATGGATAGATAGGCAAGTGTGTAGATAAGGAAATGAGTAAGTACATGGATGGATGAGTATGTAGGTGGATGCACAGATTGGCAAATGGATAGATGAGGAGATAGGTACATAATGGTAGCACGGGAGACACAGACGGGCATAACCAGTTGCCTGGACCCATCTGGGTCAGAAGAGCTACTTTGAGAAAGACCTGACCTTCCAGGATGGCTCTTGGGCTTTCATATCAAGGTCACTGTGACTACTAGCTGGATGCACGCAGGAAAGGGGGTGGACAGTGACTGGCTTGCTTCTGAAAAGCCTATGGACCCCAGAAGGCATTTTGAGGAAGATGCTCACCTTGTCTTCCTCAAAGGGCAGTTGTCTCCTCCTTCCTGTTACCCCAGCGGAGTTACAGGTCCTGAAGAACAGCCCGTACAAAAGCTTCACCATTTGCCCAGCTGTGCCATCCCCTAATCCTTTCAGCCTACACTCTGGCAGTGGCTCTTACTTACAGTCCTGCTTTCCAGAAGACAGACTGGCCTGAGAGAGGTTGGTCTGCTTGCCCAAGGTCACTCACTCACCCTGGCCACTGAGCAAAGAGTCCTCTCTCCCACAGAGCCCCAAACCTGGTCTCCCCAGCCCTGCCATCCTCTGGGAGGGATGCCAGGCAGTTTTGATGCCCTCCTGCCAATTAGGCCCCTCTGCCTAGGGGCAGCAGTAATAGCCCACCACAGGGGGCTGAGGGCTAGCAGGCCAGGGCCTCCTGCTGTTGTCTTTTGGCCCTGGGAGGAATCCCCCACTGAGCCTTACCACCATCCTGTTCCGGGTTGCCCCATGAATTAAACATGCCCCCGTGGTTAACTCAGTAATGCTTTTATTAATAGTTAATTACTCAACGTGCACTGGGGAAATGAGACTCACTCAGGCCTCGTAAATTAAGGCAGTGATCCTGCGAGGGAAACCAATGGGAGTTCATTACCCGGGCCCCTTCCCTCACTCTACCTCTGGGCCTGCCATTTAGCAGTGCTAATCGAGACGTGCTGGGTGGCAGGGGTGAAGGGATGGGACTTCCTGCAGGGAGGTGTTGCTGGAGGATGGCATCTGGGCGAGAGGAAGGGCCAAGGACAGGGGTGAAGTGTGGGCTAGGAAATGTTATTCTGCACTTTAGCAGCTTTGCCACCTGCCTGTGTGTACCCTGTCACTTGTTGGGGGAGGGGGTCCAGCCTCCAGGAACTCCCAGACAGGACAAGGCTGCTTGGACTGGGCCAGGAGCTCTTCCACTGAGTCCAAGTCCGGACCTGTCCCTGCTGCTGCCAACACACCTGCATGCGCTCACGCACGTGGCACGCGCACACACACACACACACACGCACACGGACACACACACACGCACACACACGGACACACACACACACGCGCACACACGGACACACGCACGCACACACACGGACACACACACACACGCACACACGCACACAGACACACACACACATGTACACGGACACACACACACACACACACGCACGCACACGGACACACACACACCCATGCACACGGACACACACACACACACACGCATGCACACATGCATGCACTAGTAAGACTCTTATCAAGACTCTTCCCTTTCCTCACTTCACAGATGTCAAGACTTCCCCTTGTATGTTTTTGTTGTGGCTGAGGCCAGTTTCCCATCCCGACTCTACTGCCCGGCTGGATAGGGTCTAGTCTACCTGCCTTAGCGCTTCTAAATTTAACCCTCTCTCACGTGTGTTGTTTCCCAGAAGCCCTGGGAAAAGCCCACCTCCCAAGAAAAGGCAGTCAGTGGGTACTCCGAACCAACTGTGCGCCAGGGCCTGTCCTCAGTGGCCCATGTTTATTGATTTTCCAACCAGGAAACCCCTACTTCTTTGTACCCCCTCTTCCAAATCTGAAAGTAGAATCAATCAAACCTGTGTTCTGGGGTCATCAGGATGGTGAAATTAGCTATGTGTTCACTGTTTGAAACACACAAACTCCAGTGGCTACTTTGTCTGTTTGGGGGAAGTGTGTGTGTGTCTGTGTGTCTGTGTTTAGGGATAGTGCATGCACAGATGTGCATGCTGTGTGCACCTATGTATGGAAGCCAACAGACATCTTGGTGGTTGTTTCTCAGGAGATAGCCACATTGTTTTGTTTTTCAGAGTCTCCCCACTGGTGGTCTGGAACTTGGTCAGTAGGCTAGATTGACTGGCCAGTGAATCTCACAGATCCACCTCTCTCTGCCTCTCCTTTCTCCCACCACCCCCCCCCCCGCCAACCCTTTATTCCCTTTACCTCTCATACCCCAACTTGGATTGCAAGCATGTGCTACACTTGAATTTTTTTTTTCCTTAAAAAAAAAAAAAATGTAGACAAGGGTGTTGGACTCAGGTCCCAGTGCTTACACTAAAGGTCTTTGCCAACTGAAGTATCTCCCAGCCCTGTTTTAGTTTGGGGGGGGGGTTGTTTGTTTGTCCGAGCCCAGGTGTCATTCTGTAGCTCCTGTCTCAGCCTTAGTTCTAGAATTATAGGCCTGAGCCAGCACATCAGCCTTTAAGTGGCCACTGTAGTTAGTTATCTTCCTTGCAATGATCTGCTGAGTATGTCCCTACATCATGGATATGCAAAATGTTGCCTATGTGTCCTTCAACTTGCCTGTGAACACAGAACCCAGGAAAAGTTACCAGCGGTTACTCTTTTTCCTTTGATGGAGGCAAAGTGGGGAGCTGGCCCACCCTAGTGGGGCACACTTCCCAAATTTCAACAAAGATCTGCCATTTGTCACAAGACCACCCTGAGGTAATATGAGTGAGATGCTTATGGCACCACTATGTAATTGGGCTGGCCCAGTCCTGAGTCCTGCCTCAGCCAGCAGCTGTCAATCGCTTCAGTTTTACACAGTGACACCTCCCTCCATGAAGAACAGCCATAGAATTTCTGGATGTAGGGCCAGCATCTAGAGGCTTGCTCTCAGAACTGACTGCCACTGGTTTCTGTTTGACATGTGGGGGTCGGCAAAGCCTCCCCTCCTTTTTGGCAGAGGACTCAGAGGCCCCACAGAAAATAGACCTCTGAAAATCTGAGCTTCTGGGGTTCAACTCCCCAGCTCAAGGTGGCCCCTGACCTAATGAGGACTCTCCTAGGCCAGGAAATGCAGGGGCATGGGGACTTAAAGCTGCCCCACACCCACACCAGTTCCCAGCCGCTTTGGCAGGTAGAGATCTTCTGGAACCGACCCCCAAACTGCTAGAGCTTCTCACTCGCAGGCACAGAGTCCAGGCTGGAGCTTAAAGCCGCCTCCGCCCCCGTATGGGAGCACAAACCTCAGAGGAGTGCAGCTTGGGGTTCATACATAATATGTAACGTCAGATTTAAATGTCACTGCTGCAGGCAGCTGACCCTGGTTCCCGCACAATGGGCCATGAGGGGTGCCTCCGCCGCCTCTTCATCTTCCTGGCGGTAGCTGACCAAAGGGAGGGAGATTTGGTTTCTTAAAAAACTAAACAGTTGTTGAGCACTCTGGCGTTGCCTGGGCAACAGCCGAGGGGGAGAGAGAAGCATCTTATTGTTTAAAGTTATTCTTGCTCGATTTCAAAGGTCTGTTCTGAAAAGACCATATTCTCCAAATCCAAACAGCCCAGGTCCTCCTCTCCGGCATGGGCGGGCAGGCAGCTCCTGCTGCCCTCAGCCCTATCCCCGCTCCAGCCTGAGGCCCTGGAAGGCGGTTTCCCTGCTGTCTCCTGGGCACTCACTCCAGGCCAGCAGGGCTCACTTGTAAAGACACAGATTGCATGCTCCAATGCCGCAGCCACTGGCTGCTTTTCCAGTCATTCTATGACCTGGGCAGTTGGTCACAGGGACAGTAGCTTGGGGGATGGCAGTACACAAGAGCCTGCACTCTGGAGGCTGGTCCACCGTGTAGTAGAGAGGCAGGCCTCTTGATTCTCAAGCCAGGGGCACACGAGGATGGTCACATCTGGTCATTCCTTGCGGACAGTAGCCCAGAGCAGTCACTGAGATTGTTTAAGAAACTGTCAAACAGCGTGGCATCCCTGTCCCTCCACCCCTCCCACAACTCTGTATTGTATTGTTTGCTCTTCTGTCTTCCCCCACGAGACTGGCAGCTCTCTGGCAGCAGGGCCACATCTATTCATCTCTGTATGTTCTCGTAAGCCTGAAATCCTTTCAGGAGCAAGGCAAATGCTGAAAACCCAAACGAGATGTACATATATTTTTAATTAAAAGTGTTTAGCAAGTGTACACATGCGCGCGCGTGCGCGCGCGCACACACACACACACACACACACACACACACACACACACACACACACACACACACACTGGGACAGTCACAGTTCTCTTCTTCCAGAAATATCTGTCATACAAATACAAGTGAACATCAAATAAGAAGTGGTACTCATATCTCAGGCCTCAGTATCCAGCATGGGGTATAGCACACAGTGACAAAGCGAAAGAAGAGGGGGGCTGGAAGAGTGGATGGACAGAAAGGTGGTGGAGGTGTGGGAGGGTAGATGGGTGTGTGAGTAGATGGGTAGGTATGGGTGGGTAGAAGGATGTGTGGGTGGATAAATGGGTGGGTGGATGGGTAAGAGAGTAGATGGGTGGGTAGATGGGTGGGTAGATGGGTGGTGTCTTAGTGTGTCTGTTGCTGTGATAAAACACCAGGACTAAAATCAACTTGAGGAGGAAAGGATTTATTTCAGCTTACAGTTTCACATCAAAGTCCGTCACCAAAGAAAATCAGGGCAGGAATTCAAGCAGGGCAAGAACCTGAAGGCAGAAGCTGGTTGAGAAGCCATGAAGGAACACTGCTTACTGACTTGTTTTTTATGGCTTACTCAGCCTGCCTTCTTATAGCACCCAGGACCACAAACAAGCCTCCTGTATCAGTCAGTCACAGTCGTCGTCGTCGTCATCATCATCATCATCATCATCAACAACAACAAAATGTACCATAGTCTTGCTTATACGACTTGCCAATAGGCCAGTATGGTTGGGGCATTTTCTCAAGTGAGGACCCTTCTTCTCAAATGACTCTAGCTTGTGTCAAGTTGACATAAAGCCAGGCAACACAGATGGATAGATGGGGTGTGTGTGTGTGTGTGTGTGTGTGTGTGTGTGTGTGTGTGTGTGTGTGTGTGTGTGTGTGTGACTAGATGGATGTTTGAGCCAGCGAGTGAGAAGATAGGTGGATAGGTGGAGGGATGCCTGGTAAGCCTATGGTTACACAGCTAGGTGCGTGGGTGAGTGAGTGGGTAGATGGGAGATGGATGGGAAGTGGGTGGGGGGATAAATGGATGAGTAGGTAGGTGACTCTGTGGGGTAGATGGATGAACGGATGGGGGATTAGTAAGCAGGTGGGTGGTAGGCAGGTAGATAGGGCTCCCACTTCCCGTTTATTCGCTCGGCCACCTCCTCCCATCTTCCAGCCACACTCCAGTCTTATGCCACCAGTTCTCCCTTCCCACACGTGTCCAGGCTCCCCAAGAAAAGGTCCATGAGAGAAAGATACAAGACTCAGTGTTGGGCACACCAAGTCTCAGGGGCCTGTCATCGATCAGTTGGCACTGTCCAACAGACCCTGGATCTGTGTCCAGTAGAGACCCTACCCCAAGGACAATGGTAAGTCTCAATTACAGTGGCTCAAACCCTTCAAGGTTTCTGTCCCCACCACGGGGAGTCTATCTGGGAGACTATCTCAAGATACCTAGGTCTACGGTGTCCTGGATTCCTTTCGCTTTTCCTCATGTTATACCAAAAAGATTCTTGGAGACCAGGCCCTTCAGCATCCTGCCCATGTTCCAGGAAGAAAGAGGAAAAAGAGAGGCAGAAGAATGAGTCAGCCTCCTATAAAAAGCCGGTTCCTGGAAGCCCCACCCGATGACTTCTAATTAGATCTCCATGGCAACCCTTAACCGCAAAGGAGGCTGGGAGATATGGCCTCTAAGCTGGCCATGTTATATTGCAGACAAACTTGGGATGCAGTCATCACCAGGAGAAGGGGAAATGGACCAAGGCAGGCAGCCGGCAGCCTCTGCCAGGGGTGAGGAATGAGGAACAAGCTGGCTGAGGACCGAGAGGCCAGCCATAGCAGCTGGGGACAGGCACGAACCAGGCCATGCTGGGCTTGGGGCTCCCATGCATCGTGGCCAGGACAGATGTGCCCACGCCTGCCTGGCACAAGCCATCATCGTGTTTCCCTGAATGCCTGACCCCTCATTCCTGGTCTCCCTCTCCTTTCTCGTTGTGCCCAGCCCCTCCCCTGTTCCCTGCTACTATCCAAGGCAAGTCCTCTTTTCTTGCTTTTTTTTTCTTTTTAATATGTTTGAGTATATATGTGGCAGACGTGCATGTGGACATCCAAGGCCCTGCTCTGTCACTCTTCCTATCTTCTTCTTTTGAGACAAGGTCTCTCTGAACCTGCCCCAGCATTCCTTTTGGTCTCCCCGTGGTGCTAGGGTTACAGGGTGTGACCACACCTGATTTTTCATGGGAGTGGGAGAGATTTGAACTTGGCTCTTTGTTTCTCATTCGGCAAGTACACTAGCACACTGAGCCATCTCCCTAGCTCCCCAAAGTGGTCTTTCTAACCTAGGGATCTGGTGTCATGGACGCCTGGTCAGCTTCAGCCCTCCCCACTCAGAAGGTGGAACCTCAAGCTATGCCTGCCTTGTCCCTCTACCAGCTCCCTCCCATACAGACTTTTTTCTAGCCACCTGGGCTCTTACGTAGTTCCCTCTTAGCCTTGGGTCCTTGGCCCCATGGCTCCCTTTGCCCACTGTGAACTTGACTAGGCAGCTTCTCAGTTTGGAGGCCACACCTTTGAGCCACTGATGGATTATCCCTTCCGCAGAGGGTGTCCTGTCCTGAGCACTCCATGTCCGCCTGGCCCTCCTTGTCACCCTCCCGTGCAGGCACAGTCAACAACCCAAGAGGCAGGGCTATGTGAGCTTATGACCCCTAACTCAGAATAATGCCTAAAAAGGAAAGAAAAGAGATATGCAGAGTGGCAAAGGCAGCTGATTATATTGAAGCAGAGTTTTCAAAATATTTGCAAAACAAATATGAGATAGAGTTGCGGACGCACATTCTTACTAACACATCGAATGCGAAGATCTCGGAGCGGTTCCATTAACTGCCACAATTTTGAAGCAGTGATAAGTGTCAATGATCTTTTGAAATGTCTGCAACAACTACCATGTGACAGGGAATATCTGATTTCTGCAGGTGACAGAGTCACGGGTCCTGTAATTCTGCATCCTGCATCACCAGCCTGTGAAAGTGGAGAGAGATGTTCTGTTTCCAGTGGAGTTTGGGGAAATAAAAGCGGCTGTTTCCTGGCTTCCCTTGCCGGCCCCCGGGAGCCTATCTGCGGAATCTTGCTTTGCCTTTGCTTATCTGAGGTTCCTTCTCTGCAAGATCCTGGCTTGCTTGCTGCCAGATCCTCCCAGGACAGCAGAGACCTGTCCTGTCCTGTCCGCTGCTGTGTCTGGAACACTACCAGATGTATACAGGTGGCCAACAAAGGGGTTTAGTACAAATGAGCCAGAAGAGCAACCGTGCTGGGGAGATGGGCCCACAGTAATAGGCCTTGAAGGCTGTGCTCAGAAGCATGGCTGAAACCAGAGGGAACAGACTCGCTCTAGGAGGGAGGTCAGCCTGAGGAACATCCGTGTACCCACATAACTAGGCTGGCAGGCGGGGTGACTGGAGGTGAGCGGGGCTGCACGGCCGGCCTTGGCATCAATTGTGGATGTCAGCAGCCACTTTCCTCCTGGCTGCCCTCTGTCCTCATGGCCTCCCTGGATGTTAACCAGGGACCTTGGAGAAGCTGGGCCCAGTGTGCTGTCATCAGCTTCCAGCATTTTCCCGGTGGTAAGAGTGTGCCAGAGACAAGGGGCAGCAGAGGCTAGAGGCTAACAGCGTGCCTTGGGGATGACCCAGTGGCAGCTATGCTAGAGAGAGCTAGTGTGTGGGGTCACGGAGACAAGGATGAGCCTTCTCAACCATCCCAGACTAGGGTGGGGTGTTCGGGGGGTTGGGGGGGGAGGCAGAACTTACGGCTACCTGAGGTCAGGGAGAAAGCCACCTTCTGGAACCTCAGGTGAGATCCACCGGGCCACCTGTTTGTTGTTATTTAGTTTTGAGACAGTGTCACATATAGGTCAGGATGACCTTGGATTCATTATACAGCCCAGGATGGCCTTGGACTTCTGATCCTCCTGACTCCACTGCTTGAGTGCTGGGAGTACAGGCGTGTGCCACTGGTCTCTGTTTATGTGGTGCTGGGGATGGTACCCAGGGCCTCATGCGTGCTGGGCAAGCATTCTGCCAGCCGAGCTGTGTCCCCAGTCCCACTGCCACCTGCTTCTTCCCTGCATGTGCCCAATAGGCTACTTACCCTCTAGCCCTACACCTCTGTCTAGTCTCAGTCCCTGAGATGAGGAGATTCTTTCTGCATGGCAGGTTGGAGAAGGAAGTTGTAAAGGTCAGGGTCTGGGCCAGAAGGAACACTCAGCCACCCTTGTTGTGCCTTTGTCACCACCGACACGGAGGGACAACTCGGTGACAATAATCCTACCATTTCCCCTCATGAGCCACTTCATCAACCGGCCCAGAAAGGGGGATGGAGGGGCTGGATATTTTACCTAGCATCAGCATGAGGCCAGGAGGTCAGGGGTGGAGAGAGATCCGTGTTCAAATCTCAGCTCTGCAGTCAGCACCTCTCTGAGCTGTTCTCATTTTCATTCCACAGGGACAATGCTTTTCTTCCCGTAGTGTTTCAGGCATTACAGGCCAGGAATGATGTGAACAAAGTTCCCGGGATGTGGCCCGACCCTTCATAAGCATTCAATCAGCGGTGGCCATAAGTGCATTATCCCAGCCGCAGCCCTGTGCAGGGAGCCAAGGACACAGGTAACGCGGATCATCTGACACCCTGCTCATCCTTAGAAAGCGCCCTTCCCCCCTAGGCCCACTCAGGGGCCCTGGGCATGCTACCCCTTAGCCATGACAAGCAGAGCTGGTGACAGGGACCTGCAGGAGTAGCATGCTATAAGCTCACAGGGCCGGACACTACTGGACAGACAGACAGGCCTTGGAGGAAGCAGCAGTGAGCAGCAGGCCCAAGGCTGCCAATAGGACTCAGATCTAACTCTCCTGACTTCCGGGTCGGGAGGGAGACACAGCTTGCTTGTGGGTGACAGACTGTCAATGGCTAACCCTGTACTTGCTCACCCTGGGCTGTGGACAGGCTGGGAAGCCGAGTGGGGGGGGGGCGGGGAGCAACGAGGGAGCTTTCCGTTCTTGAGCTTATACCTTATACCGTTATGATCCCTGCACAAAGGTCCTGACCAGAAGACTCTCAACCCAATGCGCTTGAGAGGAGCTGTGCCATTCCAGCTTTCCTCACACCCAGGCTTTTTGGAAAGTTAGACGGAGAAGAAAACACCGAGCTCCATGTTTCTCAGACTCATCTGGAACCCGTTTTACAAAGCCACACCTCCTGCCTCTGGGCTGTGTGGAGGAGAGAGCCCAGGGTCCCCAAGGCAAGGTCAGCGTGGGTTCCAGGCCCTGCCTGAGACCTGACCACCACAAGATGAACTGTGAGCCGGTGGAACTCACAAAGGGAGGTGACAAGATTGACGGCATTCAGCACCCCGGACCTACAACCCAGGTCCCCAGACTGTCGTCAAGTCACACCCCGGACCTGATAACTAGGGCTCATGCGTCTGAGTCAGGGTATATGGATGATGAGGCACCTTATGTTCTGTGTATCACCCTACTCCTGCCTCTTAGCAGAGCACCCTCTTAGCTCATTTCTCCTCCAGGCTCCTCACCCCTCCTACCCTCTGTCCCTGCACAAGAGGGACACCCAGCCCTCAGGGATAACAGGCTGACATGGCTTAGGGGCAGCCTAGTTGTTGGACTGCACTTTCCAAAGCCCCAGAGAGACCGCGGCCAAAGGTGCTGACTCAGCAAACTTTAATTTATCTCACAGGCCAGGGGTGCGCATGAAGCAATTAGTGAAATAATGGTTATGTCGCACTAAAAATTATTTATAGAGTCACCGTGCACACAGCTGTGATTAAATTAGACAACCAGGGGGACTTTAACTGCCAGCCGAGCTGTCATCCCAGACCTGGGCTCCAGTCGGCTGGGGATGGGGTGGAGTTGCTTGTCACACATCGCCCCCACCTCCCCACACCAGCATTGGAGTCAACCTGAGCCAGGTGGAGTGGGGGAAGGTCTGCGTGGGAGGGGTTCCAGTGAGCATTCGGATTCAGACAGACGGCCTGAGCCTCAGGGCCCTTGCACATGACTTCAGCGGGCCTTCCCACACCAGGAGGCTTCGCTTTGGCTACTTCCGTCCACCTTCCATAGTGGAGATGATCAGGTTACCTAGAAAAGCCAATCTCGCAGCTCAGTGGACTTGACAATGACCTTACCAAGGCTCTGAGGTCTCGCGGCGGGGGGGGGGGGGGCATGCTGGAAAGTGACAAGGGCTAAAGATTGGCTCTTAGCTCCCTATAGGCAGGCTGTGAGAACTCTGGTCCAGCCCATGCCTTTCCCTAGAACCAAGTCTATGCCCCTGGGAGCTCAAATATCGCACAGGCTGAGCACCTGACACGATTGTCATTTCCACTGGTGTTCTTTCTTTTTTTTCTTTCACTTCCTACAGCATCCCAATATTCGTTCGCTCTCTATATCTCTGTCTTTCTCTCATTTCCTCTTTTTAAATTATTTGTTTTGTGTTTTGTTTTTGAGGCAGGGTCTCAGTGGGTAGCCCTAGCTGACAAGGGACTCACTATGTAGACCAGGCTGGCCTCAAAGTCACAGGGGTAGCCATCCTGTCTGCAGAGTGCACCAACTCTCTTCTTCCTTCTTGAGACAAGGTCTCAGGTATCCCAGCATAACCTCAGTATGGAGCTAAAGATGAACGTGAACCCCTGATCCTCCTGCCTCCACCTCCAGAACAGTCGACTGTCACTAGGGGCTGAGCCCAGGGCTCTGTGCATACCATCCAGGCACTCTACCAGCTGAACCACATCCCCAGGATCCCCAGGAAGTATTCTTATCACCGCTTTACAGGTGAAGAATCCAAGGTGCAGAGAAATGAAAATACCTACCCGCCATTACACACAAGTGGGCGGAGGGGGTTTCTGAAGGCCCAAGAGACTGCAATGGCGGATCACTGGGGTGCTTCAGGCATTTGAGGGGAACTTTCAGAGTGATGCCCTGTGAATATAGGGCAGTGGGGTCAGGTACTTGGGCACAGGCAAGGAGACTGAGTTACAGGGTGTGTCAGGGACTGGCTCCCTGTCCCTCGGAAAGGGTAGACATCCTGTGTGTCAGCTACACCTGAGCTAAAAGCTTGAGCAAAGATAGCTAAGTCAGCTGCTGCAGGAGCTTAGCCTAGGTGGCAGCTGTGACTATCTGCTCTGCCTTGCTTCTGTCCTGCTGGCTTCAGTTCCTGTGCCTGTGGTGCTGTGAGTTCAGGCCTTCCTCCCAGCCCAAGAGCCAGGCTCCCTGTGACTCCAGATCTCTGTCACTGCAGACAGCTCTACACTGAGGCCACACTGGGTGCCCAGGTGCATCCAGAGGCCCAGGGTGTGCAAGCTCCCAGCCTGGCTTCCTCCTGCCCCAGGCACTACATCCCTCAAAGGCCCCTCCCTCCCATCTGAGTGAAAGATGTTTTTAGACCAGTTTCTAAAGCTTCCAGAGTCCTTTTTAAAAAATCTTGTCTGGGGTGCTCTCTGGGCCCCTCTCCCTCCAAATAGACTCTGAGAAGTGGGGGTGCCTGGAAGAGGTCTCAAGACGAGGCCTCCCGGGCCCTCCCCAGTCCCTTCCCCACCAACCCCTCTCCTTCAGCCTCTGCTTTGTGGTCCTGCCAGCACACAGGGGGCAGATGGCTCTCCAGATGCCTCCTGCCGGGGCACATGCTTAGGGGTTTCAACCAACCCACCAGGGATGACCCCCACAGAGGAGGGCTGAGGAGAAAAGACACAGCTGAGAGGACTGAGGGACCCCGTGCCCATCTTCCAGCAGATGCTACATGGGATGGGTCCTCACTTACTCAATGTGGCCTTTTGTCCAAGTCAAACACTGGCTTGGGCTGACTCCCTCTATACCAGCAGTTCTTAGCCACAACCCTTTCATATTGGTTGCCTAAGACCTTAGGAAAGCATAGGTATCTACACTGCAATTCATAACAGTAGCAAAGTCACAGTTACGAAGTAGCAACCAAAATAATATTATGGTTGGGGGTCACCACAACAGGAGGAACTGTATCAAAGGGTCGCAGCATTAGGAAGGTTGATAACTGCTGCTCTATGCAGAGGCCCAGCCTCTCTCCTGGGCCTGCCTGAGGCCTGCCACTGCCTCTAGCCACTTAACATGCAGCCCTGGTGGTGTGGGCTGCAACAACCAAATGAGATTAGCTTGCTTGCTAACGCAAGTCCCCACTCACCACCACCCACGGTCCTGCACAGCCACCAGCTGTCACAGCGAGCCTCCCGTAGCCTGCCACCGCACCTCCCATCTAAATTGGGGTCACTAAGGCCAGGTGGAAGGAGAATAAAGGGCCCTCCCTAGTGGGAGTCAGTGATGGGATGGGATACAGAAGGAAGCAAACAGGACTCAGAGTCCGCACAGTCACCTGTCCTCCATGAAGAAGAGTTCACAGGGCCACCTGAGTCACTGGTCCCCATGTCTTTGTAATGGTCTTAGCTTCCGCACCCAAAGGCCACCTATCCAGCCAGGAGCAAGATGTTGCCAGCTCTAGCCAGTGGTCTGCAGTCTGGGGATGAAAGCCCTGCCTCTCTCTCTCTCTCCCTCTCTCTCTCTCTCCCTCTCTCTCTCTCCTCTCTCTCTTTCTCTCTCTCTCTCTCCTCTCTCTCTTTCTCTCTCTCTCTCTCTCCTCTCTCATCTTCTCTGGAGGATCCGCTTAGTGGGAAAGGGCCAGTAGGAAGAAGAGCTCCCTCTGCCTCCCAGCCTCTCCGAGAAGAGGGGAAAGGCTCTAATGGATCTTGTCTAGTGTTGCCTTTCCCACCCCTTTCCTGGTTCTTGCCAACTTCCTCTCTCCTTCCTCAGTTTCCCCACCACACCTCCACATATTTCCAGACTCTCTTTTCCCATTCTGCAAGATGGTGGTCTGGGGGTGATCCCTACTTATCTCTGGGGCTAGCATGGGGCTCGAATGGGCTTATTGTTCTGACAATATGAATTATATATAGCTCAGTCCAAAGGACCATCTGCTGTCATCGACAATTCCTGTCCCCACCCCCACCCCCACCCCCGGTCTGTGTCCTCTGGCTTAGCCCTTTTCCAGCCATGGATCTACTGTTCAGCAAGCAAGGTTCACTCGGAGTAGCGGGCTCTTCCAGAGATGGCAAGCACAGCAGCGGGAGGAAGAAGCCTCAGAATGCAAAGGCAGCTTGGATTAGAAGCCCATCACAGGAAATGGCTTTCTTATCACAACACAGCCTGAATTGCCAGGTCCAACATTAGAAATTGAATTGCTTTCCCCCATGACCACCCCTCCGTTACCCCTTTCCTCTCTGGCTGGGTCTCTGTTGGATGAGACCCAAGAGAGGGAGATAGGAGAAACAAGTAGCCAGGTAGCTAGGTATTCAGATGGCGATAGAGGCAAGGCTAGCTGGGCCATGAGGGCTGAGACAAGGCAGGAAGGAGCCCACAAAGGAAGATGCCACTGTCTCTGCTGGTCCCACCCACACGTCATGTCCATCAGGCCCAAGTTTTGTCAGTCAGGTTGTGCCCTCACTATCTTCTGGTCCGTGTCCAGCCTCCACCTTGGCGCCTCTGCGGGGCCCAAGGAAAGGCCCTGATGGCCGGGGCAGAGCCCTGGGCTGGAGCCCGCCGGTGCTTGGAAGAAGCTGCAGTGAATTCCTGGCAGAGCCAGGCTGCAGGTGGTGGGGAATGGGCCATGATGGCCAGGGGCAGCCAGCTATGTAATCGGGCAAGCTCTCACCATGAAAGCCGAGAGCTAGGGACAGGAGGCAGGCAGGAGCTGGGAAGCACGTATTTATGGGAGGGAAGCCTAGTTCGCTGGCCTCCACTGCCCCCCTCACCCACGCTGCCTGGCACTCCTTTACCAGCTAGCACCTTTGTCTGCAACCTGGCCATCTGAGAGCCCCTCACTAACTGAGTGGCTGTGTCCAGGCAGGAGTCTCTTCCCTCAGTTCCCTCTTCTGAGGCCCCAGCTTTCTTATCTCCTCTGCATGTGTCCACCGTAAATAACAGACTAGTCCAGACAGCCAGGGAGCCCAGCATAAGGAACCCAGGACCATGTGGCTCCTTCCTGTATCAGCCTGCTCTCCTCCCACCCCCTCACGCCCTCTTTAAGGTGAATAAAAAAAAAAAGATACTTTTTGAGCAGTGGTAAGATTAAACAGTGGGTTAGCCTGGCACAAAGGTGGAAGGAGGAAACCAACTCCTCAAAATGTCCCTCTGACCTTAGGCACACTGTGGCATGCCCTCACTCACAGATACACCGCGCACACGCACACACAAATGAAAAAAAGAAAATTAGAAAAAAAGTGGGGGCAGGGTCCTACTATGTAGCCCAGGCTAGCCTCCAACTCAAAGCATTCTTCCTGTCTCCAGTTGCTAAGTGCTAGAATTACCAGCATGCTCCACCGTGCCTGCCAATAATGTATCAACGAATCTCAAGCGCATACGTGATAGCTCCTTGCTTTTTGAGACTGGATCTTACAGGTTCCAGGTCCTTAAACTCTCTAGCTAGCCAAAGGTGAACTTGAACTTCTGAGCCTCCTGCCTGCGTTGCCTGAGTGATGGAATGACAGACACCGCCACCATACCTGCTTTATGTGGTGCTGGGGTTCAACCCGGGGCTTCACGCCTGCTAGCCAAGCGCTCTGACCACTAAGATACACTCCCAGCACAGGCTGTAGGCCTTAACCTCCAGATGAATGAACGGACTAATCCGGTGGGGCGTCCTCTCAGCCCAGCCAGTTCTTCACTCCAGGAGGGCTTCCCCTGACAGTACCTACTGGCCTCAAACTCTTGGCCACCTCTTGGATTTTCCTAGCCTCCAGCTCACCTGGATCTCCCAGACAGGGGCCAATTGCAGAGCCCCAAAGTTAATAAATCAAGGTGACTTTGGGGACAGGAATGGGCCTCTTTCTCCCTTGTCCCTCCCATTTGCATAATCCTGGCTGGCAATATGATAATGATGTTTGTTAAAGACAGAGCACAATAAATTAATACCGTTAAGTTGTTGCTGCGAAATGCAAAGCAGGTAATTTACTGCCAGCGAGGAACGGAGCCTTTAAACTGTAATGGATTAACTTTCCCAGCAGCCCTGAGGTTCCCCCCACCCCACCCCCGCCCCCACCCCAGGGGGCGGGAGGAGAGTTGGGGAGACTCAGGCAGGGCTGGAGGACCACAGGAACCCACCAGTTTTCAGAGTCATGCCTGGGGTGTCCAGGTCCCATTGCTCTGAGCCCAGAGCAAGTTAGGGAGCAACGGACAGTGGCAACTGGAGTACTAGGGTAACTAGAGGCTCTGTCTGGGAGCCCATCCCCCAACAGGGTAGGAAGTCTCAGGTGTCCTTGGACCCAGCAGTGAGTAGCCTCAGCCCCACCTCGTCGCCCTGGGAGGGTCCTGGGTTGCGTGAAGATCAGAGGAGGCAAAGCAAGAAGGGAAACAGGCAGAAATGAGACGGAACCTGCCTGGGGCATCTTCACAGGCACCCCCCCCCCCCATGCGGAAAGGGTCTCCAAAGGGTGTAGGAGGAGGCAAGAGGCTGGGAGGATGGAGAGGCCTAGGCAGGAGTAGGCCTCTCAGAACCAGCCAGCCCCTCCATTAGGGCTCAAGACAGCTCCGCTAGTCCCAAGGAGAACTGCGCAGCCTCTGCTCAGGGCAGGCTGGCAGGCCGGGTCCCGGGGACCCCAGCAGAATTCTAATTTCCCATTTATCTCTGCAGCTTCTCTGGCAATATTAAAGGGGCGACGTTCGGCAGTCGGCTCCCAGGCTAATTGGATTTGGGCCTCCTCGCTCCCGGCCAAGGGAGGGGCAGCCTGGTGGGGAGGGGGGAGGGGCAGCTCAGGGATCTAGGGTGGACCCATTGTGAGCGGCTGTGGTCCCTGAAGGCAGTGGCTCCGCTCAAGCCTTTTTGCGAGCCTGGGCCCCACGTTCTCTGGTCTCAGGTGGTGGTGATGCAGCAATGCCTCCTTCCGCAGGTTTCCTAGTGGCTGGGCGCTGTCTATGTTTAGTACCACACGCCAGCTTCTTTAATTCCGACAGCCCAGTCAAGAAAACACCCGCACTGACCACCTCAGGTCTGTAAAGTACCCAGAGTTCCAATTTGTAAAACTCAGCTCTTCCCAGACTTGAGGGATGGATGGCTTCCCATTGCCCATTTTGCGGATGGGGAAACTGAGGACTGTTCTGAAGCCGCTGTTAATGTTAGGGTTCGGTTTCTCCCACCGAGAGCTTCTCTCCCACCCAGAGTTCCAGGACCCCAGGCTGGGTTTTCAGATGATGGATCAGGGTGAAGGACCGAGGTCCCCTGCCTCTGATAACCTGCCCTTCTCTTCTTGAATCAGTCTGTCACTCCCCTTCCCAGACTCGAAGCTTCTGTAGGGTCTTTTGGGCCTGCCAGGCCTGATCACCTTACTGGGGGTGGGGGTAGGGGAAGGTCCCCTCTTTTAGCACAGAACCATTCTGGGTGAGTCCCGGGTTTGAATGTGGGCACAGGTCCGGTGTGTGCGTGTGTGTGTGTGTGTGTGTGTGTGTGTGTGTGTGTGTGTGTGTGTGTATACCCACCACTCTACTGCAGACTTCTCTTACAAACCAGGTTCTTTGTGTGGTTCCCCAAATCACCCTATCATGAAACTGGCACTGCTTGTAGGCCCCTTTCACAGACCAAGGAACTGAGGTCCCTGTGAAAAGCTTGAGGCAAGGTGCCATGTAGCAGACAGGACAGAGCCATGATGCAAATCTGATGTGTCTGCATGCTGAGCTGAGCTCCTGTTGGCTTGTTTTGTGCTGAGAATGAACCTGCACCACTGGCAAGCACTTGAGCACGGAGCCACACTCCTCTTCCGCATGCTGACCGTGAGGAGGTAGGCCCACCACAGAAGCTGCAGTTTGAGGTTGGGGTAGGGTCTGGAGCCAGGGCAAGAAGCCAAGACATAAGGCAGCCAGCAGCTCCAGATTTAAATCTCCACAGGACCGAAGCCCACTGTGGAGTCCTGAGTAAGTGATCTTGCTTCTCTGACTCAGGGGGAAATGGAAATGATAAGAGTCCTGGCCTGAAGCCAGGCGGTGGTGGCGCACGCCTTTAATCCCACTGCTTGGGAGGCAGAGGCAGAGGCAGGAGGATCGCTATGAGTTCGAGGCCAGCCTGGTCTACAAAGGGAGTCCAGGACAGTCAAGGCTACACAAAGAAACCCTGTCTCGGAAAAAAAAAAAAAAAAAGAGTCCTGGCCTGCTGGTACTACACTGCCCCAACTGTGAAGAAAGCATGTTTTTCTGTGGGCAGAGTCCTACCAGTCTCCCCAGGTTCAAGTCTCACATGGGACCAGCTCTGTTGCATGAACTCAAGTAAACAGAACAGGAGCATCATGGACAGCGTTCTCGCCCTTTAGGTGGGAAAACTGAGAGTGGCAGGGCTGGCACTCAGCCCTAAGACTCTTGCTGCCTTCCTACTCCACCACCTCTCCTTCCAGCCTCCCTTTGTCCTGGATGTCTGCCTCTGTCCATCTGGGCACCCCTCCCCTCCAGGGCCAGCTGGCCAACTGACTAGCAGCCCTTTGCCATCCATTGCTTGGTGGAACCTTCTTGAGTCGATGCCGAGAGACCCCCTCCGGAGGCCGCTCTTGCCATGCGTCCCCCTTCCAAATGTTAATTTTGCCAAGACTTTGATAAATCTTCCTGTCGTCTCCATGAGCTTGAGACATAGATTTCATCTTATTGAGAGGTGACACTTCTGCTCTTTTGGTACCAGCCATCAATTTCAAACAGAGAGCAACAGAGAACCAGCCTCATGTGACCCCTCTGCCACCAAAGCCTCTCCTTAAGCCCATGGGGCCAGCCAGAGACAACTGCTTAACCCATCCTTCCAAGGTGCCACGACCCCTCCAGGTCTGCATCCTTAGCGGTTCAGTGCACATCTACATGGCTGGCTTCCAGCTGCTGGCAGCTTCATGGTTTTGCTGTCCAGGTAGCAGAGGGGAGAGGCTGGGAACTGATGTCCAGCTTGTAAGTGATGGCTTAGGACCCAGTGGGGAAGCATCCATCCTTGCGCAGGACAGAACAGGAGTGGAGGTCTTACCTCCCAGGATCCTCAAGGTTCCGCCCACCAATTGACGCAGTAGCAACAGGTTTCTTGTGGGGGGGTGCCTTCCCCACAGCAGGCACTTCCGGGATCACTATCGCAACAACAGGTTGCCTTTGAGTCCTTTTTTTTTTTCAAGGTCCTTTGGTGAGGAAAGCCCCTCCTCAAATGCTGAGCCCTTGAAGACGCTGTCAGCAATAGAAAAGCCTCCACAGAGGGACGGGGAGCTAGCTCAGGTACAGCATGGACCTCGAATCTGTGAGATACGTCAAGAAGGCTGCCGCCCACAGGATGTCCACTGTGTGACAAGAACCTTTCTTTCTTTTTTTTTTTTTTTTTTTAAGTTATTTATTTATTATTTATACAGTATTCTACCTTCATCTGTGCCTGCACGCCAGAAGAGGGCATCAGATCTCACTCTATAGATGGTCGTGAGACACCATGTGGTTGCTGGGAACTGAACTCAGGACCTTTGGAAGAACAGATCATGCTCTTAACCTCTGAGCTATCTCTCCAGGCCCACAAGAACCTTTCTTACACCAAGATCAAGTTTCATTCAAGCAGCAAGCCTGCCTAGGCTTTCCAGTTTTGCAGGTACAAAAGCAGGGCTCAGGGAGGTGAGGTGATTTACTGAGCGGGCACACGACCTAGCAAAAAAAAAACTGACATCCAAAGTCAGGCGGTGCCCTGCCTCATCTACCCAGCTCCACTCCTGATAATGGGCTATGGTGGAGCTAGGACTAACACCCTAACACCTTCTAACACCTTCCACCCCATCGGTCAGCAGTTCTTGGTTTCAGAGTTGGTTTCTCCGAGGGTATTTCTCTCTGGGTAGCCTTCTGCAAGGTACTAAGGGCATAATAGTAAAAAAGATGCTCTTCCTGTTGCTGAAGTTGCTGGGGGTCTGTTGTGTGTGAGGAGGGTAAAGCCTAGAGTGCACTGCAGCTACTCCCTCCAGGGTCCCCCCAAAATCACCAGACACTCAGCTAGCGGTCTATTTCAAACATATCACTGCACAAACAGAACAACCAAGGCCCCAGGGGACTGCCAGGGTCCCAAGGTTATGTTCCTTTGCCAGAGCTCTTGTTCTGACCATACCTCACACTCATGCCCACAACCCGTGTCTCGGTCTGCCTAACCCCCACCCCCACCCCACCCCACCCTGCCGCCAGAGAATTAATTAAGCTCTTACGTGGCTCTCAAAACTCAGAAGGCTCGCGGTTTTTAAAGATTTTCCTATATAAAGTATTTAAACCTCTGAACCTTTAAGAAGAAGTATTTATATGGATTTAGGACAAGGTATAGCAGACAGAAGCTTAGTACCCTTAATATACAAAGAGCTTTTGCTGGTCAATAAGAGAAAGTAAATTTAAAAGCAGACAAAAATGGTATGAGCGGAAGATGCTGGCTTAAAATGCTTCAGGTTTTTGAGAATTTTGAGGGAGCTAAAACTGCCATTACTTGTTAAATAAGTGCTTACTTACTATTTAAAGGCCCATTCATAGTGAGGGTCACACACAACTGCTAACTGAACACCTTTAGTGCTAGGAGACACTAACCACGGAGAAAGGTAGCCAACTGGCAGAGCCACAGACTTGTTGTGGGACCCATCCTGTCTCTTCTTCAGGCTGTTGTCATGGTCCCTCAACTCCAAGTGGAACAGCCTTACAAGCCTGGATGAGGCCACTCGGGGGTATGTATCAGGAGGTCTGGGCCACCCTGGTCCTGTCTCTGACTTGCTGGTGACTTCTGTCTCATGTACAAGCTTTAGGGTTCTTATCTACAAAATAAACAGGTTGGCATATAACATCTGAAGTACCCCCACACACCACCGCGACATCCAGGATCCCTCACATTATCACGAAACCATCATGGCGTGGAGGAGACCAGCGAGAGACTGGTCAGCAGGAGTCTTCCCTGTGGCCTTCTACACTAAGGCAACCAGCTGAGCTTTAACCAACTGAGACTCACACGTGCAGATCCCCACCCCATCACGCCCCACCCAGCCCCACCTGCTCCTGAGCCAAGACTCTGCACTTGCAAAGTCGGCACAGAGAGGAACTAGGACTTCCAGAAAACTGGTCACCTAGCGGGTGCTAGAACCCAGGACGTTGCCCCTCTCTTCATGCTCCCTGGAGAAGTGGAGGCCAGAGCCAAGGCCAGCAAACCTGTTGTCTTTCCCAAGGTTTCTCCTCCTGGATTCCTGGGGCTCCTCCCCCTTGGTGGGCAAGAAGTATGGGGACCCCCCCTCCCTCCACACACACATCCCTCCCATAGCCAGATGTTGGTGGTGGTGCTCTTCCCTCAAGGCCACTGTGCTGGACACATTCTCGTCCCTCTGGGTAGAGTGATGATTACCCTTTCGGAAGGGAACTCTGGCCATGCGCCTCACAGCCTTCCCCTATGGCTGCCCCTCAGGGAGCCCAGCAGCAGCCCCCATATGCCCCATGATGCCAGTGAGCAGAGCAGGGTTTAGGGCCAACTCTGCCACTCACTGTGTGACTCCAGGCCAGTCCCGGTCACCTCCGAGTCTCTCAGCAGTAGGCCTGCTGTGGGGGACCAATGGAATGATGAATTAAAGGTATTAGCAGAGGCCCAGGACTGGCGAGGCAGCCAAGAAGTAGCTACTGAAGCTATCTGAAAAATGGGATTAATAACACCTACCGTAGGCTTCTCGGAAGGGTAATGACATAATGTGTCTGAGAGGCAGGACAAAATAGCAGGGGCTCATTCAGTGACCGCCCTGGGCCCAGACCAACAAAGGCTGTGATGGCTCTGAGGGCAAGGGGTTCTACCCTGGCAGCTTGACTGTTCACTCCAGGCACGACCCCTCATCAGCCCCGACCCTGGCACCCAGCTCAGCTCAGGCCAGCCTGGGGGAAATGGTCGAAGCTGGGGACACAGTGTTCAGGACATGGGGGCAAGCCTGGAGCTCCATGGGAGGGGAGGGGGGATATGCAGTGATCGATACTAAGGCAATCTCCTACAAGATTACCCTGGCCTCTGGATCCAGCGGTAAAGAAAATCACCGGGCACACCAGGGAGATGTGAAAAATGCTGTAGATTACAGTTTGGGGTATTCCGAGTGAGAATAAGCGAGTCTGCGATTGTTTGCTGCAGTAAATAATTCATCCACTTTAAATTTCGCTCTTTCTTCCCAGCTCCCTCCCGCTCCCATCGTTTCTTCCTAAGTCCACTCTCTCCAGGACTCCCACCCTGGCCTCCGCTGTCCAGGACACCTCAAAGCCAGCAAGGAACTCATCGCGCAAATGTTTTTGAGTCTGTTAATGACACTAATCATCTTTTGCTGCTAATTAGTAACGCTGCCAAAGAAAGATCTCTTGATAATGAGGCCAAGGACCACCCAGGCAGGGCAGCCTACTTAGGGCAGTGTGGGGGAAAAAAGATTGTGACTGTGCTGGAAGCCAGAAGTCACCAGAGGACACTTCCAAGCCCCCCAGTGGAGAGCACAGATCCGCTGTTCACAGGCTCTGAAAAGGCTGATGGGGAGCACCTAGGGAGCACCCAGGGGAAGGACTATGAAGTACCTTGTCTGTGCACAAGGAGCTAGGCCCTCAGTAGATGGTCAGTCAACAGCCTGGACTTTACTTCAACCTCCAGAAACGTACACTTTGTGAAGGAAGATGAATTATAATAGCCCCTCTCTCTCTTTCCCCTCCTCCCTTACCCCCTCTCCTCTCCCTACCTCCTTCTCTTCCTCCCTTCCTTTCTTTTTTCATGGCCGAGCACAGAACCTAGGACCTCCCACGTAATGCTGGGCAAAGTGCTCTACCAGAGCACTACACCCCCATCCTTGATTTCTTTTATGTGTTTATTTATTTATTTGGTGTGTGTGTGTGTGTGTGTGTGTGTGTGTGTGTGTGTGTGTGTGTGTACATGCCATGTCACACATGTGGAGGTCAGAGGTCACAGTTCCAGTGTCTTCTCTCCTCCCACCAAGTGAGTCCTAGGGCTTGACCTCAGGCTTGGCAACAAGTGCTTTACCCACTTACAGAAGCCATCTTGCCCTTGGCTTCTGTAGACAGCCTCTCATTCTGTAGCCCAACCTAGCCTTCACCTTTCAGCCAGCCACTAGCTGTTGGGATCTCAGGCCTGCACCAGGACACTCAGCAATAGCCAACATTTCTTGAACACTTACTGTGTGACAGGCACTTAAGAACTTAAGCCCTGCCCTCCAAACCTCATAAAATCTAGTTGTTTTTTTTTTAAGGGCCTTTTCATTCATCGGGAGCCCCTCTGGAAGATGGGCCTTGTGAGGTTGGTAAGGTACTGAGGAAATAGGATGTGAAGTCTCCGGTGGTCAAGGCAAACTTCCAGGAAGAGGTGACCTCTTAAGGAGCCTTGAGGAATGCATAGGTATTAGCTGAGGGAGAAGTAAAGATGGCTCAGAAGGCCGAGGCTGAATGAGCCAAGAGCACCCGGGTGATCTTGGTGTTGGCAGGTGAGGGGTGGAGTGGGGGTGGGGGGCTGGGGGGCAGGGGGTGGGAGGGTGGGGGGCCCCCAGATGTTAGACAAAGGGCCAGGAGCTTTGTAGGTGCAGCAGGGTCCCTGAGTCAAGGAGGCTCCTCTGGGCCATAGGCTGGGCGAAGGCCAAGGGGACCTGCTACTACTAGTGACATACTGGTGACAGTCTAGGAAAGCAAGGGCTAGGCCCAGGTCAACCGAGGCTGAGTTAGGAGAGGAGAGTGATTGGAAGGGCAGCGAGTTGGCGAGTAGATGCGATGAGGGAGCGGAGGAGGCCATCCGCCCTCCCAGCACAGAGCACCAAGCCAGGTGTGCCATGGTAGGGCCCAGCCTGTGAGTTCAATCAGCTGGTGCTGCAGGGGTCCCAGCTGCCAAGAGCTGATAAGACAGGAAGTAGCTATGCCTCTGGCCAGCTGCCTCTCGCCTAACATGCAGCTTCATTCCTTTGGCTAAGTGAGGCCTGCTCTCTGACGTGGACATCACAGGAGGCAGGGGCCCAGACGGAGATTCAAATAACATGTCATCGGGTTTTAAGGGCAGCTTCCTAGGGTTTGCCCAGGCAGAATAAATTATCTCTTTCCTCTGTGCCCCGCCCCGCTGAATGCCTGGCATATGTCAAAGCCCTGATGATTCTGGAGGGGTTGTCAGTGTGTCTCTCAAATGACCCTGGGAGCTCCCAAAGGCAAAGGCGCAGACATTCTTTTTTCTTTTTTTTCTTTTTTCTTTTTCGAGACATGGTTTCTCAGTGTAGCCTTGGCTGTCCTGGACTCACTTTGTAGACCAGGCTGGCCTCGAACTCACAGCGATCAGCCTGCCTCTGGATTAAAGACGTATGCCAACACGCCTGGGTGGCACAGGCATTCTATGGGTCCGTGTGCTCTTGCTAGCCTGTTGGATTTGTATGAGTGGAGTTTTGCATTATTTATTTATCTATTTATCTTGAGTGTGTGTGTATGTGTGTGTGTGTACCTGTGTGTGTGCAGATGTGGAGGTGAGAAGACAACATATAGGAGTCTATTAGCTCCTTCCGCCATGTGGGCCGGAGCAATGGAACTTCTGTTGTCAGGTGCATTGATTCTCTGAGCCGTCTCACCAGCCCTGAGTGCACTTTGGAAATGCACTGTCTCTCCTCCTAAGCTGTGAGCCCTCTGAAGGTGGCCCCTTATTTGTTTTATTTGAGCCCTCATATGGTAGCTTTAGTGTGCTCAGCGTCTATAAATTTGAACACACATCTAGCTTTCTGCCACCTTTTTCTGATCGCAGTTTCAACACACAAATGGTATTATGCTGTGGGGACCCGTCTGTTTCGCTCCTTTGATCACATGCTTCAAAGACGCACACCCTCCGCTCCTGCTGTGCGGTGCCTCCATTCTAAGCACTACCAGGACAGGCACAGTGTGTGTCCCCCATTCCTCCCCTGTTTGTCCCTCACATGGGTGCCGGTCGCCTCAACCACAGCCCCCAGCACAAGCACAGTGCTGGAAAAGAAAAGCCATCCTCAGATTTGTCCTTCATGAGGCATGCTAAGAAGTTTATTGAGATTTATAAATCTCATTGAGATTTTGAGAGGCATCTTTGTGTTTTGAAATTAGCCAACAATTCTTTCTAACTCCCCAACCGTCATGGAAAACAATCCCCAGTAGGTTATACAGAGCTGGCATGTATCCGTGGGGCTGTGCCAAGTGTCAGATGGGGACATGCATGTGTGTGTGTGTGTGCTCTCTGATTGGCAAATGGCTGCTTCTCTGTCCTGACCTCCTGAAGGCTCCTCAAACTACCTCCCCAATGCTAGCTCCTTCCCTGGCCCTTGACTCAGGGATCTTTTTTTTTTTTTTTTTTTTTTTTTTTTTCTGAGACAGGATTTCTCTGTGTAGCCCTGGCTGTCCTGGACTCCCTTTATAGACCAGGCTGGCCTCGAACTTCAGAGGTCTGCCTGCCTCTGCCCACAACTGAGTAGTGCTGGGATTAAAGGCGTGCATCAGCATGCCTGATTCACTCTGGGATCTTATAAGCAAAGGGTCCCAGGTGGTTCTGTCTGCCTTCTGATGCCTGAAATCAGCCCTCACTCAGTCTGAGCGCCATGCTTGTAGATGATCTTCCATCGGGGAAGAATTAGGCCTGAAGTTCCCTTCCAGAAGGTCCAGGTTTCTCATTCACTGATCCCCACAGCACATGATGGGGACCTCACTAATTCAATCATCATCCACCTTGCTTTTGAGACAGGGTTTCTCATTGGCCTGGAGCTCATTGATTGGGCTGGCTGCCTGACCAGTGAGCCCCAGTGCCTGAAGACCATGTTCCACTATGCTTGGCTTTTTCGCATGAGTTTTGGGCCTTGAACTCAGGTCCTCAGGCTCGCAAGGCAAGCACTTTCGCAACTGAGCCATCTCCCCTGTCCTCACAAATTGACTGATGAAGCCTTGCTATGCAGCCCAGATTGGCCTCAAATTTGTGGCCCTCGTGCCTCAGCTCCTTGAGGTGCAGGGATGACCGGTGTGTACCTCCGTAATGAGCATTTCAAAGTGTTCCCAGCCTTCCCAAAGCAGGCTGCCACCATCCCCACAGCCACCCTGGCATCTAGGAAGTAGTTCTCCCTACCTGACAAGGAAGGCTCAAGCCCCTGAGCATGGTAGTGACTTGTGCCAAGTCACTGAGTTGGGAGGAGAGCTGGGATCTAAATGAACCAGAAGACCAAGGTAGATCCCTGAGCACTCCTGCTCTAAGAGCCCTCACCTGCTGCACCCCACATGCAGTCAGATGCACGACCCCAACTCATCCTTCTTCATGTGTGAATTTGCAAGAGGAGCTCTGGTCCCACGGTTGACCAGTTGGCTCAGTGCTGGGTTTTACAGATGCTTGATTAAACACATATTTGTCTTCGTTATTTTCTTTTTGCGTTTTGTAGCTAATCGTTTCTTTTTACATCTTGATGTTTTCTGTGGGTCCTTAACTACCAGAGAGTTCTTCACAAGGCCTGGGCCCTGCAGTCATGGAACCGAGTCTCCTAATCTCTTGGACTTTCCTTGGGCTGGGGTGGATCTGAGGAGCAAGCATCCGAGAGGCTGGTCTGCAGGCCCTGAGAATCTATGTTCTCTTCAGTGAAGGCTCTCTGTCCTGGGAGAAGGTCCTTCAGGACCTAACTCTAGCTGTGGGGGCTGTACACAGAGAGCCCCTTGTGGGGCAGCATCTGGGGAGGAGGTATGACATCATGGAAGCTAGAAATAACTGGAGTTTCCCAAAGGTGTGAGAGGGTGGGGGTAGCGGGAGCTTGACCACTAAGAGGCACAGCTAACAGCCCTGCACCAAATCAATGATGCCAAACAGCGCCTACATCTACTGCTCACGTCCCTAGTGTGATGCACTTCACCCCACCATCTCGTTTAATCCCCAGGCCATTATAGAACACACACAGGGAAGATATGTGGAATATTGACACAAAGCACAGCATGAGAACAGTCAGAACATTCCCTGCTGGTGCTGGAGCAGGTCCTCAAGGTTCCCAGTGAGGAAGGGGCATAGTGGGTGGTGGACCAGAGGATGGAGCAGGGAGGAGCATTTGCTTGGTTGGCTGTTTACCGGCCATCATGGAAGCCTTGAGGGGTTTGTTGTTTGTTTGTTTCATTTGTAATGTCTTTGAGACAGGGTCTTGCCATGTAGGCCCCGGCTACATTCACCAGCACACGAGGCTGACATGGATTTTACAGAGATCCACCTGCTTCTGCTTCCCATATGCCCAGGATTAAAGGTGTGTGCCACCGTGAGCCGTACTCTTGTAGCCAGCATCAGTTCAGGCCGCATGCCCATTCTGACACCCAGGAAACTGAGGTACAGCAAAATACCACCTGTAATCCAGAAATGCTTCCTAAAATCAAGCCTGTGCTGGGCTCGCCCCAGAGTCCAGCCCACAGGCCCTTAAGTTCAACATCGCCATCCCCTGCCTGGTGTCCCCTCCCAAAAGCCATTAGGCAGGGCCTCTACACAGCAGCTGCCAGACCCAAAGGACTGGTACCATGTGGACATCAGGAAAGCAAGGGTTAACTGGGTCACAGCCCGGGACTGGCATGACCTCCTTCACGAGCCTGGCAAAGACAGACTGGCATCCTGCCCTGGCCTTTCATCCCCACGGGCTTCAGGTGAGAGGAGCTAGCGCCAGACCTGCCAGGACCCCCGCCACGTGGCTTCTCTTTGATTCCCGTGGAGTTGGCCTGCTCTGAGCCCAGAATCAAAGGAAGGCAGCAGTCGCTAGTGCCCCCAGCACCCCCAGGGTGGTAGCCTCCTGTTACCCCCTCCACCTGCCTGGCCTGAAACTCTGCCTCGGGGAGGCCCTTCCTGCCAGACTCTCAGGGACAGAGCAAAGCCATAGAGAAGGCAGAGAGGGCTGGGGGCTATAGGAGGAAAAGGAGCAATCACATGACACAAGGGTGCCAGGGGCTCTGCCCTGCACAATTCGTGGGGAAGTAGCTCTAAGAAGAAGGTGGCAGAGAGTGAGCACGAGGGTCCCCGGGAAAACACAGCCTTGGCTTTTCCCTGTGGCACCCCTGGGGTTTCAGTCTCAAGGTGAGAACCTGTGGGGGGCCAGTGAGAAAAGGCATGGAATGCAAAAGGAATTAGTCAGGAGGCAGTGACAGGCCCATTCTGAAGCAAGATGAATGAGTTTCAGTTGGCGAAAATGATTCTAATTTATAATCTGCTTCTCGCTGCCGCTCGCCAATTAATTCTCTATAGATACATAAATAGGCCGCGTGTTTGCTTTGCTTCAAACGTAATAAACATTACACTCTGTCCCCTTCTTTTGTGCCGGTTCCTGTCACGGCTTTAGTCCCTACAGCTAATTCCTCACACCTGTCTTTGCCGCTCAGGGGAGCGGGGCTGAATGGGGAGGAAGTGCCGGGCTCCAGGAAACTCCTGGCACCAGGAGATAAATTGCGGATCCAAAGCTGCAGGCCCCCCGCAGCGCAGGCTAGGATGGTAGAGGGAGGGAGGGCAGTACCAGGGAGCCTCCCTTCCAGACTCCTATGTCATCAGCATTGGGACCAGCTTTTGATGAGAGACTCAGAACCAACTGCCTGACTCTCTGATCCACTCATCTCCCACTGGCTCACTGGGTGCCACGCTCACCAGGCTGCCCCTGCTCCTGGCTTCTGCTCCTGGCCTCCGCGCCCGCTATTTCCTCTGCCTAGAAGGCTCTTTCTCACCAAAGTGACTGCTTTCTTTGTACCTCTCTGCCCGTATCATCTTCTCAGGGAGCTATTTTCCTGATCCTCCTTCCTAAAACTGACAACCCTCTGCAGTTCTCCTGGGGGCCCTTTGCCTGCCTTAAATTTCTCTGACATGCTATTTATTTTACTAATTTATCTTGCTCACTGGCTTCCCCCCTGGAAAGGAAGTCCTCGATGTCTGACACGTAGATGATCAGTAAGTACTGGCTGAGTAAAGGAATGAATGAACGAGCTAAAGAGATGGAGATGGAGATGGGGTTGGGATGGACAGAAGATATAGTTCAGAGATTGAAATGGCATGCCACCTGAGCTCAAGCTGTGGTTTCACCTGAACCCGGAGAGGGAGGCAAAACCAAGGCATGTGGTGGCTGGTGACTTGTCCAGGGTGACAGGATGAGTTGGAGGAGGAGCTAGGGCCAGGATCCCAGGCCTGGGCTCTGCTCGGCTGATGATGCAGCGCCCAGCGGGAGGAGCCTGCAGCCCATAGCAGCTCCTCCAGTTAGGGCGCTTGGGAGACTCAGAGAGAAGCGTGACTTGCTTAGGGTCACACAGCCACTTGCTCAGTGACATACATGAAGCACTTGCTCTCCCAGGCAGGACAGGAGAGATCCCTGTCCTTAAACTGCCCCCCATCCTATAGAGAGATAAATTGGATAAGCCAACAGTGAAAAGAAAGTACCATCAAGGGAAGGGAGCACCGAAGAGGGCTGAAAGAGTGAGGCCAGGTGGAAGAGCAGGATGGACAGCTATGTGACTCTACCAAGGTACCATTGAGCACAAACACTAACAGAGGTGACAGTTCTGTGAGCCCAGAACAGGGCTAGGTGTCCACTCACATCGGTCAACTCCTGAGTCCTGAGTGCACACTGACACAGTTGGATTGTGGTCACCCATGGTGAGCTTCCCAGAGAGGGAAGATGAGTGTCTGTGTGTGTGTGTGTGTGTGTGTGTGTGTGTGAGAGAGAGAGAGAGAGAGAGAGAGAGAGAGAGAGAGAGAGAGAGAGAGAGAGAGATGGGGAGAGCAAGGAGTTCTCAGCGGGAAGCCACTGAACCTTGAGTAAGCAGCATTTGAAGAGGGAGAGGAAGAAGGAATTGAGGGTAGGTATGGTAGTCTCTCTGGCAAGGTCCACAGGGTTTGGGGTGAGGCCGGATCTGGGACTGGGAAGTCCAGGCTGAGGAGCTGGCTCTGGAGAAACCTGAAGGCAAGCCTTGATTGGTATGTGTCAGTTTCATGCAGCAAATACACTTAATGGGCCACTTTCAAGGGCTAGCAAAACTGGCTTGTAGAAGTGGTGTGTGTGTGTGTGTGTGTGTGTGTGTGTGTGTGTGTGTGTGTGTGTGTGTAACAGTTGGCTTAGATAAAGCAGTACAAACTAGCTCCTTCAGGCCTGAAGCAGAGTTCATGTACATTCATGTGGAGATGACCTGGGAAACTGCACAGGGGCCAAGACTCCTGAGTGCTAGGAACTGGGAGGGCGGTGCTCATCCTGAAATGAGAAGTCACCCTCCTGGTCTCTTGCCACACCCCTTCTGTTTCACATGGTGGAAAATCAAGATTGAGAGCAAGCCAGAGACCTGCCCAAAACACTGAGCTGGGACCACAGCCAGGATCCCGAGGGGCAGCATCTCAGCGTCTCAGCGTCCCCAGTCCCTCTCTCTGCTTTCAATCACCTGTTCTCAAGCAGTCCTGGTGGCAGACGGTAATAGCTGCATAGGGTCTGACCATCGGGGATTCTGATATCCACTTCAAGGTCCACAAGGGAGGCAGCCAGGGCCACCGTGTTCCAGGCTGATGAAGCACAGAGACAAATAAGCTCCGTACTACCCACTGGAATTGGGTTTTGAGACATAAATAGGAGTTCTCCAGCAAGTCTGAGTCCCAACAGAGTCCCGAGTGGTATGAACACTGTAAAAGATCAGAGTAAGATTTTTAAAACCCCGAAATAGCTTGGCGTTTCCAGGATGGGAGATGCAGGAAGGAAGCCAGTACCAGAACAGGCAGCTGGAGATGCCCTGCTCCTCCTGAGCGCTGAATCGGGAATGGTGGGCTTTCGGGTAACAGCAAAGGAGCTATTTTTAGATGGGTGTTCCGGCTTACCAGAACAGGTGAGGGAGGGCAGCACCACACTCTTCACACATGAAGACCAGCAGCAAGGGGGAGGCCCTGCTTATCTGGTATCCTGACCCATCCTTCCTGCTGTTCGAAGGAGCCACCCACCCCATAATGATCTCTCCCCACTGTCCCCTTACAGACCCCACCCCTTCGATAGCTGCTCTTTTTCCAGGCCAGGAATAGAATCTCACGTCTGGCAATCCTCAGTGGTGTTTAAATTTAATGGGCCTTCCTGTTTTTTTTTTTTTTTTTTTTCCTGCTTGGCACCTGGGCTGGGCGCTCTGCAGCAGCCCTGGGGAGAGGCAGGTGAATAATTCAGGGGGAAGAGTGTTTGAAGTGTGTGTTTTGGGGGAGTGTGGGTGGCAGGGCTGTCTCACCCTGTAACCACAGGGATGGAGGGGATCAGGGGAGATGATGCAGGTGCTCAGGCCCTGTTCCACTCTGCTGGGTCTTTAGGGCCTTCAGGAAAGCCCTGGGGACCCTTCCTCTCATCTCCACACAGCCACCTGCAGTGACAGTCTCAAGGCTGCAGAAGCTGTTGAGGGCTGAAGGCTTTGAGAAGGGGAAGGGAGAAGGGGCACTTTTCTCAGCGGGACTCCTGGCTTTGGATCTGGGTCCAGAGGGAGCGAGAAGAGGGACAGAGTGAGCATGGGAGGCAAAAGCTGCACCAGGCTGCCAAGTGGGCTAGACCGTTCCCTGGACAGCTCCAAGGCAGCGGGTTCCCGTCTGTCACCTTGTCTGCTGTCCATGGTGCTGCCGGCTCTGAGGCCAGATGGGAGTCCTGGATTTGGACAAATCCCCTGTTCTGGAACTCTCCAAGGCAGGGCCCAGGCTCCTTTTCAAGCCTCACCGCTTTCCATGCCTGCCCCTCTCTCTCTCTCTCTCTCTCTCTCTCTCTCTCTCTCTCTCTCTCTCTCTCTCTCTCTCTCTCTCTCTCTCTCTCTCACACACACACACACACACCTGCAAGCAAAGCTCACTACAATGATGCGACCTTGATGCTTTCCAACATTTTTACCCACCTGTTCACAAATGTTTATTGAACACTTACTATGATCCCCTCCCTCCACAGGACATAGCAAGGAACCAAACAGGCAACTTGCTTGGTGAGCTACAACACAAGGTCCAACCCTGTGTGCACAAACCCAGGGGAAAGAGCAAGAAAGGAGTGGGGCTGGCTTCAATCCCAGTTCCTCCCTTAGGTCATCTGTCCTCTCTAACCCTCTTCTGCCCATTCCACCCAGCAGAGCCATTGCTATTGTTTTTGTGAATTACAGCAAACATCTATTCTAAGTGTCACACATGGGCCCATTCACTGCACCTTTGCCCCAGCCTTCCCACACAGCCATTGCTAGCATCATTCTTGGTTTTCCTTTGAGGAACAGGAGGTAAAGCCACTTGTTCAGAGTAAGTGACAGGGGCAGGATTTGAACCCAGTCACTCTGGCTTTGGGTTAGTGACTCTGAACATGAGGAGGTGTTGGGGGACAACAAACCCTCCCAGCACTGCTCCCCCAGAGTTCCCAAGTGTCATATGCCAGCCTAGTCTGCTTTGGTCCAGGGGGCAGCCCTCCACCTTGTCTGCACCCTCCCTCACCCTGTGCTGAGCTCCACTCCGCCTGGGTCAAGGATTCCCTCCCATGAGTCTTTGGGGTGAGCCCCAACGGCTCCCTCAGTCCCCCTCCCCCTTGTGGGCTGCAGGCCCCATCCTAGCGTTGACATTTCTTTGGTTGTTCATGTCATGGCCCTTCAGTCTGCGCAGTTTTACAAATGTGCTGGCGAGATGAAAGGCGCCGCGAACAGCGACTGCAGAGCAAGTTCGGAAAAGCTTTTAACTTCCAGCTCCCACGGACAGAGAGGGAGGGGGAGAAGGAGTGAGGGGGGGAGAGTGCAGGAGGAAGGAAAGGAGCTGCAGGGAGTGGAGGAGAGGAGCTGCAGGGAAGGGAGAGGAGGAAAGAAGTGTGGGAAAAGAACAGGAAGATGGGCAAGAGCCAGGGTGAGGTCAGAGAGGCCAGTGGAAGGGAGACCATGGAAAGCAGGGGCTGATGACAGAGACAGAAAGACAAGCACTCACTCACACTCACACACACACACACACACACAGACACACACAGGCTGAGGACGACCAGAGAGGACAGGACAGAGAAGGCTAGAAAGAGAAAGAAGTAGAAAAAGAGAGAGAGAAAAAACTAGGAAGAAGCAGACAGCCAAAGGCACAGAGACAGAGGTTGGGGGGGGGATGTGGGGACACAGGTAGAAAGGACAAGTGAGGACACATTCAGAAAGCATCAGAGCGCTCCCTGAAAGGCTGTGGAGAAAAGCAGACAGAGCTAGGATTGAGGGAGTCATAGAAGAGTAGACAAAATGTGTGATCGAGGCAACAGACAGACAAAAAGACAAGCAGGGTGACAGAAAGCTGTCCTGGGGTTGTAGGTAGGGGAAAAGAGAGGCAGGGGAGGCCCTGTGGGGTCTGAGCAAACAAAGGAGAGGAAGAACCAAGGAGAGGAATACCTGCACCCAAACACACACACACACACACACACACACAAACATCCATATAAACTTAAACACATATACCCACTACCACACATATAAACACACACATACACACTTATAAACACATATGCATATGCACATAGACACACATACACACATATAAACACACACATAGACACACATACACACGTATATAAGCACACACACAGAGACACACACATGCACACATCAACACACATATACACATGTATACACACATAAACACATGCATACAGGCATATACACATATAGACATATAAATACTCACACACACTTGTGACACCTGTTTAAGGCACAGCATGCTGGAGCAGACCTCACTGTTCAGGCCATCCCATTGGAGCCCTGACAGTCACCTAGGGCTGACTTTGCCTTTCAGGGGACATTTGACAACATTTGGACATGTTTTTATAGTTATCACAACTAGGAGATGGGGGTGGTGCCACAGAATCTAATGGACAGATATTAGAGACATTGCTAAGCAGACTGCCATGTACAGGACAGCACTGTGACAAAGGGTTATGGGCCCAGATGTCATGGAGTAGAGATGGAGGAAACCTGGGCTCAGCAGAGGCCAGGGGCCCAGAGTATCAAACCCGGCTGATACTTTTCTGATGGGATCTCACAAGGTCCCCCCAGAATAACCACTAGCCACATCCCTCCTCCCAGTTCCCCATGACTCCATCCAGACCTGGGTGAGTAGGTATTCCTCTTGTGTGGTCACCTCCCTACACCAGCATAAAGGCACCTGAGATGTGCCAGGCCTGCTGCTTGCCTGGAAGCAACATTCCACATCAGTTAAGCTCAGAGGCCTGCGTGGGGTCAAAGCCTAGTTCTTCCACATACTCTGCGGCTTTTGGCAAGTTTCATAGTTTCTCTGTGCCCCTGCCTCCCTGTCTATAAATTTGTAGATTGTCTGCTGTGTAAATCAAATGAAATGGTCTATGTAGAAAAAAAAATAATGGATAGCACAGGGTTTGCTAACTGCTATTATTTTTTTGTTTTGTTTTGTTTTGTTTTGTTTTTGTTTTTGTTTTTGTTTTTGTTTTTTTGGTTTTTCGAGACAGGGTTTCTCTGTGTAGCCTTGGCCATCCTGGACTCACTTTGTAGACCAGGCTGGCCTCGAACTCACAGCGATCTGCCTGCCTCTGCCTCCCGAGTGCTGGGATTAAAGGCGTGCGCCACCACGCCCGGCTGCTAACTGCTATTGTTACAACAATTTGACCTTCTATTGCATCCCAAGAATCTCTTGAGACGGTTCTGTTGCACCACACAGCCTCATGCTGCACTTGCCGCATACTGCAGTCAACACTCGGGACGCAGAGGCAGGCAGATCGCTGTGAGTTCGAGGCCAGCCTTGTCTACAAAAGTGAGTCCAGGACAGCCAAGGCTACCTAGAGAAACCCTGATTTGAAAAAACAAAAAACAAACAAACAAAAGAGTCCTGGCTTATTCTCTCCCATAACCAGACCCAGACAGGATGCATTAATCTGTTATTGCCACTTTGTTGCCTCTGTATCTCTGATATTCCAAAATGTGTTGCCTCAGTTCCCTCACTTGTAAAATAGGACTGGTTGTATCGTCATAAAAAGCCGCTTTGTTGATGGTGACTCTCATGTGCTCTGAGAGCCCACTGACAGCCTCTGGCATGTGGGAGCCCAGAGGAGATTTGTGGAAGAGAGAACCAAAGATAAGGAAAGTGGCAGCCCAAAGGAGAAGAGGCCAGATGTTGGGAGAGGAAAAGGTAAGGTTCTAACAGAGTTCTGGGGAGAAGAGACTGTGGAGCACCATGTGTAGGCAAACGTGGAAGTTACGGGAGTCCAAGCCCAAACAACCTAGGGCCATGTAATTAGGTCAGACTCCTGAGAGATCCACACACACCCAGGCTTGGGGTGGGGACCAAAGGCGGGGGGGGGGGGCGGCGAGAAAAGGAGGCCTCGCAGCTGCAAAAGTGAGTCTGAGAGAGGGAGTGAAAGCAGAAAGTGAAGAGATGCATCTGGAAGGGCCAGCCTCTGCTCTCTGAAAGCATGAAAGAGTAGAAGCTAAGAATAGAGAGGGAAGGGAGGAGAGAGACCAGGAGCAGGGACTATACAAAAGCAAGGCTTGGGAGATCAATGGAGGGAACGAACCGAGAGAAGAGCTTAAGGGAGGGAACCGGCTGTCGAGGAAGCGAATAAATCTCAGAATAAATGAGAGTCGTGGAGTTTAGCAGGAAGGACTAGACACACGCAGCTACCCAGAGGAGATGCCAGTCACCAGGGAGGAGTGGCAGGGGTGGTGAGCGGGCCAGGGTGAGCTGGAGTGTAGGTCCCTGGGGGACCCACAGGAGTCAGGGGCTTGGCGTGTGCTGCCAGCTCTTTAACTTCAGGGTCTGTTTTACAGGCCAGGATGCCTGTTAGGGATGGCGTAGCAAAGGCGTACAGCTGCACCGATCTCATGATGCTTCAGCCACCTAGCTGGCACCCATACAGCCAAGAGGAAGAAAGCAGTCCAGGCAGAAAAGACATCGGGCAATGGGCTAGCTGAATTTGAGCAGGATTAAAGCTGTTTTTTCCAGGCCTTTCTGGACAGTGGGAGGATTTTTATCAGACTGATACTAGACGGCACTAAGTTTAGGCCGGGCTGTCTTGTTTGCCTACTTTTTTAAAAAAATTCTGTTTCTTTATTTATTTTTGGCTGGAGGCAGGACTTCCAGAGCTCTCTCCTAAAGAAGAATGGCTGGTGTGGCTCTCTTCCCAGGACAACTGACCTCCTACCTGCCTGCAGACTCCCAGCCCCTGAGCAGGGGCTCTGTCCACCTTGATGTACAATGATTGTTTCTGAAGCCGGTCTGTGCAAAGGGCCTTTCTGGGCAGCCAGCCAGGGGTGGCCACTTGAACAGCCCGCCCCTACCTTCGCTTGCACCCCATTCTTTTGAAGCCAGGCTTTCATAGTGTGTGTGGGGAGCAATGGGGGAGGGGCTAGATGCAGCGAAGTCTGGCTAGGGGAGTAGCGGGGACAGGGTCTAGTCTGCCACGAGTGCCTCGGGGCAGCTGAGCGGCCAGGCAGGGAGGGAACTTGCTCCCCTCCTGGGGGCGCTCCCTTCGCGCGGATCGGGGTTGGGAGGAGGAGGATCACTCCCCCGGGGGCTTTCCCGCTGCCGCGGCAGGGGAGACGAAGCCTCCCGGCCCTACGAGGGAGGGAGGGGCGCGGTCGGGGCGGGGGCCGGGCTCCCCGGCTGGCTTCGGGGTCCGGCCCGGCGGCCGCCTGCGGCTCGGCTCGGCGCGGCACGGCGCGGCGCTCCTGCCCGGCGGGCGCTGCATTCTCTGAGTCTCCACCAGAGGCTGCGGGAGGAAGGAAGGGATCCGTCCCTTGCACACTTCCCCCCTAGTCAGACACGCACACTCCCTCGCTCTCTCGCTCCTCCACACACGCGCGCACTCGCCGCCGCGGCTCCCCCTCTCGCTCCCGCTTTCCCTTGGCTCCTCCAGGCTGACGCCGCGGCCGGACCTGGCCAGGATCCCGCCGCTCTCCGGCGTCCCGAGGCGCCAGGACCAGGGTGCAGCCCAGCCGCTCCCCGAGGTAAGAGCGCGCGGCGCCCGCCGGAGGCCAGCCGATCGCCTCCAGGGGAAGCTGCGGGCCGGGAGGGCGCACGGGCCGGGGAGAGGCGGGCTCGGCGCGGGATCCGGGATAACGGCCCAAGCGCGCCCATCCCGCTCCCCTTCCCCGGCGGGGCGACGGGGACTTTCCCACGTCCAAACTTTCCCCGGCGCGGAGCCCAGCCCGGCCACCTCCCGGCCCCGGAGTCGCGGTCCCTGCGCCTTGAGCTCCGGGATGCCCCTCAGGCCGGGGACTGGGGGGGCGGTGGCGCCGGGGGTTCAGGGCCCGCTCTAGGGGAGGGGTGCGGAGATGGCGAACCCAGCCTCAACACCGGCCGGGACCCCTGCGTTCCTGCCGCCCACCCTACGCCTCCCGGGCTTGGCTCGCGGCCCCTCCCGGAGGCCCGGCGATCGGCGCGGCGGGGAGCGTGTGCGCCGCGCGGGTGCGTGTGCGGGTCGGGCCGTGGCGACACGCGCGGCTGCGGCCACCCCGGGGTGGGGTGAGCTGGACAGGCTATGGGGGGCCTTGCGGCCCTGCCGACGTGACCGCCCCCCCCCAGCTCCTCTCGGCCGTCGGATGGTCGTGGAGATAGAGGGGTAGCACTGCCTCTTCATCCGCACACGACTCGGGGGATTCTATCCCCGTCACGGAGAAGGACCGGGCTTCACATGCTCACGTCCAAAGCGAGCACCAGTCGGGACTGACCTTCGGGGCCAGGGGTGCGGAACACGGTGGATAGTGAGACTGTGCTGGCGTGCGGGCTGCTGGACCCTCGGCGGACACTATCCCTACCCGTGTCGCCCTTGTCTGGGGACCTGACCTCGCCACTCCCGCTGTAGCTAGTCGGGTCCCTGTCCCATCTGAGGCGCTGCGGGAGACTACCCTGTAGGGTGCAGCGAGAGGAACGCAGAAAGGACCCGGAGTCCCCCGAGGTCTCCCCAAGCCGCAGGGGCACCCCCTGCTGGTGGGCACAGCCTCGCCGGCTGAAGCCTGCCCGCCGGTTTTAAGCTTTCCACACTCGCGCTGCTGGGAACCCCACTGCTCTCTCTCTCCCACCCTTCCTGGTCGGTGTCGTTCGGCCGGCCGAGGGTGTACGTTCCAGTTCCTCTTTACCAGGGTCTGATTCTAGAGCTCCCCAGGTCCCAGAATGGCCGAAGTGCCCAGCCTGGCCAGAGGTTTGTTCACTAGCATTGGCTACTGCTTCTGCTGGGATGCTGGCTCACACCCTCTACTTCCCCTACTGTCCTGATTATGTCCTCTGTCCCTCGGTGTACCACCCCACCCACCCATGCTAGCCCGCCAGTGCCCACGCTGACTCTTGGAATGCAGAGGCTTGGCTCATCTCATCCTTAGTGTTTCCACCTTCTTTTACCCAGCGTGCCTCAGTTTCTCTCTGCCAGATCAGGAGGCGCCTTCGTCCCCAACCCAGCCTCCACTCCTCTCTGCTTCAGCAGAGTTCCCTGCTTTTTCTGGTAAGGGTCAGTTAATGTGGTCCCTTAAGCATTGCTTGGGATGCGGGGTGGAAGGTAGGGTAGGGGTGGGGCTCTGTGCTTTCCTTTCCATTACTAGTGACAGTGCCTCTTACTTAGCAGGTGCTTTATCAAGCCAGCTAGGTCTCTCAGCCTAGGCCACCTGCCCCTGGGTCAGGCTGGAGGTCACAAGGCAAGCACCATCAAAGGGCAGAATGGGAACGTGGGTACCCTGATGCCCAGGCCTCACTAAGGCTATGTTGGGTGAGTCTGGGGGAAAAGCAGATCTAATCAGCTTCTTGCCATCAGATTGCAGGCAAAGCAGGTAGACACTTGCTTCCATGTAGTATAGGATGTTTAAGGTAGATCCCCCCTCTCGGGGGACCTCAGCCATTAAATGCCTTTGATAGAGAAACCCAAGTGACAAATTGTTGTGACCCTGGGTACAAGTGTATAAAGTGTGTGTGTGTGTGTGTGTGTGTGTGTGTAAGGTGGCTATGGTTTTGGATGCTTCTCTGACCGTCTACTATTTGCACAGAGGCTGGACCTCAGCCTCTGCCCTCTCTAGGTTGTCTGTAACCTCACCCTGTGGGGTTCTGAGGCTCCCTGTGAGGGGCTGGGCTAGAGCTGGGACAGGGCTCTTCAACACAGCAAAGTTTGGAGCAGTTCATTTACCACACCAAATAGAGGAGTTGTCCAATTAAATTTCCTCTTTTGTCTTGAGTTTTCTCCCTTTTTCTTCCACCCGGAAAATCCATTGGAAATGCAGCCTCAGGTGTGGGGGTGGATAAATTCCTTTTTATGTAACTGCACCGATGCTGGGTGGCCTGGGAGTGGGTAGGAGCTACTAATGGAGGAAGAAGAGGGCCTTTAGGAGGGGCTAGGCTGAGACCCAAGTCAGGGATGTACCAACCCTCCCCAGTGAGCCAGGACAGGCAGCATCAGTCGTACATGGCTGGAAGGAGACCAGGACCTCAGTAGAGGCTCAGGAGGCTTATTTCTCCAATGCCCCCATCCCCAGTGAACAAAGGGGTGGTCCTTTCCACCAGCTTTAATTCCTCAGAGCACCCTTGAGATGGAACGCTTGGTGGGAGGCCTCTGCTTCTCAGAACCTTGAGTTTTGTTTCTGGTATCTCTAAAAACAAAACAAAGCAAAGCAAACAAAAACACAGCATAGGGTCATGCGTCACTAGCCCACCTATTCCTGCCCTGCTCAGACTCTGATCTTAACCTCGTCAACAGGACAATGGGTATTACCAGACTTTGTCTCATGTGGAAAAGGCAAAGACTAATGGGAAAGTTACATCGCAAAGTTACATTTGCACAGTGGCCAGAGTCTCTGTACATGGGAGGGAGACTGCATGGGAAGCTGGGGGGTGGGGTGGGATGGGGGGGTGGTACAGGACAGGAAGGCTGGAGGTTTGGCTGTCTGTACTCAGGCCGACTGTTGACTGTCTTGAGGGCACTCACTTCAGGAGAAGAGTAGGGTCTGTAATCTATTTTAAGCTCCACTCAACAAGCCAGGTGCCCTAAAGGCAACTGCATCTGGCCTGGAGGAAAGCACACTCCTCTCTAATTTGCAAAAAGGCTTGCTATGCTCTTGGGTCCTGGGCCTATGGCGCTGCTTGCCCTGAGAGACTGACTCCTGCTTGATTACCGCAAAGGATACGCATAGCGCCCACCCCTTAGCTGGGTTCTCTTACAGGGTACCATGCCTCCTTCCTACATCTGGGTATAGTCTAGATCTGCACATAGAAAGTTCAGAGCCTGGAGGTGCTACCTTTCACGCGCGTTCTCTCTCCAGGCCCTGCCTGACCTGCTGTCGCATTGAGAACACTTCTTGCTTTCCCATCAAACCCACCAGTCTTTGGCTATCTGTTCACTGCAAGCTGGGTTGGTGACTTGTGGGCTGTGTGGCTTTGGACAAGTTTCTTCACCTCAGCTGTTGGGCTGTACTGGGAAAAAAAAAAAGAAAGAAAGAAAGAAAGAAAGAAAGAAACAGGCACCAAACAGTTCCCTTAGCTCTGTCTGGGCTCTCAGGACATCCATAAACAAAACACTGATTACAGCAATACTCCTCTGTTGATAATCCCAAGCGCAATGGCTTCTCCCTCCTTTGGCGAAACTGTTTGACTACCTGGGAGCTAAGAATCAGGCTTCCTGCTATGCTTCCTGGGTGTGGAAACTACCTGATTAAGCAGCCAGGGGCAAAGGAAGCTTCTAGATTTTCAGGATTTCCTTTTGCCCCAGTTTCTGCCTTCTCTCCCCGAGCCCGTTTCTGTGGTTCCCACTCTGACTCAGGCATCCTGGCTTGGAGAAGTCTAAGCTGTAGTGGCAACCTCCTTGCCGGCCTCCAGGCCTCCGGCCTCCCTCCTACCACAGTCTTTGCTGCAGTCACAGCGAGTTCCCCAGCACAGGTGGGACCGCGTCACTTGCTTGATTAAAACCCCTCCATGGCTCCCCATCGCCTACTGAATTAAGTCCAGACTCCGCACAGTGACATTCAAGGTCCTTGTAATCCGTCTGCAACCTCCTTTATCTTATACCGTGGTGCCTCCGACCAGACAGTCTTGCGCGAGGCCCCACCTACCCTTCCTCAGAGCGTCCTGTGCAAAGATCTTTGGAAGCCTCTTGATCCAACCCAAAGCAGCATCTCTTCCTCATGTCCACGCACGCATCTGCCTGGGTGGCTGCCCATCCACTCATAACCCAGTTGGGAAAATACACGTGAACATGTGTCTGCTAATCATGTATATGTGCTAGGCATCGTGTTGAGCATGGGAGACACAGATGTTCGTCCCAGCCAGCAGGAGGCCAGTGGTCCAGGGTGGCCAGCGGACAATTAAGCAAATCTCATCACCCGTGGTGGTAAGAGCCATGGGTGAGCAGCAGAGATTTTCAGAAAGAGTGTGGTATAAGCAGGGCCCTGAAGGATTAAATAATGGTCCTCTAAGGAGCGAAAAGGAAGGAAAGGCTGGAAGGGAAGGCAGGCTCCCGCCTCAGGGTTGTGGAGGTCCCCTGAGGGGAGGGAGAACTAGGAGTGGGAAACTTCAAGCCCAGCTGCCTGAAGTAACCGCATGGAGGGTGGCGCCTTGGAGTGGGGGTCACAGAGGAGCCACCTATGAGGCTGCAGCAGTCTACGGGAAGCAGGGATGGGATGAGATGTCATCTTTGAGCATTGGGGACTCTGAGGGTTTTCAGAGGGAAGCACCTGGTGGCATTTGCCTGGAGAAGCTTTGGCCCCAGCTGTGGGAAAAGGGTATAGATTGGAAAGCCAGGTCCAAAGCTGCCATGGCTGGGCCTGCTATGAGGGCTTTGT
The DNA here is from genome assembly GCF_903995435.1 of Acomys russatus. NCBI lineage: Eukaryota > Metazoa > Chordata > Mammalia > Rodentia > Muridae > Acomys > Acomys russatus. Next base: position 14,707,130 of record NC_067140.1, on the reverse strand, counting down.
GAATGCAAGACGTAGGGATGCCCATTTCTGGCTCACGAGGACATTGGGTCACAGGGATAGTGAATATGAGTCAAGGGCTACAGAAGTGGTAGGGCCCAGTTGGGGATAGATGCGTGTGAGAAACCAGAGGGACCTGCAAGTGGGAACACAAAGGAGACAGCTCTGAAAAGTCTGGGTTTCCTCGTGGAGGCTGGGAAACCTATCTGTGAGCTCCCGAGGATGAAGGGGTTCACCCTAGGGCTAGTCTAAAGTATGCAAAGGTTTTGTGGGCCTCCTAATTCTCAAGATGAGGTGCTGCCTGGGGAGTCCTGTGTGGCCGCCCAGTGACCACCCCTCTTCCTCAACCCTAGAAGGACAGTTTAGGGTTCCCACCCGCTGCCTCATTGTTGTCCCCAGCATGGGTCGATGTTCCCCAGCCAGGGCCACTTTGGTCCTCAAAGGGCATGAGGTGATGTCTAGACATGTCTCTGTGTCAAAGGCCATTACTGCTACCCAGTGGGTAAAGGCTGACGCTGCCAGATCTCCTACCACCCCCAGGATGTCCCCACCCCTGGCTGCTCCACCGCAGATAGAGAACTCTGACAGAGAATGGTGTGATAGCTGAGGATTCAGCCCTGAGGAAGACTCCGTGGAGACCAGTGTGGACATTTCCTCTGGTCTCCCGGGTGTGGAGCCTGGCATGTGGCACACAGCCAGAACTGCTCCTGCTGCATCAAGCTTGGGCTTAGGGAGGGGCTTAGAGCCACGCAGTGTGAGAGCCAGCACACCTATGGCTCCTGTACAGGGAGACAGCCACGGCTCTGAGGCCAAGGGCTGCTGCCCAGTGTGTAGTTCACTGGTCTTCTGGTCTTGTTTATTTCTATCATTTGTTTGTTTGTTTGTTTTTTCATTAGAGCATGTAGATTTTGTTGTTGTTGGTGGTGGTGGTTCTTTTAAATTTTTTCTTCTTCATCGTCATCATCGTTATCATCATCCTTGTGTGTGATGGATCATGTACATGTGGGCATGTGGACCATGGCACACGTGTGGAGGGCAGAGGGCAGCTTTGCAGAGTCAGTTCTCTCCTGCCGTCTTCACAGGGGCTCTGGGGATTGGACTCAGGTTGTCAGGACTGAGAGGCAAACGCCTTTACTTGCTGAGCCAGCTTGCTATCCCTGCAATGGTTGGTTCTATCTCCCTGCCGTCTATCTATCTGTCTGTCTGTCTGTCCATCGCTTTTTGAGACAGGGTCTCATGTGTCTCAGGCTGATGTCAAATCACTTTGTAATTGAGGGTGGTCTTGAACTTCTGATCCTCCTGCCTCTGCCCCCTTAGGTGCTGGTGTTACAAGCATAAGCCCCCATGCCTGGTTTATGCAGTGTTGTGGATCTATCTTGGCTTCACACATGCTAGGCAAGCACGCTACCAACTGAGCCATACCACCGTTCTTAGATGCTATATATATGTATTTTTTTTAATAGATGAGCTACAGATAAAATGAGAAATAATAACTTGCTAAGAACACTGACTCTGGAGCCCAACAGGGCTGAGCTCACAGTTAAGCGCCACCACTGATCATCTGTAGGACCCTCTGCCTCCTTGTCCAGGAAATCCCCTTACTTAACTTGCCTCCTGAGAGGGTGGGTGGAGATACTGACACAGGGCAGAGCACGTGGCTTAGCTCCTAGGAAGAGTATATTCGTGTGGGTGTTGTGCATGTGTACACAATTCATCCTGGTGTCTTTTTACCCGTGAACGTGTTTTTAATTAGCTGTGATCCCACAACCCCTTGGCCACCATCGATAGGATAGGTATCTTTGTTGACGTAGATGCAAAATATAAACGGCATCATGCTGTGCACATGTGCCTCTGTAGCCTGCCTGGTTGCTGGGTAGTGTGCCGTGAGCATCTCGCCGTTTCGATGAATAGACTTCCACATCACCATGTTTTAATAGCTGCCCAGCCCGCCATTGTGTGGCTGTCCATAATTCACTCGGCCAGCCCCCGCAGTTGGACACTTGGGTTGCTTCCAACCCTTTGCTATTACAAACAATTCTGCCGTGAGCATGCTTGTACACACATCTTCACGCTTGTGTCCAGTGATTTCCTTGGGGACTGCTTGGACATTTTTGGCAGGAGGTACATGGCACTGACCCGATTCCTTAGGCAGAAGTCTTTAAGATCCAGCAAGGCTGGGGCCCTCTGCGGAAATGAGGAGGGTGCTGGGTGCCAGGGGACCATTTGTGTTCTGGAGAGGCAGGCTGTGCTGTTAGGAAGCAGCCAGGTCAGTGAGTAGTAACCACAAAAGGCCTTGCCCCATCTTTGTTGTCACTGGACTGTTGGAAGAACAGGGGGCCAGGAGCGGGAGGTAGACCATGTGCTTGTTTGATGGGCAGAGTGGCAGACACCAGGCAGACAGGGACATGAGGTGGACAGGCTGAAGCAGGCTGATGGATGGGTAGCAGAGGCAGGTGGATTCAGGTCAGCAGACAGACAAGATGATGGACAGATGATGAGCTGGGCAGATTCAGGTGTCTAGAGGAAGGACTGTGGCCTCAGGGTGGAGCCCAAGGAGGCCACGAGCTGATGTGTGGTACAGACTGAAGGAACTGAGGGGAGATGTAGGTGGGGATAAAGGACTCCTGGTGTGCGTCTTCAGCCGCCCAAGCAGCTAAAAGACTTTAAGGTACCAATTGCCAGCTCATTGAGTAGACCGGAACTCTCCCCAAAACAGGGGCCTGCAGCGCCCTCTTTGGTCCAGTGTCAAGTCTGTTAGTTCACAGGACCCTCTTCTGGATGAGTTTGAAGGGAATAAGGGTAGGGCTAGGGACGTGGCTCAGTTTGTAGAGTGCCTGCCTAACAAGTATGAAGCTCTGGGTTTGGTCCCCAGCACAAGATAAAACTAGAGATGGTGGTGTAAACCTATAGTCTGGGCACTCCGGAGGTAGAGGCAGGAGGATCAGAGAAGGTCATGGTCATCCTTGGCTAGGTAGTGAGTTCAAAGCCAGCCTGGACCACGAGAGACTTTGTCTCTGAGCAGAGATAAACAAAACAAGGGAAGGGAAGGAGAGCAGTGGGCAGAGGGGCTGCCACTGCACAGCAAAAGGGGCCCAGCGAAGGAAGAGCCTGCCTCACTTCCAGGACAGTGTGCAATCAATCCCAGGGTCCCCTGAGGGCACAGGAGCCAGACTGCCACTTACCAGCACAGAGATCCCAGACATGTCACAGCCTTTGGGCTTCTGTCCGGACCTCTGATGTTTGTGGAAAGGATAGGAGCATTCTCCCATGGGGAAGGATCTAGAAGCCTTAAATACTGACAGTGTACTATTGGCACTTGTTACACACGCACGTGCATGTGTGCACGCACACACACACACACACACACACACACACACACACACACACACACACACACACACACACGTGGATGTGTCCTAAGAGCATCTCAACAAAGTGGCTCTCTGGACACAGATCATGGGGAACTGCCCTGGAGCACTGCTATGGTTGGAGAGGCTTTTGAGAGAAAGAGCTAAGTACAGTGGAGGTGGCTTGGTGATGTCTGGTGGCCAAGCTGACCAGAGCACAAAGGACATGCAGGGGAGGAGAGAGTGAAGCGCTGAAGGGAGGGCTCCGCAGTGATGTGATGTGACCTCCCGGGCTGAGGAATGCAAGTGATGGGGAGCCACTGCAGGTAGCTGGCTGGATTTTAGGAAGAACTCAAAGGAAAGAGGACACAGGAAACAGGGCACTGGAATGATCTGGAACATAGTGGCATGGGGGTTGCATGAGGTTGTGGAGAACAAGGGCAGAGGGAAAAGATCCAAGCAGTCACCTGGACCCCGGAGCAGCTTGGCTGCAGGAGATGCTGTGGAGAATAGAGAGAAATCTAACAATATGTCAAGCCTGGGTATAGTGTGTGTGTGTGTGTAGGAAAACTAGGACCCATTAATCAAATCAGGGGAGTCCATGCTTGAGAGACTCCCAGAAAAGCTGAGCCTCTGCTGACATGTCTCAGCCACCCAGCACCCTACATATGCCATCCAACCTTTGGTCATTTTCCAACCCATCACCCACCCACCTCCATTCAAGTGCTGAGCTGCGCAACACCTGCCTGCTGCCTCTGCCCACCTAAACACCCCCTGCTGCCCAGCCACTCGCTGTGCACCCACCCACGGCCATCCACCCACACTCGCCATCCACCCACCCACCTCCCATTGCCTTGCTTTGCATCTTCTCCCTGCCCACCTGTCTGCTTCCTCCTATCGGTGAAGTCACCGACATACTCATCCAGTCACAATGCATTTCTTTCAAGCCTACTACGTGCCCAGCTCAGGTGAAATCTTGACACACACAAACACACAAACATTGGCAGGTGCCTGTGGACGGAGACAGGGATTAGAAAAGACAGTGAAAAGAAGTGGACTCTCTAACCTAGAAGAGAGGAATTAGAAGGAGGCTCTGTGTCCTCAGAGCTGTGAAGGGTTCTGATGGACCGTGGCCTGGAGACAAGCTATGTTCCAGAAGTGTTAGCTTCTAACACTGCACAAACTTGGCTTTCCTTGGGTTCTGTGTATATATGCACATGCACAATCTTGCACACACATCTATCTTGAAGCCATAGCTGGTATCTATCTGATTCCACATCTGACATCTCCTCCCACTGGGGCTCCATTGGCCCCAATAATAGGCACAAAGCAGATGCTCTGTAAAGGCGTCTTGAAGGGGTTCACTAGACTCAACTGGCTGAGGAGTGAGGAATGGTTCCTAGGACAGGGCAGAGGAAACTGGCTGCACTTGAAGCTGGGTGGGTGGGGGGGTCAAGGCTAGCTAGATGGGGGGCTGCTATTCTGCTGCTGTTTGGCTCTAAGGGAGGGATTTCAAAACTGTGGGGGTGATTGAGGAAAGAGGATCACAGACCCTGGCTGGGACCTTGATGAGGGTCCAGGAGTTAGTTGCCTATAGAGCAAGAAGATAAGCCTGTGGTAGAGTGAAGGTGGGCTATCGCCTGTGGTACCCGGCCTCAGGGCAGCAGCAAAAGGCTGCGCTGATTCTCAAAAGAGCGCCAGCACAGGGACTTCTCCTTCAGCCCCACGCCTCCACAGCCAACGTTTGTCCCCACTGTGCCTCCTTCCTGTGGAGACTTTGTCCTTTCCTGTCCCCTCAGCCTTCAGCTGAGTGTCGAGCCAGAGCTCCCACTGGCTCCTGAAGGATGCTGTCTTTTGGGCCTAGGCTTCCCTCCCCACTGTCCCTAACAGGACATAGGCTTTATTTTACAAGTGTGCCAACCCCTACCTAGCCCCAGATGGTGTCACTGAGCCTCTGTTACCACCAGCCCTGGATCATGGCACTGTTCCTTTTGCCTTAATGAGCCACTGGCCACTTGGTCCAGCTGCTTGTCAGGTTCCCTTCCTGCTGTGAGCCCGAGTTTCCAGCAGGGGATTTCTGCCCCTCTCCCCATCCCTGTACATTCCCCTTGAAGACTCTTATCCCCCAGTTCAGCCCTGACCCCTCTGGAGGCTGGTGACACGCTCCCTCCCTAAGTGGTAGTACTTGATGTCCTCCATGAGTGGCAGTCAGCCAGTAGAGGTGCCAGCTTCTCCACCACTCCAGGGTCTCTGCATCCACTCCACAGGCCTTGGCAAAAAGCCCCTGGATCTGAGCCTGTGAGACCCTCCTACCACCTGCCCACCACTTCGGGGGCTTTGGAAACAGGGAAACTTGCAGGTTAGCAAGCACGATTGGGCTGGTGGTGGGTACCAGCCTTGCTGGCAGCTCCACTGGGCTTGGCTCACAGGCTGGAGAATCCGGGACTCGCTGTTTCTGGGTTAGGAAAACAATCACAAATTAGAGAAAATGTTTTGGGAAATTGCTCCGCTGCACAAGAGGGAGGCTGCTAAGAGAGGGAG